>NW_022437002.1:14762258-14819345 GCF_009761245.1 Sapajus apella
TTTTTTTTTTTTTTTTTTTTTTTTTTTTTTTTTTTTTTTGAGACAGCCCAGGCTGGAGTACCTTGGTGTGATTTTGGCTCACTGCAATATCCACTTCCTGGGTCCAAGTGATTCTAGTGCCTCAGCCTCCTAAGAAGCTAGGATTACAGCCATGTACCACCACACCTGGCTAATTTTTGTATTTTTAGTAGAGACAGGGTTTTGTCATGTTAGCCACACTGGTCTTTAACTCCTGGCCTCATGTGATCCACTCGCCCTGGCCTCCCAAAGTGCTGGGATTACAGGCGTGAGCTACCATGCCTGGCTGACACAACTTACTTTTTTTTTTTTTGTGACGGAGTCTTGCTCTGTCACCTAGGCAGGAGTGCCGTGGCATGATCTAGGCTCACTGCAAACCTCCGCCTCCTGGGTAAAAGCAGCTCTCCTGCCTTTACCTCCTGAGTAGCTGGGATTACAGGCACATACCACCATGCTCAGCTAATTTCTGTAATTTTAGTAGAGATGGGGTTTCACCATGTTGGCCAGGATGGTCTTGATCTCCTGACCTCAGGTGATCTGCCCACCTTGGCCTCCCAAAGTACTGGGATTACAGGCGTGAGCCACTGTGCCCGGCCACAATTTATTTTTAAAAAATAATTCTTAGCCGGGCGCAGTGGCTCAAGCCTGTAATCCCAGCACTTTGGGAGGCCGAGGAGGGTGGATCACGAGGTCAAGAGATCGAGACCATCCTGGTCAACACGGTGAAACCCCGTCTCTACTAAAAAAATACAAAACATTAGCTGGGCATGGTGGCGCGTGCCTGTAATCCCAGTTACTCAGGAAGCTGAGGCAGGAGAATCGCCTGAACCCAGGAGGCGGAGGTTGCGGTGAGCCGAGATTGTGCCATTGCACTCCAGCCTGGGTAAGGAGCGAAACTCCGTCCAAAAAAAAAAAAAAAAAAAAAAAATTCTTATATTGTTTCTAATATTCCTATTTTATAATTAAAACATAAGGAACCATAACCTCTCCATAAAAGTGCTATATTATCACAGACAATCTCTCCTTTGCAACAGACTTTTCCTGTTAAATAAACAGAATAAGAACATTGAGGGATACTGTACCATTTATTGTAGTGAAAACAAAAAAGTACATGACAAAAAATGTGATTACTGAATTAATATGGTCTCTGGATAAGATGGACTATCATGTAGCCATAAACAATTATGTTTTCAAATAAATCTGAAGGTATGAGAAAAGATTCATGATAATACCGTTAGCTAAAAAATGATGACGGGGCTGGGGATGATGACTCACACCTGTAATCCCAGCACTTTGGGAGTCCAAAGCAGTAGGATCACTTGGGACCAGGAGTTTGGGCAACACAGTGAGACCCTGTCTCTACAAAAAATAAAAACAATAGCTGAGTGTGGTGGTGCATGCCTGTAGTCCCAGCTATTTGGGAGGCTGAGATGGGAGGATCACTTGAGCCCAGGAGATCAAGGCTGCAGTGAGCCTTGATCACATCACTGCACTCCAGCCTGGGCAATAAAGTGAGACCCTGCCTCAAAAAAATAAAAAAAGATGATGAAAAATGCGTATACAGTATGACACTAAATTACATGAAAAAATTATATACAGAAGATTTAAAAAGCAGGACAAAATATAAACTGGTTTTCTTAAGGTGGCAGTGTTACGAATGATTACTTTTTGTTTTATACTTATCTACATTTCTACAATGTTATACAATGAACATTTATTACTTCTATAATGTAATTAGAAAACAACCCCAGTAATGTCATTTTAAAAAAAAAAAAAAAGAAAGAACGCATGCCTGTAGTCCCAGCTTCTTAGGAGGCTGAGACTGGAGGGTCTCTTGAGTCCAGGAATTTGAGGTTACAGTGAGCTATGATCATGCCACTGCACTGCAGCCTGGGTGACAGAGCAAGACTGTGTCTCTAAAATGAATTTAAAAAGAAAGAGAGAAAGAAGGGATAAAGTTTTTTTCACCATATGGGGTTGAGCCTCAAGATCCTTGAAGTCGTCCTCCTTCACTCCAGACATGGTTTGGTAATAGTCTAGGTTCTGGCGCATCTCCATGTGCTCAGGATTGCCCACGAAGAAGGTGTGTGCTGCGGAGACAGCTTTCTCCAACTTGTTGATCTAAGAATGAAGCATGAGATGGTAACACTCACATCCAAACTCTACAGTTTGTGTCCACATGAGCAGTCCACATAAACCGGAAATCCCTGCTTCCCTGAGCCCTCCGCTCAGCATGCCCAGCTCCTGCCAGCCCCAGGAAGCACACCTATTGCAGGAACTACCCACCAGAGATTAGGAGTGCAGTGCCCTGGGCAGATTTGTAGCTCTTTCCCAAGTCAGGTTTAAGGGTGTTCCAAATTATAGGAAGTAGCAATGTTCTGTTTTAAAACAAAGGTCATATTGCAGGGGGAGTGCTGTGAAAGACTGACTGCCCATATAATATGTTTTCATGCTGGGCGCAGTGGCTCACGTCTGTAATCCTAGCATTTTGAGAGGTCAAAGCAGGTGGATCACTTGAGCTCAGGAGTTCGAGACCATCCTGGGCAACATGGCAAAACCTGTCTCTACAAAACACATAAAAATTACATGATGCTGTGTGCCTGTAGTCCCAGCTACTCCTCAGGCTGAGGTGGGAGGATTGCTTGAGCCTGGGAGGCAGAGGTTGCAGTGAGCCGAGATGGTGCCATAGCACTCCAGCTTAGGTGACAGAGCAAGACCCTGACATTCAGGGAAAAGGTGGGTAGTTAAAAATCCTAAGATACTTTACTAAGTCCAGGTATAGTATTTTCTGACGCAAAGCTCAGGGCTCATGAGGTTCAAACAAATAGCTCTAAGAAATCTGAGAGGGTGACCCGGGGCAGTGGCTTGAGCCTCTAATCTTAGCACTTTGTGAGGCCAAGGTGGGTAGATCACTTGAGGTCAGGAGTTCGAGACCAGCCTGGCCAACCAGACAGGCCAGCCTGTCTCTGTTAAAAATACAAAAATTAGCCAGGCGTGGTGTCACACGCCTGTAATCCCAGCTACTTAGGAGGCTGAGGTAGGAGAATGGCTTGAACCGGGGAGGCGTGGATTGCAGTGAACCAAGATAATGCTACTGTACTCCAGCCTGGGCAACAGAGTGAGACTCGGTCTCCAAAAAAAAAAAAAAGAAAGAAAGAAAAGAAAAAGAAATCTGAGGGGGAGAAATAGGCTACAGACCACAACAATTCCCACAACAATGGACTCCAGCATATCAAAGTAACACAGGTTCATATTTAGAATCCAACCAAATAAATCACTGATGATCTAGTAATGAACTACTTTGACTCTGGTATCAAACAGACCAGCCGGCAGCAAGTCTGAGCTTAATGGCTGGGCAGTAGACAAGTTACTTAAAGTTTACTTTCTAAACTCAGTTTCCCTAATCTATCATCTGGAGATAGCATTCTCCAGCTATCTTCTAGCATTGTTGAGAGTTCAATGAGATAATATACATGCAGCCTGTAATACATGGTGCTGGGCACAGATTAAGTGCTCGAATTTTAGGTGGTATGACTAATATGCTCACAGAACTTATTTTCTTATCATGGATACTACTAAAGGCACACTACAAGAGTCAGCCCTGGCTAGGTGACACAGGTAAATAACTCCCCATCTCTGTACCTCAGTTTCTTTAACTGTAAAATTAGAAATTTTCTCAGGTCTGTTCCTTTTATGGAATTACTCTATTGCTTGTATCTTTCAGCTCTGCTCCTGTCTTTCTCTGTTCGCCCCCATGTCCTCACTCCTCTCTCTACCCCCAGCCTTCTTTACTTCCTAAGCACTGAGGCACTTAACCTCCTTTTCTTTTTTTGGAGATGGAGTTCAGCTTTTGTTGCCCAGGCTGGAGTGCAATGGCATGATCTTGGCTCACTGCCACCTCCACCTCCTGGGTTCAAGTGATTCTCCTGCCTCAGCTTCCCGAGTAGCTGGCATTACAGGTATGCACCACCACACCCAGCTAATTTTGTATTTTTAGTAGAGACAGGATTTCTCCATGTTGGTCAGGATGGTCTTGAACTCCTGACCTCAGGTGATCTGCCCACCTCGGCCTCCCAAAGAGCTGGGATTACAGGCGTGAGCCACTGCGCCCACCCCTCTCTTGTGGACAAATGCCCATCTGCTAATCATGTGCCCTGCCACCACTTTCTCCTTCTTCCAAGGTTTATTCACCACGGCTTCTTCCAGAATGAGCATTTTAAAATCCAAATCCGAGGATGGCTCCCTGAAGCCTGCAGAATTCTCTTCCAAATTTGGCCTCACTGACCTTTCTAGCTTCCTCTCCTACTACTCCCCACATACATGTCGACATTGCAATCACAATTGATTTTTTTCCCTCTATCTGGAAGAACCTTCCTTCCTCTCCCCCTGGCAATACTTAGGACAGGCTTTAATACTACCTTTTCTTTGAAGTCTCTCTAATTTCTTTGAGACAAAGCTAGAGTCTCCCTCCTTTGTGATCCCACAGCCTTAAGATTATGCTCTTGCAGTAGCCCTTACTACATTAACTCTTAACAGCAAAGCAAGACAAAGCAAAGACATTGGTCGAGCATTTAATTACTTGTACAAGAACCGGAATGCAGTAGATATGCAATACATGTTTGTCAAATAATTTTACATAGTGCTATGATGAAGCAACACAAACAAATTGTTTTGATTTCAAGTCCAACACTCTTCCGAGTAACTAGGAAAAATGAGGGGAACTATGGATAGAATGCTGTGGAGGGGTAGAAATCTGAGGTCCCCAAGAGTCTCTAAATCTCTCTTTAGGTTGAATTGAAGGTCTTTTAAAGTGCAGATATAACAGATAAAAAGCACAGCTCTTTCTCCCCCCATGCCCAATAAAGTGGGACCAATAACAGCTTCTACATGACAGGATGTTGTGAAGATTAGGGCAAATGCATAAATAAATGCAAACTGCTTGAAACAGTGTCTGGATCACCATCATCATCATCATCATCATCACCACCATCACCACCACCAAACATGCCTGGAACGCTCCAAGCCCATGTGTACACTTGGACGCTTGGCACTCTGGCAGTCCTAAAAACACTAGTTTTCTTTGTAAACCTGACAGGCTAGCCAGAGGGTCCCCCCACAGGCAGGATCAGGCAGCCCCTGCTGGCGACGTGGCAACCTCACATCCTGAAAAAGAGCTGCTGCATCAAGCAGCAGGAAAAGCACCACTGGAAAACCAACCAGAAGGAAGATATTGTAGACCACTACTAGCTTCTCACTAGGAAACTTACAATGACATCAGGATGGGCGGCCCAAACGGCTACTTTAATTCCTTCCAGGAGATTTCCCGGGGAACCAAACGGCCATGGGTTTTGCTTGGCCTGTGCCCTAACCCCAGCCTGGACCTATAGGGTTAGCATCTGCCCATGCGAACTGGGCGAGGCAGGTCTCCTGCTAGGGCCCTGCTCTCCCGGGTTTCGAGGAAATCTCCCCAGCTAGGTGGCCACTTACCCCTCCCTGCGGACACTTCCCCGGCCCCCGAAGCTCCCCAAGTACCCTGCAACACTCCTCTCCCCAGAAGGACCCCGGCCGCCCGGCTCCGGGCAGGTCTGCACCTTGAAGTAGGCGACCTGCAGGTAGTTGTAGGGGCTCCGCTTGCGGAACTCCAGCTCCATCTCTTCGCTGAGCGAGTGGGCGGCCGGCGGCCCAAGGCAGCGGCGCAGGCAGGCGGCGCGGCGCAGGAGGCCCCCGAAGAAGCTCAGGTCCCGCAGGGCGGCAGCTCCCGAGGCCTGGGCCAGGCTGGGGGGCGAGTCGGGGTCTAGCTCCCATGGGAAGTCCGCGGCACACTGGGTGCGGCAGCGCAGTCGGAGGGCGCGGAGGGCGGCCCGGGAGCGCAGCGCCCGCTCCATGCTCAGGACCACCCCGGGCCAGTCCCCGCGCGCGTAGGCCGCGGTCCCCTCGGCAAAGAGCAGATCAGGCGTCACCATGCCCCATCCCGCCTCGGACTCGACCTCGGCCTGGGAGGCAGCGGCCACGAAAGCCAGCAGTGTGATCAGCAGCCTTAATGCGCATGCCGCCATCGCTTCCTCAGACTTAACAGGACCGCTAACCGCCCGCCACGGAGGCCGGAGTCCCACCCCCGCCGAAGGCCCGCCTCCGGGCGAAGCCCCACCTCCCAAGCCGGGCGGCGCATGTCCAGAGGCTTGCACCGCCTCTTTTCCTTTCAGTCAACCTGGACCCTCCCTCCACCGCCCGTCAGCGGAACCCTGTGCTTCAGCTGGAGCCCCGCCTCCGAGTTCAGGCCAAGCTCAGTCGCTCTAACGCCCAATGGACAAGGAAGACGGAAGCTCCGCCCATGTGCCTTTATGCGCAGGCGCTCTCGACGCGCACCGCAAGGGAGTGGGAATAAGGCGCTGTTATGGAGGAGGCTGCAGCGCCGGGGCGGACCGAGGGGGTCCTTGAAAGGCAAGGAGCGCAGCCAGCTGCAGGTCAGGGAGGTATGCGGGTCGGGAGTCAGCAGGGGGAAGTCAGCCCTTGCGAGGCAGCCGGTCTCGGGGCTCCGCGGGAGGCCGAGGGCGGGAGCTCACGGCCTGTGTTCCTGGGTGTGTGTCGCAGGAGCCCTGGTGGAGCTCACCCCGACCCCCGGCGGCCTGGCCCTGGTGAGCCCTTACCACACACACCGGGCCGGGGACCCCTTAGACCTCGTGGCGCTCGCAGAGCAGGTACAGAAGGTGAGGAGGCGCGGCCGGGACAGCGAATAACCGTCTTCGTTCACGTTGTGCTCTGCGTCTTTCAGCTCAGACCTCTCTACCACCTAGTGTGGGGGTGGCATTTGCTCTTGTCTCCATTCTACAGACGAGTAAAGTCGACTGTCATTGCAAGTCGGTGGCCTGACTCGAATGATCTTCTGGGATCAAAGGCTCCTCCTCCAACTTCAACTTGAGTGCCCATAATTTCCCTTCGTGGGAAGGTTTACAGAACACTTTAGTGTTCATTATTTAATTTGCACTTTCGGACAGCCTTGTGAGGTAGGCAGCACAGAAGTTATTCTTCCCATTTGACACATAAAGAAAAGTTCCCCAGGAGCTTATTTTAAGCTGCTTCCTATAAGGTCTTTGTTACCTGAGAGTTTAAACATCTTCTGGCAGGACAAAGACTCCAAGTTCCGTCCTCATTAAACAGTATTAGCAAGCCCAGTGCTTACATATGGATAAGTAAAATAAGGAAATGTAAAATAATGGAAAAAACACTGGAAGTTTGGACACATGAGTATTAATCCCACTTTTGATACTAACTTGCAGTGCGACTTGAGGCAGATTACTTCTCTCTGGACTTCAGCTACTTTATTTGTGAAGTGAAAGGTTTGAAGTAGGAGAGCTCCAAGATCTAAAGCTTTGTCATTATTCAGTGAAAAACCAGATTCCTTCTTATCTCTTCTCAAGACTTCCAGTTGTACACCCTCTTCAGGGTGCACAAATGGAGGGTCCTGCTGCTTTAAAGATTATGATGGCCCCTTATCCCTGTATACACTATCAGATTTGGCCTTGATTAATGTTCAAAGGTCTTTGCTTTGCTCAAAATTAATTAATGTGCTCAAATTCCCTCACATCTCTCTTTTTTAAAATGATCCTAGAAATCCTTCCAGTGGTTTTTTTTTTTTTTTTTTTTTTTTTTAAAAAAAAACATTCAGATACTTAGGAAGTTTCCATTAATTGAAAACTTGTGCTTGCTTCTTTTTGGAGAGCTGAGGAGCAAAGTGCAACTTTTATGGGTTAAGAGAATATGTGTCTAGTCAATCAGATTGTTCTTATTGAGAGGGAGGCTGCTAGGGACAGAATCTTGTGCACACAACATATTCATGTGCTATTGAATGACCGTCATGTTTATTACAATGGCCTGAACAGATGGAAGAAAGAACACAGTTTTGGCCCGGCGCGGTGGCTCACGCCTGTAATCCCAGCACTTTGGGAGGCCGAGGCGGGTGGATCACGAGGTCAAGAGATCGAGACCATCCTGGTCAAAATGGTGAAACCCCGTCTCTACTAAAAATACAAAAAAAATTAGCTGGGCATGGTGGCACGTGCCTGTAATCCCAGCTACTCAGGAGGCTGAGGCAGGAGAATTGCCTGAACCCAGGAGGCGGAGGTTGCGGTGAGCCGAGATTGCGCCATTGCACTCTCCAGCCTGGGTAACAAGAGCGAAACTCCGACTCAAAAAAAAAAAAAAAAAAAAAGAACACAGTTTTTGTCTTTTATCCTATAATCTAGTGAAATACAGAGGATGCATTCTTGTGCTGCCTCTGTTTTCCCAATACAGTCTGTCTTTGAGAAGCCGAAGAAAAAACTTTGGAGACAAACAAATTGAATCAAACATTTACTATCTAAAATGTAATTTTTGGCCGGGCGCCATGACTCACACCTGTAATCCCAGCACTATGGGGCCAAGGCAGGTGGATCATTTGAAGTCAGGAGTTCGAGATCAGCCTGGCTAACATGGTGAAACCCTGTCTCTAATAAAAATGCAAAAATTAGCTGGATGTGGTGGCTCACGCCTGTAGTCCCAGCTACTCGGGAGGCTGAAGCATGAGAATCGCTTTAGTCCAGGAGACAGAGGTTGCAGTGAGCCGAGATTGCGCCATTGCATTCCAGCATGGGTGACAGAGTAAAACTCTTAAAAAAAAAAATGAGGCCAGGTTCTGTGGCTCACCCCTGTAATCCTAGCACTTTGGGAGGCCGAGGCTGATGGATTGCCTGAGCTCAGGAGAGTCCAGCCTGGGCAACATAATAAAACCCTGTCTCTACTAAAATACAAAAAATTAGCTGGGCACGGCAGTGTGTGCTTATATGTAGTCCCAGCTACTTGGGAGGCTGAGGCAGGAGAATTGCTTGAACCTGGAAGGTGGAGGCTGCAGTGATCTGGCATCATGCCTATTGCACTCCAGCCTGAGAGACACAGAGTGAGGCTCCATCTCCAAAAAAAAAAAAAAAGTACTTTTTAGCAGGACTGACCCAGGTATTCGTGTGTGTTCAGAAAGCTCAGGAGGCCTGGTATTAAGACATGAATTTTGGAATCAGACTGATCTGTGTTCAGATCCTTTAACTGCTGTTTATTATCTGTGAAACCTTGGATAGGTTGCCTCATGTCTATGAGTCTTAATTCCTAAAATGAGAAAGTGAGGTTATTATCTCCAACTTTGTGAAGGTATGAGAAGTAAATGAGATGAATGTAAAGGGCTTCAGAGTGGTTGAGGCCAGGGTTAGTGCTTAGTAGTCGTAGGTACTCTTCCCTTTCCTTTTTTTTTTTTTTTTTTTGAGACAGAGTTTAGCTCTTGTTGCCCAGGCTGGAGTGCAGTAGCGCGGTCTCTGCTCACCATAACCTCCACCTCCTGGGTTCAAGCGATTCTTCTGCCTCAGCCTCCTGAGTAGCTGGGATTACAGGCATGCGCCACCATGCCGTCTAATTTTGTATTTTGAGTAGAGACAGGGTTTTTCCATATTGGTCAGGCTGGTCTCGAACTCCTGACCTCAGGTGATCTGCTCGCCTCGGCCTCCCAAAGTGCTGGGATTACTGGTATGAGCCAGGCCCCTTTCTTTCTTTTTTATGAGGCTCTTTTGTTTTTAAGTTGTTAATGAAGTATTTTTTTTTCTTTCTTTCTTTTTTCCCCTCACCTCCCTCCTCAGCGTTAATGAAATATTTTGTATTTTTTGTTTCTTTTTTCTTTTTTGTGGTCCGTCTCAGTCTAATCCATATTTTGCATTTTATATTGTCTTCAAAATATAAATTCAAATTTTGTTTGCAAGATTTACTCCCAGCACCTTAAGAAAGGGAAGGGTTTTGCTCAGTGAGTTGGCAAATGGTAGCAAAAAAAAAAAAAAAAAAAAAAAAAAAAAAAAAAGAAGTGGAGGGTTGTTATAAAGCCACCCCTAACCTGAAACTACCTTAGCTCTAGAAATACCTACTCTCTCCTTGACCATATATGGCTCCTTTCATTCTTGGAACAAAATGCAAATTCTTTTACCGTGGGCTACAAGACTCTGCATGATCTGGTCTGTGCTCTCTTTTTAACCCGATTCCACACATTGCCCATCACTAACTGCTTTTCACATGGCCCGTCCTCTCCTTTCGTTTAGACCCAAGCCAAATGTTATTATCCTTAGTGAGGCCTTCTTGTCTGAGGAAGCCATACCCCACCCCATCCAAACCTCTAGGCTACATATACTTTCCAATTCCCCACCACTCCCTATTATTAAACTTACAAAAATGAAGTAGCTTTTCTACTTCACTCATTTGTTATCTTTAACCTGCTTCTACTACATAATTGTGGATATTTCCTTCATAACAGTGCATTGTTATGAGTACATATAATCCTAGCTTTAGTTATCTTTACTTTTTGGTATCTGTATTACTCACTGGAGCTGTGCTTTAAAATATGGCAGCCACTAGCAACATTATGTCTGTTAAGCACTTGTGTTATGTTGTTAGTGTGGCTGAGGAACCAAATTTTACATTTTATTTGATTTTAATTAATTTGAATTTAAAAACCTGATAATTCAATTATTGGAACTCAAGTATATTGGAACAATTTGAGTATGTGAATCAACTTTTTCACTTATAAAATTTATTAAGTCTAAATACAGATCAAGTATTGCTGATGAAATTTTAGCATCCAAATTGAGATGTGCTGTGAGTACAAAATAAACACTGTATTTTGAAGGCTTAATATCAAATGCAAAATACAGATTAGACTGAGAAGGACCAAAAAAAAAAAAAAAAGAAAAAAATGCAAAATATTTCATTAACAACTTAAAAATAGTGATTACATGTTAAAATAAAAATGTTTTTGACATATTGGGTTAAGTAAAACGTATTAGCCGGGCACAGTGGCTTATGCCTGTAATCGCAGCACTTTGAGAGGCTGAGGCAGGCATATCACTTGAGGCCAGGAGTTCGAGACCAGCCTGACAAACATGGCAAAACCCTATCTCTACTAAAATTACAAAAATTAGCCAGACATGCCTGTGTTCCCAGCTACTCAGGAGGCGTATGTACGAGAATTACTTGAACCCTGGAGGTGGAGGCTGCACTGAGCAGAGATCGTGCCACTGCACTCCAGCATGGGCGACAGAGCGAGACTCTGTCTCAAAAAATATATATAGATATCTATTGCTAGAATTAATTTACTATTGGGCCGGGTGTGGTGGCTCACGCCTGTAATCCAAGCACTTTGGAGGCCAAGGCGGGCGGATCACCAGAGGTCGGGAGTTCAAGACTAGCCTGACCAACATGGTGAAACCCCGTCTTAAAAAAAAAAAAAAAGAATTAATTTACTATTAACGTGGCTACTAGAAAATTTAAAATTTTATATGCAACTTGCCTCACATTTCTGTTAAACTGTATTAGACTTGACTTGTCAACTTGACAAGGCAGGGTGTTTTCTTTCCTGTTTGCCAGTATACCCACTGCCTAGTGTGGTGTCTGACACACAGTAGCTGCCTAAAATACATTTGTGGAACAGATAAATAACTCAGTTTACTTGTATGGTTTCTGTTCACTCATAACATTAACTTATACCTGAATTTTGCCCGAAGACTTTTCAACTAACCAGTAAATTCTCTTTAATGTTTCTTAGTTCAAGTTCCAGTTCAATCTCCTAATTTCTTTACCTTAATTGTGTACTACTGGAAGTTAATCAGCTTTTCTTAAAAGTAAGCTGGAAGTTTTTGACAGATTTCTATTGCTTGAGTGGTAATCCTTCCCAGTACATGAATTGGTCACATTAGTCTCTTCTAGCTTTGAGAATTTGATTTATTTTAAGAAATTTCCTGGCTGGGCGCAGTTCCTCACATCTGTAATCCCAGCACTTTGGGATGCCATCGTGGACAGATCACATGAGGTCAGGAGTTCGAGACCAACCTGGACAACATGGTGAAAACCCGTCTCTACTAAAAATACAAAAATTAGCAGGGCATGATGGCAGGTACCTGTAATCCTAGCTACTAGGGAGGCTGAGGTTAGAGAATTGCTTGAACCTGGGAGGTGGAGATTGCAGTGAGCCGAGATTGTGTCATTGCACTCCAGCCTCGACAACAAAAGCAAAAACTCCGTCTCAAAAAAAAAAAAAAAAAATTTCCGTTGCCTTAAGTTGCACTTCATGGCACATGACAGGCAGTCTTCTGTGTACATTATAACTGTTTCAAGTCCATACCATAGTGCAGTCTTATAAAATACGTTTGAAGTAATAATTAGAAATGAGTATATAAGTTAAAATTTAAGTAGTTGTGATGTAAATAATTTAACTGAGGAAATGGTCAGATTAACACATACTTTTCTCAGTTCTGTGAGTGTGGGGGAGTCACACAGAAAAAGCCAAATACTTTGTACGTGTATCTAGCGTTCTACATTAGCAGATGATAAGGGCCAGATCAGAAGTGTCTTTTAATTATTGTTGTAAAACCCATCCCTGATTTCACAAATGTTTAAACATGAGAAAACGGAGACCTGAGAAATGTGTGGTGTTAATTAGGTAAAGAGCAGGAGGTAAAATGGATTGGATGGAGGAGAGGGTATATTGAATATATTTGGTAGTGAGTGAGCGAGCGAGAGAGACTGAGAGCCAGAGTGAGAGAGAGAAAGAGAAAGAAATTCAGTGTAACTGCAGTTCATAGAGAAAGGGTGGAAAGCTAAGGGAAAGAGAAGAGAGCACTTAACTCTATTGTGGGGTCATATCAGGGTGGCCTTCTCATAACAGTGTTATTTGAATGGGGCCTTGGGATGAGTGGGAGGCTATGGGGCAGTGGAGAGAATGGGAAAAATTTGTTAGACAGAAGCAAAATATTAATATAACTCTCCACACTGGGATCCAAATAAGAACATCATAGAAGTCTTATCCTCTTTCAGCCCACAGTTTGGTTTTCTCTCACCTGTAGGCTGATGACTTCATCCGAGCAAATGCCACCAACAAGCTGACAGTCATAGCTGAGCAAATCCAGCATTTGCAAGAACAAGCCAGGAAGGTAAGGAATGACTTTTAGACAGGCTTTTGTTTTCTTTATTCAATTCTCAGGATCGGCTGAACTTGTTTATAATCATTGTGACTTTCTATGTGTTTAGTACCTCCTAGAAATGTAGTGGTGTTGAGTAAAATAGAAGGAATAAGCGTAAGAGGTTAAGTATAAGTTTTGTTTGTTTGGTTGTTTTTGAGACAGAGTTTCACTCTTGTATCCAGGCTGGAGTGCAATGGTGCACTCTGAGCTCACTGCAACCTTCACCTCCCGGATTCAAGCAATTCTCCTGCCTTAGCCTCCCAAGTAGCTGGGATTATAGGTGCCTGCCACCACGCCGAGCTAACTTCTGTATTTTTAGTAGAGATGGGGTTTTGCCATGTTGGCCAGGCTGGTCTTGAACTCCTGACCTCAGGTGATCTGCCCGCCTCGGCCTCCCATGTTTTGTTTTTATCAGGAGAAGGTTTCATGAGGTAAAGCATTTTAACAGGGGACTATGTTTTCATTTATAAAAGAAATGTACTTAGCACAGAAAATAGGAAAGAAACTTAAAAATTACCCAGAGTCATTAATGCTCAACATTTTGAAATGCCTTTTTTTTTTTTTTTTTTTTCCCCTGAGACAGGGTATCACTGTATCACCCAGGCTGGAGTGCAGTGGTGCAATCTCGGTCCACTGCAACCTCTGCTTCCTGGACTTAAGTGATCCTCCTGCCTCAGCCTCCCAAGTAGTTGGGACTACATACACATACCACCACACCTGGCTAATTTTTTGTATTTTTAGTAGAGACAGCGTTTTGCCATGTTGCCCAGGCTGGTCTGCTGAGCTCAAGTGATCCACCTGCCATGGCCTCCCAAAGTGCTAGGATTACAGGCATGAATCACTGCCTAGTTTGAAATATAATTCTTCTAAAGGCATTTTTACAGCATAGCAACATAATCTTAATTTTTGTTTCTTCAGAATAATCTGGATCTCAGTAGTGATTCATTGCTATGGGGGAGCAAGATCCTAAGCATTGACAGGTTTCCAAATTTTAATTGGGATGATCACTGAATATGGGTACCTTTTATCTCCAGTACCTAATTCATTACATCTCTGTGGTTCATCATAGATACTGGAAGATGCTCACAGAGATGCCGACCTGCACCATGTAGCTTGTAATATAGTGAAAAAACCTGGCAACATTTACTACCTCTATAAACGGGAGAGTGGTCAGCAGTATTTTTCCATCATTTCTCCGAAGGTAAGAATATACGTAGTTTGCCCCAAAATCTACTCTAGCTTCTGAGAAATTTTTGGTATACATGTGGTTTCCTAGAAAATGATGTGAGTTCAAACATGACTTTAAAAAATATAACTGTGCTTAAATTATTTCATTCATTTTCTCTATTAAGGGAGGGATCTGATGTGTGCGGTAACTGCTTTCCAAAGATTGTTGACTAGTATGAAGTGAAAAGCCAAAAAAGAGATGTGGCATAATTAGGAAATGAGCTCAGTTTGTTTACAACCCACCCTGATGGGAACTGCCTCCTTTGCCTTCTCTAGGAATGGGGGACAAGTTGTCCACATGACTTCCTTGGTGCCTACAAGCTACAGCATGACTTGTCCTGGACTCCGTATGAGGACATTGAGAAGCAAGATGCTAAAATCAGCATGATGGACAAGTTGCTAAGCCAGTCAGTGGCCCTGCCTCCATGCACTGAACCCAACTTCCAGGGACTGACTCACTGAGAGGGGGCTCTGACAAATAGCTCTCACAGGACCTGGCCTCCTTGTTGCCCCCTTGTTGCCTTGAGAATGGACGGCATCTGTAGGTGAATCACAAACTTCTTGGAAAGAGACCCTGTGTGAATGTAAATGCTGTCATTATGGCTTTTAATTGGGATGGTAATAATCACTGAGAGTCACTGTCTTTTGGGATCCTCTCTGGGCCACAGATACCCAAGTCAGTCACTTTCAGAGTTTTGGCTAATGTACTTTTCCTTCTTCCTCTCCATCCCTTCTTCCCTTAAAAAGTGTTAGAGAAAGAAGAGTTTCTTCTTTCTGCAAAAAGTTTGGTGGATCGTTTTCCAAAGAGAACTGTTTTCTGTCTTAATAACTGGTAGTATTTAACATTGGGGTTGAGGCTGTCTCACAGTTGGTGTAACTTCAGTTTCCAATTCATCTGGGAATGGGAATGTTGGGTAATGGAGGGTGATTTAAAAAAAAAAACTTGGCTTGGCTGGACCAGAGAGGGTGTGATTCTGGGATTTCTGTGCCGTCGATGAGGTTTGTCTTGCCCCTTTTGCTCTCTCCGCCTTGCTAGAGTGACGGAGAATCTGAGGCAGCAGCAAAGGCCGGGTTTGGGGAGCATCAACTTTGAAACTCACAAATTTTAGACTTGAAAGAGACACTGGATGCTGCCACTAATCATCGTAGAATCCACTCTGTAGTCTCTGGAGGAGGAGATCCCAAGCTCAGCCACCTGCAGCAGAACAACCCCATTTAGATGGCAACTTAAAAATACTGTGGAAGAGAGTAAGGCAGTAGAGTGAGAAACAAGAGAAACAGCCAAATTGTTGATTGTGAGTTAACCGGCCTGAAATTCATTTTGACCAGAATTATTTAAGAACTTAACGAGGGCTTTTGGCAAAATTACTGTAGTTCTTATTCTGACTGGGCTCTTATAGGACTTTACCTTCTTTCATATCTGTTCATTGGAATTAGCTAAGTTTATGGGTTATTTCGCATGGCTGTGCTTCCCTCAGTTCCATATAATCTATTGCAATATGCTGTAAAAGGAGGGAGAGATGTGTACTTGAACTGACAATTGCCCAAGTTTCTTTCTGGGGATGGATATTCCTTATGTTGATCTGCTTGGTAATACCCTGAGCCCCCCCCATCCCCCCCAGCCCCACCCTCACCCCCACCCCTATCCCTCCCACCCCCACCCCCACCCCCACCCCCATCCCGGCATTCGTGGTCTCTCATAAACTGCATTCCTTGTGCGCTGTAAATGGTCCACCTAAGGCCTAGCACAGGATGGGCTAGAATCTAACAAGCTCACCCAGGTGATACTCTTGTTGCTCAGTTCACATGGGAATGTTCTTTGGACTGGTCTGCATAAGTCTTGCTGGGGTGCTGCAGAGCCAGAGGGAAGAGACATTTGTGGTACAGTAGTGGATTCTGGCTACAGAAAGTTTCCCAGGTTTTCAGAAGGTTCTGACCTGCATGGTGATGACACATTTTGAATAGGTGCTTTATTAGTTATCAGATAAACAAATTACTATAAACTTAATGGTGTAAAGCAACACACATCTATTTCAGAGCTTATAGGTTAGGAGTTTAGATACCATTTCGTTAGGTCCCTTGCTTCAGGGTTTCAAGGCTGAAATCAAGTTATTGGTCAGGGCTGTTCTCATCTTTAGGCCTGATTGGGGAAGGACTGCTTCCAAGCTCACTTAAATTGTTGCCAGAATTTCAGCTCCTCTAGGGTTGCTGGCTAGCTGACTGTTGTCCAGAGGTTGCCCTCACTTTCTTGCCACATGAGCCTCTACAACATGGCAGCTTTCTTCAGCAAAGTAAACAAGGATTAGAGTCTGCTAGCCAGATGGAAGTTACAGTCTTATGTAGTCTGATCACAGAAGTGACATTTCATAACCTTTGCTGTGTTCTGTTGGTTGGAAGCAAATCACTAGGCCAGCCCATTCTCAAGGGAGGGAGTTATACAAAGGCATGGATACCAGAAGGAGGGCATCATTGAATCACTGAACAGATTCTAGAATCTATCTGCCACAGTGCTCAGTTGGGAGGGAGAAAGGAAAATTCTAGGTAAAACAGGCAGTATCACAAAGTGGGTTAAGTGTGATGGTGTCGAAGTCACAGATCTGGACTTGACTCTCACTCTGACAAGACAGCTTCCCAGATGGCATCCCTGCTTCCCCCTCTATCCCCTCTCTAATCCATTCTGCATACGCTCATCAGCTTGATCATTTGAAAATGCAAATTTCCTTCACCCTTGACATTTCCTAACCACAAGAGGAGGAGAGCAGCGATTGAAAAGAATCTATTCAGTAAGATGTACTCCCTGCATTTACCACCAAGGGGTATCATTGCTCTTTCCTGGTTAAGCTAGTGGCAATGTGAGGTGATTTAGGTTACCTCAGAATGGGGAACTAGGACCCAGTGATTATATACAGTAATCACATTTTATTCACCCATCCATCTATTCACCTGATAATTTCATAGTATTAAGTGCCTTCTAGGTTCCAGGTTCTGGGGAATAATAGAGCTGAATAAGAAATCACTATTTCCAAGGAGCTCATAGTGTACTAGCAAAGGAAACAAGTTAGCAATTACAAGATGTTCTAAGAAGGGGTGTCATAGAGGTATGCAAGGACACTATGGAGCTCTGGGGAGAGGTTCCTTACTGAGCTTGGAGAATTTGGGAAGACCCTTGGAGGACCTGATGACAGTTTGGTGTTGAAAACCATACAATTAGAACTTTCTGGAGGGTCCAACTGCCCTTTCATAGGAAGTTTGTCTTTTAGGGGTTAGAGTAGGGTTCATTTTTGGATGGAGTTTGTGAATGAAGAAAGGGACATTCATTTAAGCCATATCAACCAAAGCAGTCCTGGGCATGAGAGTGGTGGAGTGAGATGTGTCCTGGCTAGAAAATCCTATGTCCAAAAGCTAGGAGATAGAGGAATAGGGGGAGGAAGAAATATTCCAGACAAAAAATAACATGGAAGGGACATTGACCAGAAGCGATATGACATTTGGGGAATTGCCAGTTAAACAGGAGAACGTGGACTGGCGGCTATGGGAGAAGAACTATAGAAGGATTTGGGGTTGGTTGGTGATATTGGCCATTAGAAATATCATTTTGGCAGCAGAGGCTGGGTAGAGGGAAGACAGGGGCTTTCATCCCTAATCAAGGCAAGGGATGATGGGAGTCTGAACTAAGCAGTGGTAGAATGAGAGGGCCTGAATTTCATCAATTGCAAGGTGTACTCTTTCCCCTCACATTTTAGTATCTCTCAAACCTGTACACTTCTAAAAGTCAGTGGCCTGTCGCAGTTTAAGTGGCATTTTTTCTTTCTTAGAGCTACATAAAAGAATCATAACAGCATCTTAGATTTGATGAAGCATAGCATATTGAAAGTAAAATAGATTGCCATCTTGTTAATAAAATGTCAGAGGGATGAGAGGAAAAGACTTAGATGATGCTTGAATTTCTGTCTTGAGTGTCTGCATTTAATAGTGGTGATCCACTCAACAAAATACGGAGGAGGAGGACATCCCTGATATTTTCTAGAATAATTGGTGATATATATTTGCTTTGATAATCCACCTTCTTGGCCCTTCCCAAGTTACTGGATGTGAGTAACAGCTGACTGTAGCTCCCTTTCTCCATGCTAGTGCTCTGGAAGGAGGAAGGGAAACCTAGCTTGTATCTTACTTCTCAAGTTACCAGTCCACAAACATCAAGAGTATTAGTGTTATAGATACAAATAGGTAAGTACTGTCTAGTGAACTTTTATTCTGCTAAGTGTATCTATTAGCTCTTAATCTTCACATAACCCACCATATATGAGGTATATAGTATTATGTTACAGAGCAGGAACATCTCAGAGATTCTGAAACTCACCCATGGTTATACAGATGATAAATGGTAGAGGTCAGATTCAGACACAGTCCTGTTTGAGTCTGACCATAACCTTAATCCTGTTTGGGCCAATTAAGACAGTTGTAAAGGATCTTAATGTAGAGCTATAAAGAAAAATCACAAAAGTGATAGAGTTTCTTTTTTATTTTTTTGAGATGGTCTTACTCTGTTACTCAGGTTGGAGAGCAATGGCTTGATCATAGCTCACTGCAGCCTTGGACTCAAGCAATCATCCTGCCTTAGCCTCCCAAGTAGCTAGGACTACAGGCATGCACCAACATGTCCAGCTAATTTAAAACAATTTTTTGTAGAGATGAGGACTTACCATGTTGCCCAGGGTAGTCCCAAATTTCTGGTCTCAAGCAGAATAAGATGTTTATATGAGATATTATAGGAGTAGTTCACTTGAGCATTTAGTGATGGATATGCAGAGGATATATATCAAGGTACAGAGAAATAACTTATTTAATGTCATACAACTTATAAGCAATTGAGCCCATATCTGTGGCATTAAAGCCTGGCTACAGAACCTTCATCAGAAGATAGGGTTCATTTCTTCCTTTAAGGAGCTGGAGCTTGGGAAGAAGGAACTACAGTGTGCCTGGAAAAATTTCATTTGTGTAGTCTTAAACATCAGTTGATTCAGTGGACCAGTCTGTACTTGAAAGTTTTTTTCTTCTTCATTTTGATTTAGAATATTATCTCCTGCTTTTCTCTGCTTCACTGACCCCTTTTTCTGTGTCCCGATCCTCTTCCTGACGTCTGCATTCTGGGGCCAAGTCTGTGGCCATCTCCTCTTTATCGCTAGGTGGTCTAAGCCATTCCCCAGGCTTTAAATACCGTCCACGCACTGCTGACTCACATACATGTCTCCAGCCCTCACCAGTCCCCAAGTTTATGCACACTTGTTTGTCCAGCAGCCTTACTTGATACGTCCACTTGACTTGTAGTCATTATGAATTTAATGTGTCCAAATCTAAACTTGAGTTCATCCCCAAAAGCTGCTTCACCACCAGTCCTCTCTCTTTCCTTCAGCACCTGTCTCACACTGTTCTGGTGGCCAAGGACCTAAGTCATTCTTGATTCTTCTTGTTCTCCCCGCACCAGTCAGCAAGTCTCAGCCCTGCCTTCAAAATGCATCCCAAATGTGGGTGCTTCTCTTCACCTTACCCTTTTCCCCCCTTAGTCCAAGCCACCAACACCTCCAGTCTGGACAATGCAGTAATCTCCTCACTTGCCTCTCTGCTTCCACAGAGACTGTCAGCATCATTTTCTTTTTTTTGAGACAGTCTCACTTTGTTGCCAGGGGTGGAGTGCAGTGGCGTGATCTCGGCTCACTGCAACCTCTACCTCCTGGGTTCAAGTGATTCTCCTGCCTCAACTCCCGAGTAGCTGGGATTACAGGTGTGTGCCACCATGCTCAGCTAATTTTTTGTATTTTTGGTGGAGATCGGGTTTTGCCATATTGGCCAGGCTGGTCTCGAACTCCTGACCTCGTGATTTGCCCACCTTGGCCTCCCAAAGTGCTGGGATTACAGGCGTAAGCCACGGTGCCCAGCTATGCATCATCTTTTAAAACAACAAGCCAGATCACAAAACCTCTGTTAAAAAAAAAAAAAAATCCCAAGAATTTCTCATTTCTTTCTTAGGTTCTATGTGATCTGCCATTCTCAGGACTCAGCATGTTCCTGCTTTGCTGACCTTGCTGTTGTTCCTACACACCAAGTTCATTGCTGCTTATTTACTTTGCTGTCTCATCTGCTTGGAGCATTGCCGCCAAGATCTTTGCAGGTTTGCATCTTCTCATCCTTTAGGTCCCTGCTGAAATGCCACTTTAGGTCCCTGCTGAAATGCCACTTCCCTAATTACCCTCTCAGAAATACGAGCTCTTCTCACATTAAAATAGTTCTGATTCTGCTTTGTTTTCCGCAGCACTTAGCATAACCAGAAATGATTTATTTTTTGCTTCTGTCCCATAAGTTCTGTGAGGACAGTGATGGTATTTGTCTTGTTCACTGCTGTGTCTAGCATCTAAAATAGTGCCTGGTGCATAATAAATACTCTTAATAATGAATAAATCAGTGGGCCAGGCACAGTAGCTCATCCCTGTAATCCTAGTACTTTGGGAAGCCAAGGCGGGCCAATCACTTGAGGTCAGGAGTTCGAGACCAGCCTGGCCAACATGGTGAAACCCCCATCTCTACTAAAAATACAAAAATTAGCTGGGTATGGCAGCACGCACCTGTAATCCCAGCTACTCAGGAGGCTGAGGCGTGAGAATTGCTTGAACCTGGGAGGTGGAGTTTGCAGTGAGCTGAGATCACGCCACTACACTCCAGCCTGGGCAACAGAGTGAGACTCCATCTGAAAAAAAAAAAAAGAATAAATCAGTGGATGGACATCTGTAGCTCTGCACCTATATCCTGCAAAGGATTCAAGTTGATGCAGTTAATAGAAATATAATGTGAGCCACATGTGTGATCTAAATTTTTCTGGTAGCTATACCAAAAAATAAAATTAACTTTAAGGATACATTTTATCACTGGGTACGATTATAGGCTCATGCCTATAAATTCAGCACTTTGGGACTCCGAGGCAGAAGGATCGCTTGAGCCTAAGAGTTCAAGACCAGCCTGGCCAACATAGGGAGACCTAATCTCTACAAAAAATACAAACATCAGCCAGGCATGGTGGCATGTGCCTGTGGTCCCAGCTACTTGGGAGGCTGAGATGGGAGGAATGCTCGAGCCCAGGAGGTCAAGGCTGCTTTGAACCATGATCATGTCACTGCATTTCAGCCTGGGTGACAGAGTGAGACCCTGTCTCAAAAAAAAAATTTCTGTAACCCAGCATATCTTAACTGTTAGCATTTCAACAAATTACTAAAAAAAAACTTGGTTACTTTACATTCTTTTTTAAACTAAGAATTCAAACTTTGGTGTATATTTTATACTTACAGCACATCTCAGTTCAGACTAGCCACCTTTGAAGTGCTCAGTAGCTGCATGTGGCTGCTGGCTACCATATTAGCACAAGTGTATAAGCAGCCTAACTTACTGTTCTCATTCTGTACTTCCTGTGAGATTCAGAATTAGGGAAGCTAGAAACTTCTGGTGTGGGTGTGTGGCGGGGGGGTAGCTTTTTCAGCCACCCTGCTTCCTTCCCCTCTCTTGAAAGAAACTTTGGAGATGTCCAGACTAATAGATGTATGATCATATGCTTAGATGAATAATGCTGATAATTGAGCTTCTATTCTGTGCCAAGCATATAATCTCATTTAATTCTCCCAACAATCCCATTTTATAGATTAGGAAACAGGTTTAGAAAAGCAAAGTAACTTGTTCACATTTATACATCTGGTAAGTGTTAGCGCTGGAATGTAAACTTGGTTTAAAGTTAAGCTGGTATAATAATCATTAGGCTGCAGTTTTTAATTTGCTACTTTAATGGGCCGCATGGCAGGGAGAAATGAAGAGAAACACATAGATGATCAAAAGAAGCTGGCCTGACTCAGGTGGGGGCGTGTAATACACCTTTTGTTGCCTCACACACCCTAGGTCTGACTTTGGTGTCGCTGTTTTCAGGTCTCAGCTCCACGAATTATTAATGGTATATTCTCCAGTAGAATCAGCTCTCTGATCCCATATTTCTTCTTCTGTAGGACGGGAATGCTAACACTAACTTCAGGTAGCTGAGAAGTTCCAGCAAGGTGATGAGAATGTCCGTACAACATCTAGCCCAGTACCTGCTGCCTAGTGTTCCCCTCAGGACATGCTCAGTCTTACACTTCTCTTTCCCCTGCTGGTTGCAAGGAGAGGCAGAGTGTCACTTGACCTCCTAGCACCCCTGCCCTTTTATGTTCTCCTGTGGGGTCCTCAAAGTGATCCCTGCTCCAGTGTTGCTTCCGGTGGGCTAGTGAGGGTGGGCGCTACCTGAGAACCAGTGCCTGAAATCCTTACCCAATACCAAAAAGTTTTGTTCTGTAGCACTCTGTCAGCCCAACTGCCAAAGACAGTCACCTCTGAGATGCTCTTGTCCCCTTCCTCTTGCTTCCCTCACCCCTGGGATTCCATCTCACACGGGCTCCTGATGGGGCTCCTTCCTCCCATCCCATCTGTTGCTCTCCTGCCTCTTGTCCTGCAGGATTGCAGATCCTTCCTCCACAATGACTACCAGGTTAGTCTTTCTGAAACAACCTGATCATGTCACCTTCCTACTTAAAAACTTTTCTTCAGGATTGAGTCCAAATTTCTTAGCTTGTCATTCATCCAAATAGTATTCCTGTGAGCCTATGCTCTTACAGGCACAGGGAACAGCAGCTAAGGAAACATACAAGCAGCCCTGCCCGCATGGAGCTTACCTTCTAGGGGCCCCGCAGAGGCTGGCTCAGCATCCCCGCACAGCCTCCCCTTTCCAGCGCACTTCCCGCCCCACTCCAGGCCCACACGCCTGGGCCGCAGTTTCCACCTTGTAGCCTTCCCAGTCTCGCCCAGGTAGAGGAGTTGTCCCCTCCCCGAGACTTCTCCATTCCCTGCTGCCCCCACCGCAAGACCTGGGCGCCCCTGGAAACTGAGCCCTTCTTCTCCCTGACTACAGACCTTGCAACCCCTCCCCTGCTCTTGGGATTGTGAGCTAAGAGCCAGGGTGGGAGCCCGGGACACCAGCGAGCCGCGCCCCTTGCCAGGGCTGTCCCTCTCCACCACACAGGAAGCGGGCAGAAGCACGGACCCCTATCCCGTGTAGGAATGCCTTGTCCCCAGGTGAGCCTCTGCACCCGCGTGGAAGGGGCGAGAAGCGCTGCTCCCTGGGTGCTATCAGCGACCAGTTCGGCTCTGTCTTTCCAGGGTGGTCCCGGCTGGAGCCAGGCCCGGGCAGCCGCCGGACAACCAGAGTGGGCCAGGGGACCGCGTCCAGTCCCCAGAGGCCAGCCCTCTGTCGGGGCACGGGTTTCCAGCCTCCAGGAAAGGAGCAGGGAATGGAGGGGAAGAGAGTCTGTAACTGGCGCAAGCGGCGTCGCCGTGTCTGTGCCATGCGTGTCACGTGTCACCGGTTGGAGCGCTCCACCTGGATGGTTTCACTCCGCGGAGGCGCCGCCCCGCTGCTGAGAAACCTCAGAGGCATACTCAACTCTCCCCTCCCCTGCAGCCCCACTACCACAGCCCGGCTTTTCCCCTCCTCACGTCTCCCCCGCAACTCCCAGGCTTCTGGCGTGTTTCCTTTTCTGTAGTTTGTCCCCTCCAAGCCTTCCTGCGCTCCCTGCCCGTGTCTGAACAGGACTCTGCTCCCTTGTTGAACACCACACTGCCATCCACAGGCTGCCACTCAAGAT
Source organism: Sapajus apella (assembly GCF_009761245.1). Lineage (NCBI taxonomy): Eukaryota > Metazoa > Chordata > Mammalia > Primates > Cebidae > Sapajus > Sapajus apella. Next base: position 14,786,230 of record NW_022437002.1, read on the forward strand.
CACACCCGCACAACCACCCCCTCCAGCCTCCCTGCCAGTGTCACCTCTGGTCACCCCTCTCTCCCGGAATCCAGGGATCCAGCCTCCTCATCGTGCTTCCGCAGCTGCAGTTCATTCCCTCCACCACGAATGCCCCTCCTAATTCTTTATTCATCCTTAGAGACCCTGATCAATGTCACCACAGGAGTGGAAACTTCCCCTGCCCCACCCCATACTTAGTCTCTCCATAGCAGCTAGGATGTCCCCTTGTCCAACATTACACTTGTCCCTACACACAGCTGCCTCCTCTACCAGACTCTGAGCTGCTGGACGGTTCAGCCTGGCTCTTGTTCTTCTCCCATCCCCAGCCACACAAGGCCTGGCACAGAGCCGCCATCAGCAATAAATAAATAGCATTTAAAAAAAATGAGTAAGTGGAAGATCATAAGTACTGGGTAGTTGCTGGGTGTGCGGAAGGGGCTGGACTGTTGAGTGTTCATCTGAGAAAGCTTCTTGGAGGCCATGTTGGGCAGGGTTAGATAGAGGGTCGATAGATTTGGTGCAGTGAGAGGGCCTTGGGGAAGCACCAGAGTGACCTGCGATGTTGATTTAACAAACAGGGAACACCTTCTATTGTCAGGCCTCACACTGGGCACAGGGGACCTCAGCCAGAACTCAAGTTGTATCCCCTGTAGGAGAGGAGGAAGCCAAGGTAGGCTGTGCCAAAACAGAGTGCCACATGGTGAGCACAAGAAGACAAGACCATACAGATGAGGGGCACTTAACATGCTTGGGGGGATGTCCTAGGAGGTTCCCAAAGAGGAACACTAACTAACCCAAGACCATAGGGAGGTCCTGAGAAGGAGGAGGAATGAGAGAGGAAGCTGGGATTGCTGAGCAGGGCTGGCTTACCAAACGCAGTAGTTGGACTCCATCCTGAGGGCATTCCAGAAGCTGGGGAGTGACGAGATCTACTCCTGCAGGCAGGTGCTGTGTCAAGCCTCAGCCCCCATCCCTCCTGGGAGCCTTCTCTCACCCCCTGGCAGGCCGTGCCCCGCTTCGGTGCTCCCTTAGTAGCCTGGTTGCCTCTTTCCTGTGCAGGGTTAGGCACTGAGGCTAAACCGTGCTCCTTGGTCTTAATCTTCTCTGTGTCCCAAGCACCAGGCACCAAATCTTGCCTCTGGCCAAATGTTTGCTGAATGAATGGGTGGTTCCTTATTTCCGAAGTCTTCTACAGCCCTTACTGTCAAGTCCACATCCTTTCACACCTGGGACCTGTGCATTTTGCTGCAAACAGCATTTAATTGGGAAAGAGGAGACCCAAATCAAATCCTGGCTCCACCATTTACTGGACAAGTCACTTAACTCTCCTGAAATGTCAGTTTCCCTATCTGTAAGATAAGGTACCACTGTGAATAGAGTCTAAGTCTCCACATGCATGCAAGACACTCATTTCCTTGGAGAGGTTGTAAACTCTGTGATGTTAGGGAACAAGGTTTCTGCCAGCCCCAGGCTCAGGCAGAGCATGTAACCAATACAATGTCCAGTCCTCTTGGTTAATAGAGAGCAGAGCACTGGGGAAAGAACACTTAAGGCAAAATCGTAAGTCTTATTTCTACCACTTCTGGTGTGAACTTGAGCTAGGTTCCCCCCATCTCTGAGTCTTCCTTGCCTACCTGGAAAGTAGGGATGAGAACTCTTGCCTAACGGCGCTCACAGGGCCAATGGAAATCCTAAATGTGAAAGTGGTTTGTGAATGGAGGAGATAATGAAAGAGATAATATAGTAGACAATTGACCATTAATTAGAAATTAACCAGCTGTGAAGTAGCACAGAGGCAGCAGCAATGCCTGACAATTGGTAGACAGACCCTGGGTACCTGCTGTCTGGCTCTGAGCAGCAGACACTGGGATGTTTGATCTTGCTGGGGTCAGCCCAGAGATCCAGAAGAGACCATTACAGCGGGTTCATGGGGAGGGAGTGTGCAGCAAGTCGCTTGTCCCCTTCCCCTCCCAGATTTCCCTGGCTTGCATTGCTTCCTGTCTTAGGGGCCCTAGCATAAGAAGGTCTTCAGAATCACAGTGACTTTGGCCGTGTAGCTACTGATCCCCTTTGGTGAGTGAGGCTGGCCCATGGAGGACTGGTAAACTCTGGTTTCAAACTCCAAGTCAGCTCTCCCAGCTGCTGGCCTCTTGGTGGTGGGTTTATGAGAAAGGATCATGGTCTGTTTCACCTCTTGCCCAGACCAGTTGGGTCCTGAGGCTGTACAGAGGGGCTGGATGGAGGCAGAGCGGGAGGTGAGATTAATCCTCACCTTTGAAATGGGTGACGATTAAATGAGAAGACAGATCTGGGAACACCTTGGAACTTGTTTATTTTACTCAGGATCTATTTATGGCTAGTACATTTGCCCCAACCAGTGGGGCTTCTCAGTTTTGGGGAGGAATGGGACTCTTTCTCCAAGAGACTCAGTTTTACAAGCATTTTATGTGTAAGGTGTACATATTTGTTCTTAGAGTGAAAACAGAGACAAGACAGGTTGTGAAGATGGGTGGGACCAGCCGATTCCCTGTTGTGGGAGAGACAGGGAGTGCTGTGGGACCTGGGCTAGGCCGCTCCCACATACACAGGGAGGCTGCTGCTGCCCCTAGGGCCTGGCCATCAAGCTCCCTCACTGCCCCCATTCCACACAGCTCCTCCTGATGAAATCTATGCCCCCAGCAGAAGAAACACCAGATTTAGAATCAAACAAATGGGATTTGGTTCTATTTACTGTATGACTTTGAGCAAATATCTTCCTTCCTTCCTTCTTTCCTTCCTTCCTTCCTTCCTTCCCTCCCTCCCTCCCTCCCTCCCTCCTTCCTTCTTTCCTTCCTTTTTTCTTTCTTCTTTCTGTCTGTCTTTTTTTTTTTGAGACGGAGTTTCACTCTTGTTACCCAGGCTGGAGTGCAATGGCGCGATCTCGGCTCACTGCAACCTCCGCCTCCCGGGTTCAGGCAATTCTCCTGCCTCAACATCCGGAGTAGCTGGGATTACAGGCACGCGCCACCATGCCCAGCTAATGTTTTGTATTTTTAGTAGAGACGGGGTTTCACCACGTTGACCAGGATGGTCTTGATCTCTTGACCTCGTGATCCACCCGCCTCGGCCTCCCAAAGTGCTGGGATTACAGGCTTGAGCCACCACGCCTGGCCTCTTTCTTTCTTTTTTTCTTGAGTTGGAGTCTTGCTCTGTCGCCCAGGCTGGAGTGCAGCGGCACGATCTTGGCTCACTGCAGCCTCCTCCTGGGTTCAAGAGATTCTCCTGCCTCAGCCTTCTGAGTAGCTGGGATTACAGGTGCCCACCACCATGCCCGGCAAATTTTTGTATTTTTAGTAAACACGGGGTTTCACCATGTTGGTCAGGCTGGTTTCAAACTCCTGACCTCGTGATCTGCCAACCTTGGCCTCCCAAAGTGCTGGGATTACAGGTGTGAGCCACTGCGCCTGGCCATCTTCTTTTCTTTTAATGGTAGTTTCCTAAAATAGGGGAGAATTCTAGCACCATGTCCTGAGGTCATCACCAGACGCTGGGAAGGGAACATGGTGAAAAGGTATTTGTGAACTATTCAGTGTTGTACACATTCTTTAGTATTTTTTGAGACCGAGTCTTGCTCTCTCTGCCCAGGCTGGAGTATAGTGGTGTGATCTCAGCTCACTGCAACCTCTGTCTCTCAGGTTCAAGCAATTCTCCTGCCTCAGCCTCCTGAATAGCTAGGATTACAGGCGTGCACCACCACACCTGGCTAATTTTTGTATTTTTAGTAGAGACTGGGTTTCAACATGTTGGCCAGGCTGGTCTGAAACTCCTGGCCTCAGGTGATCTGCCTGCCTTGGCCTCCCAGAGTGCTGGGATTACAGGCATGAGCCACCGTGTCCAGCTACACATTCATTTTTAATCTGTCATCTCTTCCGTTGTGGAGGGAGGCCTGCTGTTCTGATTGGGGCCTGTCAGAACCAGGACATTGGGGCACCTCAGCTGTAGCCCTGTGCTTCAGAGAGAGGGAGCTTGGACTGTGGGAAAACAGGGCTTCCTGGCGCTACTTCTCTCTCAAGCCAACCCTTGATCCGTGACAAGGGCCCACTTCTCACTCGGGAAAAGGGCCCATACCCCCTCTATTCTGGGCCATGGGGCTCCAGGAGGATCAGCATATGGACTGGAGAGATGTCTGCGCTGCAGGGCAAAGGTGCAGTCAGAGAGGGAATGGAAACTATGCTGTGTTGGTTCACCTGCTCTGCTACTGAGCTTTCCCAAGACACTGGATCCTCAGCACCTTTGTCTTTACCTCCTGAGTCTTGTTCATCTACTTCCTGTCTCCCTTAGTCCAGCCAGTGATGTGATACAGAATGTAGGGAGGGTGCCATTCTGTGGTGAGGTCTAGTGGAATGGGTCCCTGGGAGCCTCTTCTGGGACTCCTTGACCTTGGGAACCCTTTGCCCCTCTCTCTTAGGCCCCAGGTAAGGGTACCAGTTTCTTCCTGAGCCATGACCAGAGCCATTCCAAGATAAATGACGTTTCCTGGAAGGAGGTTACCAATACCTTATCTCTGACCAACATGGTCCTGGGGCTCTTCTCCATCATCTTCAGCTTTAGCAGGTAGGTCTGGGGCCCAGCAAGCTCTTAGCCAAGAGCTGGAGCCAATGGCATGAGGAAAGGAGGAGATTCTAGAGAGCAGGCAATGAGGCACAGGAATCCACAGTGAACCTGGGGAAAGTGCAGTAGCTTAGGAGTCAATGGGCCAAGATCCCAGACTTAGCTGTACCACATACCTGATGAGACCTTGGCTAGGCTACATCCCTGAGCCTCAGTTTCTCCTTCTGTAAAATGAGGAGCTTGCATTATGATCTCTGTAGTTCATTCCAGCTATGGCAGTCTAGAATGGTTTTTATGATAAAACCAAGAGATTCTGTTCTGGTGGCCTTTATACAATCTTTGGGTAGGCCACTGTTCATGTTTTCTAATTCTTAAATAAGATCACATGACCTGGCAGAATATTTGAAATTAGCACTGTTCTGGGAGGTCCGAGACTTGTATAAGTTCCCCCAAAATGTTGTAAGCAAATTCTATTTCTGTAAATTGAATCCCATGTCAATGTTTTTGGGATATCAGTCCTTCAAAGATAAATCCTTTATGATGCAGATAACATCCTTGTAATCTACTTGATTGTCCATAACCATCAGCCAGTGACTTCTCTTTGGATTTGTTTCTCATCCATAAAATAAGATGACTTTACTTGATGATGTTTAAGCACACTTTCAGCTTGAAATTTTCATGATTCTCTATGTCTTCGTATTTGGAGTCTAATAAAGTAGGGCACACCTACAGTAGAAAATCTCTGTCTTTTTTTTCTTTTGAAACCGAGTCTTGCTCTATCGTCAGGCTGGAGTGCAGTGGTGGGGTCTCGGCTCACTGCAACCTCCGACTCCCTGGTTGAAGTGAGTCTTCTGCCCCAGCCTCCTGAATAGCTGTGGTTACAGGCATGCACCACCATGCCCAGCTCATTTTTGTATTTTTTAGTAGAGATGGGGTTTCACCATGTTGGCCAGGATGGTCTCGATCTCTTGACCTCGTGATCCACCCGCCTCGGCCTCCTAAAGTGTTGTGATTACAGGCATGAGCCACCACACCTGGCCAGAAAATCTCTTTTTTCAAGAAAAGCCTTTTCTTTCTTTCTTTCTTTCTTTTTTTTTTTTTTAGAGATGAGTTCTCACTATATTGCCCAGGCTGGTCTCAAACACCTGGACTCAAGTGATCCACCTGCCTAGGCCTCCCAAAGTGCTGGGATTACGAGCACGAGCCACTGTGCCCAGCCCAAAAAATCCCCATCTTCTTAATTCAGCCTAATTTTCTGGGAGTGTAATTTTTATGCCATGATACTGCCCCTAGTATTTTTATGTAGCTTCAGTCCCTTTTAGACAGATGGGTCTAGGTCTAAACAAAGGAAATGCTGTGGTTGTTTGGGGACAGCTGTGGTCTAGGTCAGGCCCTTTGCTCCTTCTGGGCCACCTAAGCATTGCATTCAGGGCACAGACTTGGGAATGCACCTTTCAGGGTAGGTTTGCTTGAAGCTGTGGTGGCAGCATTTAGAGGGACCTGGGAGCATGTGCTGGATGGAGGCACAGAATCAAGAATGTGGGGTCTGAAAGAGCTTATGGAAATCATTTAAAGCATCAAAATACATGACACAGAAACTAATAGTACTGCAGGGAGAAATTGATGAGTCCACTATCAAGGTTGGAGATTTCCACACCCCTCTGTCAGAAACTGACAGATCCAGTGGGCAGAAACTCAGCAAAGACATAGTTGAAGTCAGCAACACTATTGGTCACCCGGATAAAGTGGACATCTATAGAGTGCTCATCCAACTACGCAGAGTACACATTCTTCTCAGACTCACTTGGACAGACCACATTCTGGGTCATAAAACATACCTTAACAAATTTAACAAAAGTATGCTCTCAGATCACATGAAATTGAAATAGAAGTCAATAACAGATAGCTGAAAAATCCTGAAATATATGGAGATTAAACAACACACTTCTAAATGACACATGGATAAAAGAAGTTTCAAGAAAAATTAAAAATGTTTTAAACTAAAAAACATGAACTCAAGATTTATCAAAAGTTTTAGGATGCAAGGAAAGTAGTGCTTTGCTTTGAGGGAAATTTCCTGCATTGAATACATATATTCAAAAAAAGAAAGATTTAAAATCCATAATTTAAGCTTTAACCTTAGGAAACTAGAAAAAGAAGAGCAAACTAAATCCAAAGTAAGCATATAAAATAAAAAGTAAAAATTACGCTGGGCACAGTGACTCATGCCTGTAGTTCCATCACTTTGGGAAGCCGAGGCAGGTGGATCACTTGAGGTCAGGAGTTTGAGACCAGCCTGGCCAACATGGTGAAACACCGTCTCTACTAGAAATATAAAAATTAGCTGGGCATGGTGGCACATGCCTGTAAGCCCAGCTACTTTGGAGGCTGAGGCAGGAGAATTGCTTGAACCAAGGAGGCAGAGGTTGCAGTTGGCTGAGGCCATGCCACTGCACTCCAGCCTGGGTGACAGAGGGACCCCATCTCAAAAAAGTAAAAAATAAAATAAAAATTAGAGTGGCAATCAAAGAAATTGAAAACAAGAAATTAATAGAGAAACATCAGTGAAACCAAAAGCTGGTTCTTTGAGAAGATTGATAAAATCAATAAACCTCTAGCCAGGCTATCCAAGTTAAAAAATGAAAAGACAGAAATTACCAATATCAGAAACAGAACAAGGGCCATTACTACTGATTCCACAGACATTAAAAGGATAATAAAGGAATGCTATTAACAACTCTATGCCCCAAAATTGATATCGTAGCTGCAAATGATCAATCCCTTAAAAGACATGTTATCAAAACTCACACAAGGAGATCCAAGTCATCTGAATAGGCATATATCTATTAAAGAAATCATTTAGCACACACTCCCCATTTTACAGATGGGGGAGTGGCCTAGAGATGGGGTAGTGATTTACCTAAGAATTCATAGGGAGATGGTGGCAGAGGCTGGGCTAGAACTTAGGTCACCTGTGCCATCAAAAATGCCTGGTAGCTTAGAGTTGGAAGGGATCTTAGTGATTTTCTAGGGGATTTGGGGCACTCCTTTCTGACTGTAGATTAAGAGTTTGTGAGGGATGTAGGCATGTGTGTGTGCATGTGTGGTGCGAAAGCAGCCTTTATCAGGATGTGAGTGTGGGGAACATGAAGGGATGTGTGTATGTGTGCAAGTGTGGGAAGTGTGTAAGAAGTATATTAGCGTATACTAATGCACTAATGGAGGGCTGGGGAGAGTCTCCAGTGGAGACTGCAAAAGTGCTGCCCCGTTTGGGCTTGCTTGCCTGTGCTTTAGGAAACGCCAGTATGCCTCCTGGATGCTCCTGGTCAGCTTCCTGTTAGACATGGCAGTCAGGGCAATGACCAGCCACCTCAACATCTGCTCCAAATTGGGTGAGTCCAGGCCCCAAGCCCCTAATCCTTGCCCCCAGTAGCATCCATCTGAGGTCACCTCCTTCATCTATCATCTAACATCCAGAAGGCCTTCATCAGGCATCCACCCCTGTTCACATCCCTCTGAGAGCAGCAGAGACAGCCTTTGGGCAGGAGTTCAGGAGCCCCACGGTGCAGCTCCAGCTCCTCTGCTGGCTCACTTATTGACCATTGCTCAGTCTTTCAGTTTTCTCATCTGCCCTGCTTCCCTGTTCTGGGTCCATCCAGATATTGGAGTGGAAGTGGGAGGGGTGGGGTGAGAGGAGGTTGGCAGAGAGGAGATGAAAATTAAACCAGCAGAGCAGCTGGTTTAAAATACAGTAAAATGCTTCCATGTAAGATTTAGTTTTAAAAAGTCCCACAGCTTATCAGTTTGTATCTGACAGTAGTCCAACCCTTGCATGTTAAGGGATGGGAAAACTAAGACCTGAGAGGGAAATACTTGACCAGGGCCACTGGCCAGTTCAAGGCAGAGCCAGGAGGAGATCCCAGCCTTGATCTACAGATTGCCCCAGGGGAGCAGCTGTTGCTTTCTTGGACCTCAGGACCCCTCTTGTCACTACCCCAGCTCCCCCACCAGAGTGAGGCTAAGGTGCAAGCTATCGGAGTGTAAGCTCTTCTAACTTTGGGCCCTCTGGGGCAGGAGCTGAGCTGAATGACTTTGCCATCTTCACCACCTTCGGCCTGGCCTCCGCTCTGCTCCTAGGCGTGGACGGACTTCTGAGTGGGACCCTGGCCATCATCTATGTGTCAGCTGCTTCTTTCCGCTTGTGCTTTTATTCACCTGGTGAGTGGAACCAAGGTTGCCTTAGAACAGAGGGCAGGGGACCACAGAACGGGGGGCTGTCAGATGTCAGAAGCCTGGGATGCAGTTACTGAGTCCTTTTTCAGAGGTCCTCTTCCTTTCTCCTTGCATGCCCCATGCCCCATGCCACTGGAGCCTGTAGGCTGCACTGGCAGAGCCCTGGGCTGGGAGGCAAGGGCCTTCGTTTCTTGGAGCAGCTATGCCTCTGTCTCACTGCATGACCTGTGATCTTTGGATGGAGTATATTGATTCTTGGACTAGAACTGGAGGTTGTACTCCAGTTCTCAAAAAAGATGGAGAAACCATGCTCCAGTGAGGGAAATTCTTCTGCCTAAGGTCACAACGTGAGGAGGGCAGAAGATACAGCACAGGGCTTAGACTAGCAGGTCTCAAAGGACCCTTTCAGCAGAGACTTCCTAGGAGCCAGGGCACACCCTGGTCCTAGCTGGCTGTCTCCTTTCCCATGGAAACCCAATGTAAAACCCATGCATCATCTTTGTGAATAAATGATTTTCAGCCTGCCACTGCCTTTGGGTTTAAGGGAATATTGTATCCTGGGTAGGGGAATACTCAGCGAAAGAGGGGCTTGCTTCATTTAGGTAACCTTAGGGCAGACAGAAGCAACTAATCTCCAGTGTTCTTCCCGGCAGGAGTCCGCTCCACATACAGGGGTCTACCCTGCCCGTATGCGTCCTCCATCTTGGCTTCCACCTCCCTTCTGACCAAAGGCAACACATTCATCCTCTGCTGCATGGCCTCACTCATGATTCTCTTCATGATGGACCAGAGCTACTACCCACATGACAAAATCCTAGAGTCTGAGAACTGGAAAAAATTGGTTTATATAGGAGGTGAGTGAAAATGTCACCATGGCCAGTTTGTCATCACTGCCGCTTATTGTTACTGTACCTCACCCCAGCATTTTTCTCTGTCCCTTATTCTGCTTTATTTTTCCCCATAGAACTCATGATCATCTGACATATTTACTAGTTTTCTTACTGTCTATAAACACTAAACCTGCCCCCAATAGGACTCTTTTTTATTCATGCTATTAATATAATTAATATTATATTCTAGTGCTCAGAATTGTGTCAGTCACATAGTAGGTACTCAGTATATATTTGGTAAATGTTAATACGTTCCATAGAAATTTAGGAAGCACCCACCATGTGCCAGGTGCTGGAAATCAAATTGGTAAACTTAGCAAACAGTCCCTGCCTCTGAATCTAGAGCCTGATTGCAGGGGAGACAGATATCAAACAAATAATGGCAGGAATAACTAGAAACATATAGTTTTACTGTATGTTTTATACAAGTAGTGTACACTGAGACAGTGTCAGAGGGTGACCTAGTTCAGGCTGGGATGATCTGAAGGGAAGGGAAGGATCCTTAAGTGGGTGTCATTTAAGTGAGACCTACAGGAGGAGTGGCCAGGTGAGGATGGGGAGGTTCAGGAAGTTCAGGCAGAGGAACAGTACGTTGTGATGTCTTTGGGGCCACAGGGGCTGGATGCATTAGTGGAGCAATATGGCTGAAACTTGCTGAGACAGCCAGTGACACAAACTAAGGCCACGAGGTGAGTGGACCTGGCAGGATTTGGGATTTGATACCAAAGGCAAATGAGAAGCCTCTGAAGGGATTTATGCAGGGAAGTGGTACAACTGGAGCAGCAGTTTTCAGTGATCGCTTTGACTGCCATGTGGAGAATAGATTTCAGGACTGAGAATGTAAGTAGGATAACCCACTTTTTGTTCAGATGAGAGGTGATGGTGGCAGTGGAGATAAGGAGAAGTAAATAGATTTGAGATAAATGTTGGAAATAGAATTGACATTGAGGAAGAAGGAGGAGACATGGATGACTACAAGGTTTGGGGTGAAGTAACTGAGCACTGGGTTCCAGGCCCTGAGTTCCTGGTCACACTGGGACCTTGCAGAAGTCCCCCTAGAGCTTTCCCGGATTTAGGGCTTCCTTCAAAGAATATCGGTTTTTATTCTCTTAAATGTGATTCTGTAAACAAGACAAACATCTATGGGCACCCAGAGTTTCTTCCATTATTCCCATGTGAGTCGACTCTAGTTTATAGGGTCTTTGGTTTCATCCTGACCTTTCCCTTAAGGCTTACACCTTTGGTAACATTAGCACCAACAGCCCTATCCAAGTTCTAGTAGCTGGCGCCTCCTACACCTTAGGTGGCAGAGGCAGAATGCTGGTGAGAGGCTTCTGGGTTTAGAAGCTTCTCAGGAAGACCCGAGCCCAAGCTCTTACTCTGGCACTTATTAGTTACATGAACTTCGGCTAATACCTCATTGTTTTGAGCTCAGTTTTCTTCATCTGTAAAACGAAGCCACTAATCCCTACTTTGCGGGATTACTGAGATTAAATGAGATAATAAATATAAATCCTCTGGCACAGATGTGTCCGTTTCTAGCCTCCCCCTTCTCCTCTACCTCCCCTTCTCCTATCTCATAGCAGTAGAATTTCTTAGTGTTCTTTGCTCCTGTAGGTACTACTGATCCCCCACTTCTCAAAATAAACCACGTGCTTGGCCTCAGCCTTCCTTAGATTGTCCTGCTCTCTGAGTAAAGGAGGAAACTGCACCTTACAGATTTTGACAATAGTTAATACCAGAGCCCTACTGGGTAGATTTCAAAATGGCTTCTTTGGACATTCCTCTTACTTGAAGGCAGCCAGTCACCTTCTTAGACTGAGGTCCCTTCTCCCCAGCAGAGCTTCATACGTCTGAGAATTGGCCTGTGACCAGTACTCTGAGAACTTTTATCGTATACTTTTGTTTTTTTTTAACAGAAAGTACTCCAATATTATATCTATATGGTAGAGACGGGGTCTCACTCTTTTGTCCAGGCTGGTCTCAAACTCCTGGACTGAAGCAATCCTCCTGCCTTGGCCTCTTAAAGTGCTGAGATTACAGGCATGAGCCAACACACCGGCCATGTACTTTCCAGGACAATTCTGATAGTATTGTCTTTTTGCCTCAACAGATCAATTCTTGAAATGCAGTATTCCAAAATGCCCATGCATATCCTTAACTGCTTCTTACTCCTAGAAGTGGTCTCCTGTCAGATCGTATGTTCTGATTTCTCTTACAGGATACGTGGTGATCATTCCCATGGAAATGCATTGGCGCATACTCTCTTTGCCCTCTTTTTGAGTTCTCTGAGGCATTATGTCTTGTTTTGAAGAGTCAGGCAGAAGTGGGTTTGAAACAGGACCTTGCATGGGTTACTTTCTGTTTTCATCATATGAAAAACAGACAATTCTAAACCATAGGATTGTTGTGAAGTGTAGATGAAAAAATGTACGTATCTAGCAGAGTATCTAGTGCAAAGTAGGCATTTCATGAATGTGGGTGCTCTTTTGCCTTTTGGTGGTGAATCTGAGTGCAAATTGTGTTGGGAGTCCCCAAGACAACCCTGAGAAGACTCACAGGACTCAGCCTGTTGTGGTACTCATAGCTAAGATTGATTTCAGCAAAAGGTTACAAAGCAAAATCAGCAAAGGGAAACGGTGCGTGGGACAAAGTTCAGGGGAAACCAGGTGCAAACTTCAGAGAGTCCTCTCCCAGTAGAGTCACGAGACGCACTTAATTCCTCAGCACTGAATTGTGACAGTACAATGAAGTGTCGTCTACCAGGGAAACTCATCAGAGATTCAGTGCCCAAGTTCTTATTGGGGGATGGTCACGTCAGCACCCTGTGCCTACCATGTACCAAAATTCCACACTCCCAGAAGGAAAGCAGGTGTTACCACTGTGCTCATAGGGATAGTCTAGGTACAGTGAGACATTCTTATCAGTTGGGGAAAGTTTTATATTGGTCTAGGGAACTGTTTACTATTCAAGTTTTCAGCCATCAGCCAAGGGCCAGACTTGCAAGAAGTCCTTTCTGAGGATAGCAGTCTTAAGCCTGGACGTAAACTCTTTTCTGCATACATATAATATTGCATTGGTCATTATCACATGTTAAATTCAAAACAATGAGGAAGATTTCTTTCCTAACTAGGGTTTTTTGTTTTTTGTCTTGTTTTCCCTAACAAGGGCAATTCAAATGTCTTCTTGGCTGAGACTTCTGATGTGAATTTGACACAATGGAACCTGAGACCGCATTGGGCTATGCTTGTCTGGTTACTTACCTATCTCCATTAAACTGAACTTGAAGACAGGGCTCCTGCCTCTTTTTGTTTGTTTCTTAGGCACTGTGGGTGAAAAATAAAGAATGGAAGGGTTGGGACAGGAGGGTAGAGGGTAGAAAGCATAGAAGACAGTTTCCTAGAAATTGAGTGCCTGCATTTGTTTCTTCTTCCAGGTGTCATCATGCTGTTTTTCTCCCCCTTGTCTCTGTCTGCTTGTTACTGCCTGGTATGGTCGCTCTCATACATCTTCTTTCCAGATGCTCTGTGGGGTAAAGCAGCCTGTCTTTCGTCACAGCACTGAGGAAGCTAAGCAGCTCTACCAGCTCGCACCGGCCTTTGTGGGGTTTGTGTCAGCATGTTGGGTCAAGCCTTGTCTAGCTGCACTAAAGCTTTGCATGTACCTGTGTTGTCATATACTAGATACATGGTATGTCTGTGGCCAGGAAGCGAGAAACCCAAAGTAGGCTCAGTGGCCTTCGCTTCTTTCTCTTTATTCAGGGTTCTGACTCCCTTGGAGACAATACTTGTTTATTTTGTTTATGTCATGTAGAACAGAATGTGTCCCCCACCCCCTACAACCCCCGCCTCGCCTCAAGCTCAATGGGGGCTGGGTTTGAGTTCCAGCTCTGTTACCAGCATCCTTCAGAACTGGTATGACCTCGGCCTCAGCCCTGCCTGGTGGGGCTTCTTGAAGCATTTCTTACTTTTGCAGACTCTGGCTCTGAGAATAGAGCAATCACAGGACTCTCATGTTGCCCAGTTTGAATGTGTGTAGGATTTTGTAATTTAAACATTCTGTATTTTAACAGTTCAAAGCTGCTGCCTTTTGCTTTGTTTAGTGATTAGATACATTGGTGACATAGGGCATCGTCTGGCTTGCAGGATCTCTGTGGATTTTCTTTCCAATGCTGGAAACTACTAAACTCTAGCTATTCAGATGCCACTTCATAGTCTAAAATCCAAATCAAATAGAAATAAACAGTACTGTATAGAAAAGTTGTACCTCACCAAGAGCTCAGGTTCACTGAGCCCCCAGCATGGACAGACATTCCACCTCCCAGATGGTGGAAAAAGGATTGGTGGCTGGTTCTGCTCCACCCTCAAGAGACTGCGCCAGAGCACCTTCTACCCTGGATATAACTTTTTGAAGTTTCCAGAACACTGTATGTGGTAAATATACATCTCGTCTCAAATTAGATGGTTAAAAATAACCCAAAGTAAGATTTGGCTCTAGTGGAATAGACAGTGCCTTCCTGTGAAATCATTCCTATGTTCCTAGTTAGATGGAGATGCCTGTGTCCCATGACTTTCCATCTCCTTCACTTTAGGTTTTGTATTTTTGCTATCTGCCATAGTGCCTGGCACTCAGAAATGTTGACTTTCTGTGTGAATTGATTTAGTTGAGGATTCTAGTTAAGTTACATACAAGGTTACTATAACGTGGTGAGAATTTTAACAAATATACAGGGGCTTAGACATTTCAGTGTTATGCCCTTCAATGCTGTACATTCATTTCAATGTGATGCTCCCTTTAATCAAAGCATTTTAGAAACCCCAATTTGAAAATGGTCTTCACATAACTCTGAAGGACCAAACAGGTATAACAGTGCCTGCAAATAATAGATGCTCAACAACAAAACCAAAAAGCAAAAAACATGTTTTGTTCTGAACTGACTAAATTTTGTCCAAAAACCAAACATTTGAGATTAGCCAATTATGTCCTATTCTTAAATCAAATTAGGTATCATATTTGGGCTCAAACGACTGGTGGCTGTTTCTAAAATTTGAAACTATATTGAAAGGAAAAAGATACAATTCTGAAAGATGGAATTGCCATGTCCATTTTAAGTGATAGCAGCAGAGTTAAATATATAGACCCCCAGGAGGACAGCTTTGAAAGTGAAATACCCATTGGATGTGTAAATTGTGGCTTGATTGTAACAGTAACAATTCATGCTTAATTGCCTCCAGTTTTTTTGTAGGTTAATGACACTAGGATAGTTATAGGTCAGCTGTCAGCTGGGTAACAGAGGGATCTATGCTTCCTTGCACCCCTCTGAGAGTGTGGTTGTACTTCTATGTGGTCTTGAGGGTCTCAGAAACTAACACTACCCATTCAATGCCTTCACTTCCTCAGACAGTGGTTTTCTAAAATAGAATGTCTCTTCTTGGGCTTCCTCTTAGGGACAAGTGAGAAGGCCAAGAAATCTGCACTTCTCAGATGAATACATGAAGCTAGCAGGGTTTAGATAGCTCTCTTTGTCCTAAACTTGAGAGAGAGTGTACATTTCCCTCCTGGTCAACTTCTAGCCCCTTCTTCCTAACCTGAAGTCCTACTCCTGTGTCTGATAAGCAGAATCAAGTGACTGAGAATTCTGCTACTCTTTTAGCCCTGTGACCTTGAATAAAATGTTTAATCTCTCTAAGCCTATTTTCTTATCTGTAAAATGGAGGAGTTACTTTCTTTTAGGGTTGTTTTGTGGATTGAACAACTGTGATGTTTTATGTGGATGAACATAAAGCACCTACACTAATGAATGGCATGTAAAAGATGTTAAATAAATGTTAGATGGCTTTCTGTACCCTCTAGCTTTCTTATCTTCCCATATATACATATTTCAATTTAGAATAATAGTAATGGCCGGGCGTGGTGGCTCACGCCTGTTATCCAAGCACTTTGGAGACGAAGGTGGGTGGATCACCTGAGGTCGGGAGTTCAAGACCAGCCTGACCAACATGGTGAAACCCCATCTTAAAAAAAAAAAAAAAAAAAAAAGAATAACAGTAATAATAATAGTTAACATTGACTATGTAAACGTATAATTAACATTTACTATATTATACCATATAACTTACTATGTGTCAGGAACTGTTCCTTGAATTTTACTATTTCACATAATCCCCTAAACAATACAATGAGGTAGTGACCACAGGTTTCAGATTAGCAGTTCTCAAAGTGTGGCCTGTGGATACCTGGGGTTCCTGAGACACTTTCAGGGTCAAAACTGTTTTCTTAATCCTAAAACTGGGGCTAAAATGTCACTCTGTTGACATTTTTGCAATGGAGCAAAGCAATGGTGGGCAAGACGCCTGGCACCCTGGTTTGAATCAGGGCAGTGGCCCTAAACAGTACTGCTAATTATCGTACTTTTCATTGCTGCAGGCTCACAGTAAAAAACAAAAAAACTAAAGAATGTCATGACGAAGTAGTAAAAATGATTAATTACACCTTTGCCCCAGAGTACACATCTTTTTAATACTCTGTGGAATGAAATGGAAAGCACACATAAAGCATTCCTGCTGCATACTGCGGTGATGATGGTTTTCTGGAGGAAAAGCACTGGTTTGAGTTGGAGCTGAACTAGCTTCTTTTCTTATGAAACATGAAAGGATGACTGACAGACAAACTAGGGTTGCTCACACTTGTCTTTCTGAAACTACAAATGAAGAGAGCCTGTTGCTTCAAGAAATAGTTTTTGTTGCCAAGGATAAAATTTGAGCTTCCAAGTGAAAACTAGAATTTT
The DNA here is from genome assembly GCF_009761245.1 of Sapajus apella. NCBI lineage: Eukaryota > Metazoa > Chordata > Mammalia > Primates > Cebidae > Sapajus > Sapajus apella. Next base: position 14,802,751 of record NW_022437002.1, read on the forward strand.
GGAAAACTTGTATCCAAACTCACTGTCACTGTGAGTTTGACACTTTTCCAATACTCAGACTTTTCTGGTGAGATCAGTGGGGATATTAATGAATAAATATTTCTGATGTTGTGTAATGCGATGTGGTAACATTTGGAAAATCCGCATAACTTGGTGAACCAATGTTTTCTAAATGATCAGTGCATGATGTTACAAAATCGTGCATGGGTGAAAGATCTGTTCATAGGGAAAGAGTCAAAGACTGAAGGATTTTAATGTAACAGAGTATAAAAAGATAACTGACATGGTATCAGATTCTATATTACAACTAACCTTTAAGAAACTACCACTTGCTGAGTTTTGGTATAGTATCAAAGATTATGTACAATGACCTGAAAAGGCTATTAAAATACCCTACTCTTTTCTAACTACATATCAATGTGAGGTCGGAGTTTTTTCATGTATTTCAACCAAAACAAGATGAGAATCCAGATACAGAAGCACTTATGATAATTCAGCTTTTTTCCCATTATGCTGGCTATTAAAGAGATTTGCAAAAAAGTAAAACAATGCCACTCTTCTCACTAAATGGTTATTTTTGAAAATTTTTTTCACAAAAATGTTATTTATGTTATCCTATAATGGGTTATCATTTTTAAATGAATTAGTAAATATTTTTTAAACTTACTTCTAATGAAGCAAATATGATACATACAACAATTTTTAGAGTATAAGAAAAGCCCTGAGACCAAAACTTTTAAGAATTATTGACTTGGGGCCGGGCACGGTGGCTCGTGCCTGTAATCCCAGCACTTTGGGAGGCTGAGGTGGGAAGATCACTTGAGGTCAGGAGTTCGAGACCGGCCTGACCAACATGGTGAAACCCTATCTCTATTAAAAATACAAAAATTAGCCAGGTGTGGTGGCATGAGCCTGTAATCACAGCTACTCAGGAAGCTGAGGCAGAAGAATCGCTTGAACCCGGGAGGCAGAGGTTGCAGTGAGCTGAGATCGCACCACTGCACTCAGCCTGGGAGACAGAGCAAGACTTCGTCTCGAAAAAAAAAAAAACAACGATTGACATCTGACCACACAAACACCAAGTAGTGGATCTTAAAGTCAAACCCAGGGAGCCTGACTTCCAAAGTCAGTCCTGTCATTATTGGTTTTAGACGTAAAGCTTCAAAAATATCCCCATACTACTGAGAAACTGGGGATGGACCACATCAGGATGAGGGAAATCTGGGCAGGTAAGCAGAGATGATGTGTTCCTAGTTTTCGCTGATTATGCTTATAAGACCCTTGGCATTCAATGTTATTCCAATTATGGACACAATGGCCTCTGGACCCCTTACTCTGGTATTTCTTAGAGGTAGAAGATAAATCTTTTTCTTTTTAAAATGTGAATAAAAGGCCAGATATGTTGGCTCATGCCTGTAATCCCAACATTTTGGAGGCCAGGAGTTCAAGACCAGCCTGGACAATGTGGTGAATCCCCATCTTTACAAAAAATTTAAAAAAAATTAGCTGGGTGTGGTGGCACACATCTGTAAGTCCTAGCTACACGGGAGGCTGAGGTAGGAGGATTGCTTGAGCCCAGGAGTTCAAAGTTACAGTGAGCCATGACTGTACCACTTGCGTTCCAGCCTGGGTGATAGAGCAAGATCCTGGATCAAAGGCGCAGGAACAAAGGGAAGAGGAATACAAAGATGATCCACTGCTGTCTTGGTTCAGGCATCCTCTTGTATCTCAAACTTTTTTTTTTTTTTTTTTTTGAGACGGAGTTTCAATCATGTTACCCAGGCTGGAGTGCAATGGCGCGATCTCGGCTCACCGCAACCTCCGCCTCCTGGGTTCAGGCAATTCTCCTGCCTCAGCCTCCTGAGTAGCTGGGATTACAGGCATGCACCACCATGCCCAGCTAATTTTTTGTATTTTTTTTAGTAGAGACGGGGTTTCACCATGTTGACCAGGATGGTCTCGATCTCTTGACATCGTGATCCACCCGCCTTGGCCTCCCAAAGTGCTGGGATTACAGGCTTGAGCCACTGCGCCCGGCAAACTTTTTTTTTTTTTAACCACAACCCACAGTAAGCAATGATTTTTACATCAAATGCAACATATACATTCATATGTATATAAACCTAAAACAAGTTTCACCAAACCATATCCTTACCACGTGTTATTTTCTAATTTATTATTTCACTAAAAAGAAAAGCTGGTCATAATTTACTAAACTGATTTTACAACCACTTGCAGTTTGAAAAACTATGCCCCACTAGAGTGTTTCTTCAGGACAAGAATATACTAAAGGCTGAGAGATGTTAATACAAGCAGTTCCCAACTAAGACTCTTTCCAGACAGTGATCATATCTTTCCTAGTTGTGTGAAATCTGAAAACATTTCCCATGAAACAATCTAAAAGGTGGCTAGGAGGGGAAGTAACATTTTCTGAGTCCCCCAAAGTTTGTGTGTTAGAAACAATCCCCAATGCCAGTGTTAAGAGGTGGAAATTTTAAGAGATGATTAGGTCATGAGAGCTCTGCCCTCATGAATGATTAATGCTGTCTGTTATCGCTGGAGTAGGCTCATTATCTTGGGAGTGGGTTCCTAATAAAAGGATGAAGTTTGGCCTCCTTCTTCTCCCTCCCTTGCCCTTCCACCTTCAGCCACAGGATGATGTAGCAAGATGGCCCTCGGCAGATTTGGGCCCCTCCACCTTGGACTTCCCAGTTTCCAGAACTGTAAGAAACCAATCTCTGTTCTTCATAAATTACCCAATCTAGGCCAGGCATGGTGACTTAAGCCTGTAATCCTAGTACTTTGGGAGGTTGAAGGGAATGGATCACTTGAGCTCAGGAGTTCAAGACCAGCCTGGGCAACAAAGTCAGACCCTGTCTCTACAAAAAAAATACAAAAATTGGCAGGGTGTGGTGGTACATGCCTGTGGTCCCAACTACTCAGGAGGCTGAGGTGGGAGGATGGTTTGAGCCGGGAAGCAGAGGTACAGAGGTTGTAGTGAGTCGAGATCATGCCACTGCACTCTAGCCTGGGCAACAGAGCCAGATCCTATCTCAAAAAACAAAAAAACCCAAAAGCATCACACACACACGCGTGCGCACACACACACACACATACACACACACACACACACACACACCCAATCTGAGGTATTGTTACAGCAGCACAAAGTGGACTGAGACACTATCTATTACATTATTTTTCAACAACACTCCTGAGAGGAAGAAAATATTATTCCATTACGTAGATGGGAAAGTGTGGTACAGTTCAGAGAGGTTAACTTGTGGTTGGGTACTCCAGGACATTTGGCTCCAAAATTGCTCTTTGGCATATGTTTTATAGGAGCAGCTCCCTCCAACCCCTTACTTCTCTGAAAACACAAAACAGAAAACTCCATTCAACCAAATGTAGCAGGATGCTACAGAACCCATTACCATTTGTGGAGATAATCTATGTAGAGATTATTCTTAATTATAACTTGGGCTCTCAAACACATGTTCTCCACAGTGGTAGAGTTTAACATCCCATTAACTGCCCAGCTTACTCCTAATATATGCCAGAGCAATGGGAAAAGTATTCTCAGTGACTAGAGAGGCAGCAGGGAGACAGACGAGACAGGGAGAGCTTGAAGGGTTTCTAGCACCAGTAGGGAAAATACAGGCATTTCCAGCTTAGAGGAAAGGAGGTGGTAGTGTCTGGCTCTTTGCCCCAGCTGAGTGATACTTTTTCAGCTTGCTGAAGTCCTTCTCCCCCTATTCTCAAGGAATTTCTGGAAATGAAATATCCTGGAACAACGACGTCTTCTTTTGCTTAGCATTAAAATAACTCTACTGCTAGCATTCAGGTATGAATTACCATTCCTGATACAAATGCCAGAAGCAGAAACCACCTTACATTTTTACACCTAAAAATGGCAGTGGGATGGCAGAGGGGCAATGGCTGGTTTCTGAGGGACATCTGAACATTCCCATCACAAATCCTTTTCTAGGTCTGATAAGGTAGCCACCAAAACAAAAAGCACCTGCAGTCCCCTCTTGCTGTTGACGCAAGCCTGCTGCCAGCTCTCCACAATCACCAGTGAGGGAATCCTAGCTTCAGGCCTCTAACTCTGACTAGTGACTCATCTGGGAGTAAAGGGGTCACATATTTCTTTTTTTTTTTTTTTTTTTTTTTTGAGACAGAGTTTCGCTCTTGTTACCCAGGCTGGAGTGCAATGGCGCGATCTCGGCTCACCGCAACCTCTGCCTCCTGGGTTCAGGCAATTCTCCTGCCTCAGCCTCCTGAGCAGCTGGGATTACAGGCACGCGCCACCATGCCCAGCTAAGTTTTTGTAGGTTTAGTAGAGACGGGGTTTCACCATGTTGACCAGGATGGTCTCGATCTCTTGACCTCATGATCCACCCGCCTCGGCCTCCCAAAGTGCTGGGATTACAAGCGTGAGCCACCGCGCCCGGCCCACATATTTCTTCTGTGTGCCTACAAACTAGGGATCAGCAGGGTCTGCAAACTTTTAGCCCCAGGAAGAATGAAAACTGGAAGCAGTCATGTTCTTTCTCTCCTCCACCCAGCTCCTGGAGGAGAAAGGGTACCTTCCACTCACCTCGACCTTTCCTACCTATTATTTTGTACTCCATTTTCTATGGCTAGGTGCTTGCCAAAGTATAAGCAAATAAACACTTTATTAGTATTTTATTTGTATTTTTGGAGAAGATATAGAGTTTCATGAGAAACTGATTTTTCTCAAACAATAGAAAAAGTATTTTTTTTTTTATTCTTTTTTATAAAAACCAAAACCAAACCCACTGTCTTAGAAGAAGAAAACAAGTCTCTTCAGCAAGCATGCAGCCAATTCAGATTGGAGGAACCAGTGAAGTAGAAGTTACACATAAGAAGTAAGTTCAGATTTATCCACAAATGTCTTCTGGTCTAGTTCTGTAAGGCTCCAAATGGACCATCTCAGCTTAAAACTGGCAACACCCAAAGCTCCCAGAGTCCCATCTAGTTTGAACACAGGGGACTCATTCTCCAGGAGGCTGCATCTGTTTACAGAACTCATCAAACTGCTGCTGCTCCAGTTCTGTCATGACTCTGTTGAGGGCATAGATCTGAATGACAGAAAGAGATACATCTGTTAGCAATGGAAGCAGCTGCTCAGCGCATCTTCTGACATAACAGGTGGGTGTCATCTGAAAATACCAAAATTTCTGCAGTAGTGGTAATACAGGGACGGTGATCTGGGAATAAGAGAGTTAGATATTAGTTCCATCTGGAGAATCAGGAAAGCAGCAGTGAAGCAGGTGGCTTGATTTGGCCTTTAAGGGATTAGTAGGATCCCAAGAAAATAAGTTTCTTCAAGAAGCATGTGGCCAATTCAGATTGGAGGAACCAGTGAAGTGTAAGTTACATATAGTAAGATCAGATTTATCCACATATATCTTCTGCTCTAGTTCTGTCGACTCCAAATGGGCCATCTCAGCTTAAAATCTATCATGGGACATGATAGATGGTGGGAGAGGGTTTTGTGTGTAAATAAATGTAATGGAAAAGTACAGAGTCTGTTCTGGAAACTTCAAGTATGCCAATATGAAGGATATTTTAGAGTAGGGGTTGGGGAGCTGGGGAATGCAAGAAAATTTTGTTGAGGTCTTAAATGCCATGCCAAGGAATCTGGATTTTATCTGGCAGATTCTGGAGAGCCAGCAAAAGATAAGTGTGCAGGGGAGCAATGTGAATATATATAATATATATATATATAAGCTAGCTATATATATATATTTATATATATATATATTTGATACAGAGTCTTGCTCTGTCACCCAGGCTGCAGTGCAGTGGTATGATCTCAGCTCACTGCAACCTCTGCCTCCTGGGTTCAAGTGATTCTCCTGCTTCAGCCTTCTGAGTAACTGTGATTACAGGTGCCCGCCACTATACCTGGCTAATTTTTCTATTTTTATTTGAGATGAGGTTTCACCATGTTGGCCAGGCTGGTCTCAAACTCCTGACCTCATGTGATCCACCTGCCTCAGCCTCCCAAAGCGCTGGGATTACATGTGTGAACCACCGTGCCCAGCCATAAGCAAAGTGATTCTATCTGTGCTTTAGGAGGCATCTGTTACAATAGTCCAGGAGGGAGGTCGTGGGAATTGCCTACGGCAGGCAGTGGTGACGGAAAGAAGATGGCAAGAGACATTCTCAGGTGAAAGGCAGGGTAACTACACCTTATTCCTCACCTTTCTTTATTCTTACAGTAATTAATCCACCCACTGAAGAACAGAAACAGATCACAAAACTTCCTAATTTGTAGAAGGAAAAAAATGAGAGTGTGTGTGTAGAGAGCTATAACTTGATTAATTAAAAAGACAAGGAAGGGGAAAAAATGAAACTTAGAAGGGGGACAAATAGAAAATACAAAATAAGAGCAGGGACCAATGAAAAAGCAGCCAAACCTACAGTAGAGAGGGTCACCAAGACTGCAAGATGGTTCTTGAAAATACTAACAACAGCCTTGCAAACCTGACACACAGATCAACATAATAAGGGAGTGGGCACAAATAAACATTATTAGGAGCTAGAAAGAACACTTAACTACTGACATAACAGAAATGAAAGTGAAACATTATGAACTCTGTGCCAACACATTTGACAACCTAAACAAGTTCCTAGAAAAGTAAAATGATCAAAACTGACTAGAAAGCTTGAATGATCCTGTCATCTTTAAGGAAAACAGCATTCTATACAGTGATGAAAATAGTTACTAACACTACCATAAATGATTCTTGAAATGCAGAATACTGCTGATGAAACTGGTAAATTTTATGTATATTTTACCATAATAACAATAAACTTGAATGGTTAAAAAAGTGCTGAGTGAAGACAGCCAGTCACAGTAACATGTATAAAAGTTCAGAAACATGCAAAACTAAACAATATATTGTTACACAACAATATTATTTAGAGGTATGCAGAGAGCCAATTAACATAGAAGAGCAAGAATGATTAGCATAAAATTCAGCAAAGAGGGTATTGCTGGTGGGAAAGGTGAGGCACATGACCAGAAGCAGGGAACGCAAAGTTTCCCAGTTACTGGTCATGTTCTATAGTTGGGTGTTTTATTCTTAAGCTCCACACATACGTTATAAAAATATACTTTTAACACACACATATATATGTGTTTTAAAACTTCTGCTTGCTTCATTCAGTAAGTATTTACTGAGCATTTGTAATTTGGACATTGCTGTGCTAGGGACTGAGAGGGATATTAAATAGCTTCTCACAGACCTCCAAATCAAGGAGGCAAGATGGTAGGAGAAAGAGGGGACTCACAATGGGTCAGGGTGTCCAGGCTAAAGAATGACTTTCTGTCAAGAAGGACCCCTAGCGGTGTCAAACGGTGCCTCCCCCTCATTAACTATAAGACGCTACTCACATCACTTTAAAGTGAGGATAATACTGCCTACCTCACAGGGCCATATATTTTACGTACTGAATTTACCAAGGTTAAATGGGAGTCATAACAACTCCTGCTTTGAAGCCCTGGTGTGAGGACTACATGTGGCCATGCATGTGCAGACTTGGCCTGGTCCTGGCACATCTCAAGAGCTCCACAGGTCCAGCTGCTACTGGAGTGCACCAACGTTGCATTTCAGCAGGTCAACAGGAACTCAGCAGTTGTTCGACTTAGAGTCCACACAATAAAAGCAGGCTGCCTGCTTGGAAACACAAGATTATTCCTGATTATAATCATTGCTATTTATCAAATGAATCCTCTGTGCCAAGTACTGCACTACAGGCTTTACGCATAATATTTCTATTCCTTTTAACGGTCGTTCTGAGGTAGATATTATCCTCATTTTACCAAGGAGGAATTGATGAACTGGGATTCAGAGAGGTTAAGTATCTTGTCTAACGTCACGTAGAAAGACTGGGATTTACGGAAGGGCTGACATTTGAAGTCAGATAAATAAATTTAACCTGTAGAACTTTACAGAAGGGTGTCAATAAGAGCATGAACAATGTCCTCAACATCTGTCCTTACAATATGCACAGAGGACAGGTTCATAGGACTGTTTTTTTTTTTTTTAATAGATTTTAATATAATGACTATGTGTACACAGATAACTAAGCATAGGGAAAAACTCCAAATTAATGTTTTAACAAATTACAAGCTGTTACTAAGACCATATGCTTGGATTAAAAAAAAAAGGAAAACAGATGAAGTCTCCCATTCAACCTAGCAGTTTAACCACTCTCTTTTAATAAATCTAGCATATTACAGTGGTATAACTTTATCTTTTTTAACACTTCACATAAAAATATGTGTGCCCTTTCCTACTTGTAATAATTAGTAGTCTCTAAAATGGTAAAATAAACTGAATTTACATTAGCAAATAAAAGTGAGAATTTGTACAGCTAGGCTCAGCAGCAAAAATGAAGAATAAGAATGAAAGGTGAAAAGGTGGCGGATGTCATGCAGAATGAGGACTTCCATAAAGGTCTGTGCCCTGTGGCCGAACACAGTTAACATTCCACCATTTTTTCGTTGCTCTTAAATGAGCAAAACCAAATTCTTTTTTTATTTAATAAAATATTAACTCTTTATTTTCCTCCCACATAATGTGTGATCAGGTAAGGCAGAGTTAAGTCCCACCATCACTGGGGACAGCAGCAGCATAGACTTCAGAAACAGCCTTGAATCATCAGTAACATTCTCTCCTAGGGACATCAGAAGGAATGCATCTAATAACAAATTTGCAGTGTTGTCACATTGTTCTAAATTTATTTGATTAGTTTATCTGGAAGAACTTAATACATTATTTAAGAGAACAGTAAATTATTTTCTTGCTCTGAAAAAATAATGTTTTTTTTTTCACATTTTAAAACATTTGAGTATGCTTTTGCAAAAGGAGTTGCAAGATTATGACAGCTCGGTTTGCAGAATGGCCATGTACAAGTTTGTATTTATAAGACCCTGGCAATCTGCCTATAATTTGCCTATACAAATAGAGCCCTTTGCACTATTTTAAAAAAACAGGCTTAAATTTTTCCCCATTCATTCTACTTGTAGAGCAAAGAGGTACATACTTTTCAAGTATTCCATGGTAAAGGTAATTTTTTTTGGCAAATTTTAAGCTGTTAAGCTTTTAAGACCAAAATATTTATGTGAAAAAACATGCCTAGTCAATCCATTTCTTACATAGCCAAATGCTTTTGTCTTTTAAAGAATGCAGAAAAACACTGATTTGCTAAGAAGGAGCACACTGGAAAAAGCCATTTTAAAGTACTGAAGAATGAGAAGTATTTTTTTTTTCTACTGATGAAAATTATCAGAAAAGCTATCCAGTCTGTTGTCTTTAGCTAGTTTTAATAAATCTTTTCAAAATGATGGTCAAGAAATCTTTAGAAAACTGGAAGAGGAGATGCTCTTTTATAGCATGAAAGGAATGAAATTAATTGTAGAAATTCTCATTAAATTTTGGCTTTGGTTCTTCAGAAGAAATACACATTTAACTTCTGCAGTCTGTTGTGTTTGAACACCATCTACCTGAGACAGGAGCCCAAGCATCCCTTCATCGTCAAAAGCCAAAATTGGATTCAAAGGAATTTCTGGACTCTTAACTGTTGGTGACACCTAATCTGGATGGTTTTGATCCAACGGGCAAATTTATAATTTCTTTTTTTTTTTTTTTTTTTGGGGTTTGGGCCGGAGTTTCGCTCGTTACCCAGGCTGGAGTGCAATGGCGCGATCTCAGCTCACCGCAACCTCCGCCTCCTGGGTTCAGGCAATTCTCCTGCCTCAGCCTCCTGAGTAGCTGGGATTACAGGCACGCGCCACCATGCCCAGCTAATTTTTTGTATTTTTAGTAGAGACGGGGTTTCACCGTGTTGACCAGGATGGTCTCGATCTCTTGACCTCGTGATCCACCCGCCTCGGCCTCCCAAAGTGCTGGGATTACAGGCTTGAACCACCGCGCCGGCTATAATTTCTTCAACATTTTCATTCTGAACAGCTACTCCATTTTCATTTGGTTTTCCAAACTGGGGGTGCTCTCCACAGTCACTTTTGATTGGTGTGAGGTAACCACATATGGGCTGGCAACTGGTTCTCCATTTCCCAGAGCATTTGTCATATACAGAAGTTACAGATGGCTCTGTTCCTCCAGTGAGAGCTCTCTTGGCTATATCACCATTTCTCTGATCAATGGTTTTCTTATCTGTAGCTTCTATTCTCCTGCTTCACGGCTGTTTCTTACAGCAACCCTCATATTATTCCCCAAAGCACAATGCAGTCACATCATCTGGGGACCTGGATCCAGGTGGGAATGGGGAGGTAAAGGACCACAGCTCTCAGGTGGTCTGCCTTAATCCAAAGGTAGATTTCAATTTACAGATTACCTTCAAGTGCACTAGTAAGTTTACTTATTATGTTTACTGCCTCCCCTTGCTAAAATGCAAGATACGTGAAGGGAGGGATTCTTTTCTGCTTTGTCATCATGTACCACAAATTCCTAGAACAGTGCCTGGCACATACTAGCAGCTCAATATTTAGTGAATCAATCAGATTAACAAAAACTAAAAGTTGACAATATTAAGTGTTAGGAAAAAAATGAGGAACGAGAACCCTCTTACACTGCTAGTGGGAGTGTAAATGTATACAACAAGTCCTTTGAAAGCAATTTGGCAGGTTGGGTCACGCCTGTAATCCCAGCACATTGGGAGGCCAAGGTGGGGGGGTCATGTGAGGTCAGGAGTTTCAGACCAGCCTGGCCAACATGGTGAAACCATGTCTCTACTAAAAATACAAAAATTAGCCAGGCATGGTGGCACATGCCTATAATCCCAGCTACTTGGGAGGCTGAGGCAGAATTGTTTGAACCTGGGAGGCAGAGGTTGCAGTGAGCCGAGAGTGCACCACTTCACTCCAGTCTGGGCCACAGAGTGAGACTTCGTCTCAAAAAAAAAAAAAAAAAAAAAAAGGAAAAACCAAAAACCAAAAACCAAACAAAAAAACCAAGCAAATTGGCAATGTCTAGTGAAATTGACAATGTACCCAGTAATTTTTCTAAATACACTACAGAAATTCTAATGCAGGTGCCAAAGGAAATACCTAAAAGCTTCTCACTACAGAAATGTTTGTAATAGCAGAAAATACTATAAATAATTTAAATGTGCACCCCTATAAGAATGGATAAATATGCTAAAATGGATGCATAAAATAGACTATTGTAAAAATTAATGAGAATAAACTAGATTCTTATATTAGCATGAATAGCTCTAAAAAACAATGTAAGCAAAATAAAATGCAAGAATTTTATTAATGTAAAAATTTAAAACAAATACTATTATATATTGTTCAAGGATATTAATATATTTGAATGTAAAAGTATAAAAAAAATAGTTGTCCATGGGGAGGGGTAAAAGGATGGAAAGACAGGAAATGAACAAAACAGACAGACAAAAAAAGCAAAGAGGGGGAAAAGAGACCAGCAAGCTTTTCCCTGACATTAAATACTAAAATACTCAATCCCAGCACTTTGGGAGGCCAAGGCGGGTGGATCACGAGGTCAAGAGATCGAGACCATCCTGGTCAACATGGTGAAACCCCGTCTCTACTAAAAAAATACAAAAAAAAATTAGCTGGGCATGGTGGTGAGTGCATGTAATCCCAGCTACTCAGGAGGCTGAGGCAGGAGAATTGCCTGAACCCGGGAGGCGGAGGTTGCGGTGAGCCGAGATCGCGCCATTGCACTCCAGCCTGGGTAACATGAGTGAAACTCCGTCTCAAAAAAAAAAAAAAAAAAAACTAAACTAAAATACTCATGTGTGTATGTGGCTCAATATTGGCAATGTAAAGTTTAAAGCTTTTTATTCTCAAATGAATTGTAAACATTGAGAGAACAAAGGAACACACTGGTTGGTTTAAAGCTTGGGCCTCTACCTTGTCATGCCTAGCTACTTTCTGCACCAAATCCAGAAGATCTGTGCTGGAGGTGTCTGATACTTGCGTGCTCTCTTTCATTCTGAGCCCTTTTCTCCCCTTATATATCATTTTTTTCCGTTTCTACCTTCCGTCGGGTCCCTGCCACAAAAGCTCCGCACCAGGCTGGGGCTCTGACACTAACTAGGCATGTGATTCTGGGCTATCATCTCACCATTCTGGACCTCAGTGATCTCCTCTCTAAACCTAGGAGAACACCCATCCTGCCTGGAGGCAAGTAGGGCTCGCTCTCAGTTCTCTTTTCTGCTATTTCTCTATTCCAGCATCATCTCCAGCATACTACAGGCACACAGAGCCTCCGCCTTAATCTCACCTCCGCTCGTTGTCTTTGCTTCAGCTCCTGCTGGGCTGATTTCTGTTTGGCCTTCTCAACTCTACTGACAGGTTCTTTAACTTTGGTTTTTTCTTTACGTGCAGGTGGATCCATGGCTTGACTTTTGGATATTTCTTAGGAGGCTCTGATCTGGGTGGTACAGAAAGAGGCAGATCTTAAAAAAAAAACAAAAACAAAAAAACCTGCCAGTCACGACTCTAATCCTTTAGCTCCGCCCCATCCTTTGCCAGGTGAAGCAGAGTGGTCTGGTGGCAAGGACGCTGGATGTGGGGAGCAGGACCTGAGTCCCAAAGCCACAACCTCGCTAAGTGTCCCCGGGCAAGTCTCTTCCCCACTCTGAGCCTTAGTTTTCTGCCTGCAAAATGGGATAATAGTTTCTTCCTGGCCTCCCTCCAGGAGAGGCTGTGTGCACGTGAAATGCGAAGAACCCTGTGAAAGCGCTGCCCACTATGCAGCGTGCGGCACGCAGCCCGGGACTGTCCTAATGGACGCTGAGGCCCAGAGAGCGCCCAGGGTTTTCCCATCGCGGCCGCCCTGACAGCGACCAGCCCAACTCTGCGGCAGCCGTCGCTTCAGCGGCCTGCGGGCCAGGCCCCACCGCCGCCCGGGCCCGCCCTCCGCCGCCCGGCCCCCGACCCCGCCCCGGCCCGGCCCCAGGGGACGGCCCTCTCCTCCCGCCCTCTTCCCTATCCAGGAGGAAAATGGCGGCCGCTGGAGCCGCCAACAGAGGAGCTCAGGGGTCTGTACCTTTCCCTGCCGGGCCGCTGGACGTTGGAGCCTCCGCCGAGTTGCACACAATGCCCCCGGTGGGAAATCCTTGCCTTCTCCCCACCACACTGGACCCAGCCCTGCGCGCCCGCCGCCCCTCGTCCTGGGCGGGACCGGGGCGGGGCAGCGCCGCGCCAAGGGGCTTCCGCCCGCTGGAAGGGCCGCGCGTGCGTAGTGAGGATGTCTGGAAATTCGCGTAGAGGGCAGGGTGGGGCGGGGCGAGCCGGTGGTGGGGCGGGGCGAGCCGGTGGTGGGGCGGGGCGAGCTGGTGCCGGGGCGGGGCAGAGGCGGGGCCAGGGCGGGGTGGGTGGTATTTACGGCTCACAAAAGCTTTTTCTTGGTATATTTTCTGCAACAGCTACTAGGTTTTAGAGGGTGAGATCTTAATCCTGGAATTCGAATTCCGAGCCTCAGTTTCTTAATTCGAAAAGTGGGGATTGGTGATTGCCACCTTCATTCATGAGTTTATTGGGCGGATCAAGTGAGATTCCGTCTGCCACAGTGCTTTGAAAAAGGAAATCTTGACAGAAGTACCATTAGCCATAATGGTATAAATACAGAGAAACATTCACGTTCACTGATTACCAAGGAGATATGAATTAAAAAAGCTGGCTGTGATTTTCCATGTATTACATTAGCAAGGATTGACAAAAAAATAATAGCTACCTCACATTTGGGCTTACTATATCCCAGGCACTGTTCTTACAACTTCACATTAATTGCTCATAATAAGTGTGTATAATGTATATACGTGTGTATTATTATCCCCATTTTACACATAAGGGTACAGAAGCACTGAAAAGTTTAGTGAGTTGTCCAGGGTCACACAGCTCCTAAGCGCGGGAGCAAGTATTTCAGCCAGGATTCATAGGACAATGACCTTATCCAAAGTAAAACCATGTTCGGGTCTACTATTTACTCCACTATCAAACTAGTAAGAATGAAAACAACTGATAGATGCTAAGCAAGCAATGAACTCAGCCCAGGTGGACACTCATGCGCTTCCTGTCAAACTAAATCGTTCTAGCCTTTCTGGAGGTCAGTTTAATACTAGGTGTCAAAAGCCTTAAAAGTGAGCACAACCCCCCAAAAAGATAAATACTGTATGTTTCCATTAATATGAAGTATCTAAAACAGTCCAAGTCTAAGAAACAGAAAGTAGAATGGTGACTACCACCATTGGCTGGGAGAGAGAGAAAAGAGGAATTGTTTAAAGGGTATAAAGTTCTAGAGATCTGTTGCACAATTTAAAAATTTTTATTTAATTTTTAAAAGATGGATGGGTCTTGCTCTGTCACCCAGGTTGGAGTGCAGTGGTGCAATCACAACTCACTGTAACCTGGGCTCAAGCAATCCTCCCACCTCAGCCTTCAAAGTATCTGGAAATACAGGCACACACCATCATGCCTGGCTAATTTTTTTATTTTTTGAAGAGATGAGTCTCACTATGTTTCCCAGGGTGATCTGGAAATCCTGGACTCAAATGATCCTCCCACTTCGTCCTCCCAAAGAGCTGGCATTTACAGATGTGAGCAGTTGCGCCCAGACTTTCCAAAATTTCTGCAGTAAACATTTATACTTTAGCAATCAGAGGAAAGTACAATAAATATATATATATTTTTTTGAGACAAGGTTTGGCTCTTTTGCCCAGGCTGGAGTGCAGTGGCGCAATCTTGGCTCACGGCAACCTCTGCCTTTGGTTTCAAGCGATTCTCCTGCCCCAGCTTCCCCAGCAGCTGGGATGACAGGCACCCGCCACCACGCCCGGCTAATTTTTTTTTTTTTTTTTGTATTTTTAGTAGAGACATGGTTTCACCGTGTTGGCCAGGCTGGTCTTGAACTCCTGAAAACCTCCATGATCCACCCACCTTGGCCTCCCAAAGTGCTGGGATTACAGACGTGAGCCACTGTGCCCAGTCTCAATAAATACCTTTCAAAAAACCCTGTACAAATGCTGATTTATTATTAATAAAAGTAACCAAATTCTGATAGAATTTCAGAGATCTTGACATAGTATTGGTATTTTACATTTGTGTCACATGGTATAGTTTATAAAGTTCATACAAGCTATTGTGGATAACCCCTCACCTGGGCACTGAGGAAGGAGAGCTGTGCAAACCCCAGGCACAATTAGTGCCTGAAGAATATCTTAGTTTATAGTGTTATTACTCAGCTATTTTCTTTATATAATCTTTCTATATAATCATATAATAACTTACTGCTTAATTTATGTAGCTTATATAAACATACTTAGTACTTATATCTAGCATACTTAGTTCCATATAATCTTTCTATATAATCATATAACGGATGTAGTCGGATCTGTGCTGACACATTTAGTGCTGATTTATAAAATCCTTCTATATAACCATATAGTAGTTTGTAGTAGGAGGAATGCCTAGAGCAGTTACAGAACAGAAGCAGTACATGGGAAAACAGCCAGACCAGGACAAGAACCAAAGACCCAGGCGGTGGCGTCCCTGCCTGAAAGGGCATTTGCTGTATGGCAGGCTTGGAGCAAGAGCCTCTCCTCATGATAAAGGAGTTGTAGTGCTTTGTATCCAGTTCCTGTGGAAAGTAGGCCTCAGGCCTGAGATCCTGGAAATAACCAAGGGAGAAGAACCCCTCTGGTGTGACTGGGTCACAGCGGCTGTACACCCTGTCAGTTTTTTCTCACTTCTGTGCTAGCTCAAATCATCCTCCCATAAATATCATTAGAGAAGAGCACAAGTCTGTCAGCTCCCACTGCATTGGCTTACAGTATCCTTCTATTAGAAATCCTTTGAAGTCTCCAGCCCCAGATAAGAAGTGTTGCCCAGGACACCTGTTGCCCACAGCCCACCTCCTTGACTCAGTGACCTAATGAGGTGGACCTCTTTTCTGTACAAGACCCTCTACTACTTCGCATGGCACGGCCGCCTACTGTGCATGGCCCACCTCTCTGCCCAGGTGACATAACGGGGTGGCCTCCTCGCTTGTGACTCAGCTGACTATGTATGCCCTATTACTAAGCCTAGAGGTGATGACCTCACAACCCTTCCCCCGATTGTACCTAATAAATACAGATGCTCTGCGCGTTCGGTGCCTCGCCTGTCTCCGCTCACAGGTGGCCATGGCCCCCCGAGTCCAGCTGCTCTTCTCCAGTTCTTCAGTGTCCTGTCTCTTTACTTCTCAGATCCTGCACCTCAGCACAGCATAAGGGACACCCGACGACCCTGTGGGACCAACAGCCCTGCAAGCTGTGAACTAGATTACAGCTGGAGACAGGGCAGGACCTTTAGAAGCCTTTAAAAAGCCAGCTAAAAACAGACCAGCTATAGGGAGTGGAGGAGTGGAAAAGTCACATGGAAGACTGGAAAAGTAGTGCCCTTGAGCCACTGCTGCAGGTGGAGAAGGTGAGATGAGTCGGTTTGGGAGACAGAGGATGTGTGTGTGTTTGTGTGTGCGTGAGAGAGAGAGAGAGAGAGAGAGAGAGAGAGAGAGAGAGAGAGAGAG
>NW_022437002.1:14819355-14949865 GCF_009761245.1 Sapajus apella
GAGAGAGAGAGAGAGAGAGAGAGAGAGAGAGAGAGAGAGAGAGAGAGAGAGAGATTATGCTTCAAGTGGCAATAGGCAAGAAGAATTGTCCAGTGAACATTTACAAGACTCTAGAAAAGCACAGAACTAGAGATACCAGTTTGGGATTCTTCATTCTTTATTGGGAAGGTGAAAGTTGGAGCCAGGAGGGAGTGAATGTTGAGACCTATCGAGGTTCCCTCTCTATTTTCCATGAGTTTGTGCTTCGTCTGTCTCTTTTGCACATACCAGTGGACTCTTGGCCAGGCTGCAGAATTTCCTGGTTTGTTGAATGGCTAACAAGAGTTTACATTAATATAACTGTAGAATATTTTTACAGTTTAAGTATATACTATACTAAGATTATATTCACTTTATTGAATAACCTTTTTTCTAGAGTCAAAAATTGTCTATTTTTTATTTGCTTAATGATCTATGCATCCATTGTTTATTTTTTATTTTTAGAGATAGGCTCAAGTGATCCTCCTGCTTCAGCCTCCAAGTAGCTGGGAATATAGATATGAGCCACCATACCCAGCTATCTATGCATCTATTGTTAACTCTTTCACAGACTCTCCATTAGAGCTATAAAATATTTGTTGATCTGGTCACGTGAACCAGGTCATCTACCAGTGTCTTTTTTTGTTTTCTTGGCAACATCCCTCCTTAGACTCATCCTCCTCTTGCTCCAAACTCTTCCACTTGACCTTGCTTCACAGCTCTTGTCCTAGGATTCGGGGCCTGACCACATTCTGGGGATTGTCTTCTTGTTTCTCCTGTGCCAAATCCCCTGCTCTGGATCTTATGTTTTTCCATTCTTGGTTTATTCCCGCATTTTGGAGGAGCACGTTCTCCATGAACTCCCCAAAAAGGGTTCATGGAAGGTAAATTTTTGAGTCCTTGCTTGTCTAAAAATGGCTTTATTTTCTTTCATCCTTGAGTGACAGATTTCCACTTGGAAATTATTTTCCCTCAGAAGTTTAAAGGCATTGATTCATTGTCATCTAGCTTCTCATGTGGCTAGACTTTTGAGGAGACTGATTTATTCTGACTTCTGTTAGTTACTTCCTGTATATTTTGTTTGTTTATTAGTTTTTGGAAGTCTTTAGGATATTTTTCTCCTTGATCCTTGATGTTCTGAACGCTCTTAATAAACTGTCCTGTAAGTATTTTTCATTCATTATGCTAAGCACTGGGTGGCCCCCTTTCAATTGGGAAACATAGTCTTCCATTCTGGGAAATGTTCTCTGTGATCAGTTTCTCTCTCTATATATATATATATTTTTTTTAACAAAAAGAGACAAGGTCTCCCTATGTTGGCCAGGTTGGTCTTGAACTCCTGGCTTCAAGTGATCTTCCTGCCTCAGTCTCCCAAAGTGCTGGGATTATAGGTGTGAGCTGCCACGCCCAGCCAGTTTCCCTGTTTTTACATTTTTCTTCATGTTCCATTTCTTGGTTTTGTTTATTCTGCTCTACAAAAGATTCTCCTGAGCTGTATCCCCTGGTTTTTCTGTTGAACTTTTTCATTTCTGCTACAAAAATGTTAATTTCCAAGAGTTTTTTTGTTCCCCAACTTTCCTTTTTGATAGCTGCTTGCTCTTATGTTGTGAATTCAGGATCTTCTCTTATTTCATATTTCTGAAGATGCCAATTGTAATTTTCTACTGTTTTCTTCTGCTTCCTAGATTGTCTCTGTTGTGTATTTTGGTTTCTGGCTTTCCAAAAGTTGGAGCTTTTCCTCAGACAATAACAGCTACCATTGAGTACCAGCCCCTGTTCTAAGTGTTTTGTATGTTTCAGCTAAGTTAATCCTTACAACAACCCTATGAGGTAGGGCCAGGCACAGGTCCCTCCCATCCCAGGCCTGGAATGTTCTTAGCTGAGAATTTCTTCTGCTGATTGATGTCAGGAACCCTTTATCTGATGTTTCTCCCAATCCTGCCTCCCTCTGCCGGCACCTGGGTTAGATTTAAGATTTTGCTAGATCTGTTACTAGTCAGCTCTCTGTTTTCCTTCATTAAAAAAAATGTATTGACATCTCTATTTCACAGTTACTGTCCTGTTCTCTTTTTCCTTTCCTTTTGTACTCCAAGATTGTCATTTTAGTTCATTTTGGGAGGTAGCAGAGATAAACATTTGTGTTCAATGAGCCATCTTTATTTAACTGGAAATCCAGAGCTCTGTCTCCCTCTTTAAGTCAGGAAGCATACAGACCAAAAAAATTATAGTGATTATTACTAGATTCTGGGATTATGATTATGAGTGATATCTATATCTATACCTGCATCTATTTTTCTCACTCATAGAGTTAGAAGTCAAAAAAGAACATTTCAGTTAAGATATTCATTTTATGATGTGATTTAGACTATCTGATAAAATGCTTCTTGAGGAAGCAGTAAAAATATTATGACAAGTTATATATTGGTATAATTACTTTGGAAAGCAATTTAGTATCATCTATAACCTGGCAATACCACTCCTAGGTGTATATTCTCAGGATGGCTTTACATTTAAAATTATTAAGGAGCTCAAGAGCTTCAGTTTATGAGTTATATTTTTTGAATTTTTCCATATTAGAAATTAAAACTGACTCGGTATGGTGGCATGCCTGTAATTCAGCACTTTGGGAGGCCAAGGTGCAAGGATCACCTGAGACCAGGAGTTTGAGACCAGCATGGGCAACATAGTGAGATCCCATTTCTACAAAAAAAATTTTAAAAATAGCTGGGCTTGGTGGCATGCACCTGTAGTCCGAGCTACTAGCGAGGCTGAGGCAAGAGGATCACTTGAGCCTAGGAGTTCAAGGCTGCAGTGAGCTATGATTGTGCCCTCGTACAGGTGACAGAGCTAGACCCCATCTCTAAAAAAAAAAAAAGAAAACTGATAAAAATTAAATATAAGTATTACTTCTTTTAAAAATAAAAATAATACACAAATTACATGTCAACAAAACATATATTTATGAAAAGCAAATTTTGAAACAAAAATATTACTGAGAAGAGTGGCACTGTTTTATATTTATATAAATCTTTTTTTTAAATTAACTTTTTTTTTTTTTTTTTGAGACGGAGTGTCACCCACGCTGGAGTGAAGTGGTACGATCTCAGCTCACTGCAATCTCCACCTCCCCGGTTCAAGCAATTCTCATGCCTCAGCCTCCTGAGTAGCTGGGATTATAGGAGCATGCCACCATGCCTGGCTAATTTTTGTATTTTTAGTAGAGACAGGATTTTGCCATGTTGGCTAGGATGGTCTCTAACTCCTGACCTCAGGTGATCCGACTGCCTCAGCCTCCCAAAGTCCTGGGATTACGTATGTGAGCCACCACACCTGGCCCTAATTAATTTTTAGTTGACACATATGGTACATATTTATGGGGTATGTGTAGTGATTAGATCAGGGTAATAAACGTATGCATCATCTCAAACATTTGTCATTTTTATGTGTTGGGGACATTCAATATCCTTTCTTCTTTATTTGAAATTACATAATATGTTATTGTTAACTGTGCTCATCCTACAGTGCTACAAAACACTAGAAGTTGTTCCTCCTACCTGGCTGTGATTTTGTGTCATTGAACAAATCTCTCCCTACCCTCCCCTTCCCTCTCCAGCCTCTAGTAACTTCTATTCTGTTTTTGACTTCTATGAGATTAATTTCTTTTTAACATCTATGAGTGAGAACATGTGGTGTTTAACTTTCCGTGCCTGGCTTATTTCACTTAACATAATGTCTTCTAGTTCCATCCATGTCACTTTGAATGACAGGATTTTATTCTTTTTAATGGCTGTAAATCTTTTAGATGTCTGGCTCAATAGAAGACAGCTGTATTCTCAAGTCAGCTATATCTTTCAATCTGCTGCAATATATTTTGTGTTTGAAGTGTATGTAATCGGAAAAGGAACATTTCTTTCTTTTTTTTTTTTAAAGACAGGGTTTCACCATGTTGGTCAGGCTGGTCTTGAACTCCTGACCTCAGATGATTCGCTCGCCTTGGCCTCCAAAGTGCTTGGATTACAGGCGTGAGCCACCACGCCCGGCCTGGAAAAGGAACATTTCAATAGCCTTTTCAGATAATCATGGATGTTCTTTGATAAGACACCAAAACTCAGCAAGTGGTAGTTTTTTAAAGTTTAATTGTAACACGAAATCTGAAACCATAGCAATGACCTTTTTATACTCTATTATAGGAACACTCACAGTTTTTCTTGCCTTTTGAATGAATGTTTTACCCATGCAGGGTTTTGTCAACACATGCATTGGTCATTTGGAAATTGCTGGGGCACTGAGTTATGCAGATCTTCTAAATGTTGACATATTATACAACATCAAAAAATCACATTTATTAATACCAATACCCGTCTCATCAGAAAAAGTCTTTTGCTATTATCAAGCTCATAATAGCAGATAAAATTTTTCCAAAATTCTAACTTTTGCTCAAAAGGTTGAATTTTCTCATTGACGACAAACACTGTCAGTTGCTTTTCTGGAAGTGACAGGTGCATTTTATTCATTTTGGAGAAAATGTCTGCCAGATACCCAGGTCTGAATGATTATACTTTGTCTTTCAGCTGTACTTTCAGGTAAGAATGGTGCTCTGTGAGTCAAGTGGTTACTTCAGCTCACAACTCAATCACTTAAGGTTTTTTCCTCGAGAAAGTCATCATACTTTGATATGCAGCATAACTGCTTATGCATCCTTCCCATTTTGTCACACAGAATATTGAAAAGATGTGTCTCTAAGAGTTGAGATTTAATAAAACTTGTAACTTCTACTACAGCTTGGTGTCATTTGCTGATTTGTGCTAGCAGTTTTACCCATTGTTGCTTTTGCAGGGTCCTTGAAAATGTCAATACCATGAAAAAGGCAAACAATGTCTTTATTATGATGAACCTAGTTTTAGCCTGGCTGATAGGGCCTCAGGGACTTCCAAGGTTCATGGACCACACATTAAGAGCTGCTGCTCTAGAGGAACTCTTGCACTTGTGAACAGGAAATATCTATCAAGAATGTTCAGGGCAGTACTGTTTATGAAAGCAAATGCCTGGAAACAACCCACATTTCTATCAGTAAGGGAGGAGAGAAACTGTTGGTAGATTTACATAGTGGTCTACTATCCTATATAGCAGTGACTGAGTATCCTAGCGCTCTGTGAAACAAACTAGATTAATTTCAATGTCTTAATTTATACTCCCCCAAAACAGAGTATGAGATGTGAGACAAGTCTTTCGGTGCAGGAGTGTGTTTAGGAGGTAATCCCAGGAAGCAGAAATGGGAGTAAGCAAAGAAGGAAAAAAGTCAATAAAAGGTGCAGTATGGAGCACCTGTCACTACGGAGTAGCGTGCTCAGTCACATTGGGAACATTTGGAGGAATCATGTAGAGTACAGCGCAGAGCTGAAGGTGTAAGGCTGGAGCATTTTCCCTTGACTCCCCTCACTGCTGTTTCTGTCTCCAAGACTTTGGCTTTGGTGAAATCCTGGGCTGCACAGCCTTCCAAGGCTTTGTAGAGAGTCCTGAGACAGGTAAGCCGAAGGATGCTGTGTCCTGTGAGGGGGCATGCTGGCAGCTTGCCTACAAGGCTCAGCTACACCAAAATTGAGTGGGCTGAGGGGACATGGTGTGGGTCACCACAGATGTCTGCTAGACTCAGAAATTAATGTTGGATAAAAAAAAGGGAATCATTGGAAATTATGTACAATGGGCTCCATCTTTAAAAAGACATAAAAATGTATAATGTATTATTAAGGATATAATTATGGAGATTATGAATATACGCTTAAGGATATTATGAAAGCAAGACAGGAGGGAAGCGTTTATCACATGTTGAACAGTCAGCAAGCTTGCTTGTCAGAAGGCACATGTCAGGGTGTAGCTGGAGATAAAGATAGTGAGTTAAAGAAGGTGGCTAATTGGTGGATGTCTTTGAAACCAATCTTCCAATTTACTCTGATTTGAAAAGTAAAGGGAGGGAAGAAGGTTTTTAGAAAGAATGTGATAGGATCAAAACGCATCAAAGAGAATTACTATTGGCAGCATTGGAGGAAAAGGCAGCGGAGGGGCAAAGGTCTCTTCTACCTGGTCAGTCGTATTCAGTGGTTCCCTCGATTTTTGGGAGCCTCCTCTTTGCTCTGTTCTTTTATCAAAGGCCGACAGACAGGGTGTGGCTTGCTGGTTTAGAGGGACAGTTAGAAAGGAGTACTGTGAGGCAGAGACAGCCCTGGCCTCTCATTTTATAAAATTTGAACTTTCCCCTGGCCCACATCCCTCGACCTTCCTGATGCTTCTGCCTGCTGCCCCCTGATCTCTCTTCATGGGTAAGGAGTATTTCCAGCTTGCAAACTCCAGCTTTGCCTGTGAGAGGAACAAGGGTCCATGATCCAGAAGGTGGTGAGTTCTCCCCTCTCTTCATATTGTTTAGTCCTTTAACTTTCTCAGGATCCTCAGGTTCAGTAGCGAAATAATCTCTTCTCCTTATGCACAAGAACATTTTCAAGGATGAAATGGGGCAGCTGTTAGCTATCCCTAAAGAAACTCAAAAGGAGACAAGTGACAAGAAAGCTGGATGGGATTTTTCAAAGGACTCTTATTTAAGTAATATTGTCATCATGATTAAATTACAGACAATGCTTATTTAGCTCTCACTATTTGCTGGACTCTGTGCTGTGTGCGTTCAGACTGATCATTTGCAGATTTGCAAGGTCATCTTAAACTGCTTGGGATTGTCAAGAGAACACCTGTTACAATCTTTTTTCTGATTTAGAAGTTTTAAAAATTAAACTGTTTCAAACTTAAAATGTAAATAACTGCCTGGGGGAAAATGTTTCCAACATGTGTAATGGAAAAAAAAATGGTTAGTTTATGAAGAATTTTGCAAGCCATTAAGAGATAAATGTCCCAATAGAAAAATGAACAAAGAACATAGACAGGTAATTGACAAAATCCAAATAACAAGTGAGTAATCAAAGAAATACAAATCAAAATAGAACACCATCAAATTAAAAAAAAAAGAGATAGCATTTTGTTACTCATCAAATTGGCAAATATTTTTTTAAAAATGATAACATCCAGTGATAGTAAGGTTGTGGGAACAATTTCACATAATACTTTGGTAAATTAATGCGACTTTTCCGGAGGGCAATTTGGCAGTGCAAATGAAAAGTCTTCCCATTTTAAAGATGGGAAACTCAAGACTTAAGAATCTAAGTGACCTGCTTAAAGTCAGGACCAGGTGTGGTGGCTCATGCCTGTAATCCCAGCACTTTGGGAGGCCGAGGTGGGCGGATCACAAGATCAGGAGATCGAGACCATCCTGGCCAACGTGGTGAAACCCTGTCTCTACTAAAAACACAAAAATTAGCTGGGTATGGTGGTGCACACCTATAGATAGTCCCAGCTACTCAGGAGGAGGTTGCAGTGAGCCGAGATCGCGCTACTGCATGCCAGCATGGCGACAGAGCGAGACTCAGTCTCAAAAAAAAAAAAAAAACGAAAAAAGTTACAAAGTCATGCAGGAGTAAGGGACCAAGCCAAGACTAGGACTGAGCCCTCTGATTCTAGACCTCAATTCACTGTCACCTGTAGCAATGTTTATAATAGTGATATATTGGAAAACAACCTAAATATCCTCCAATATAGAATTATTTTAAAACGTTTACATTTTATAACCTAATTTCTAAAATTCTATGTCCATAATGGAATCCTAAGGTCATGTAAAGAATATTCAATCACCTTGGGAAATGCACATAATATAGCACTTGGTGAACATATCAGGTATCAAAACAGCATATAAAGTATTTATTTTTTTATTTGAGACAGGGTCTTGCTCTGTCATCCAGACTGGAGTGCAGGGGTGCTTCATAGTCACTAGAAAGTTGAGGGATTTTGGGCTTGGGGATAACTCTAGAAAATCGTGGGCCCTGCCTACTTCTACCTTCAACCATAATTGATAAAATAGAGAGCTTTTCTCATTTACTTAATTTCTCTTGTGTAGTTTTTGAGTAGCTTTACAGGAGGAAATCCTTTAGGGTCTCCCTGTGGTTAATGCACACAGTCATCTGTACCTGCCAGGGATAATTTTCCTCATTTAGTTAGTAATAATAACAACGACTACATGCTTATTGAGCACTTGTTCTGCCAGGCATTTGTGGCCAGTGCTTTGCAGGGACTATCTCTTCGAACCCTCACACTCACCTGTGAGGACAATTCCCCTTTATAGATTAAGAACCCGAGGCCCAGAGATGTTATGCAACCTTCCTAGGGACACAGAGCTATTAATAGGTAGAGCTTAGACTTGAACCCATGTCTTTCTAGCTCCAGACACTGAATTTGTAGGAGTAGTGCCTTCAGGGTGACATGGAGGGATCTCACTGCCTTGATCTGTTATTTGTCAAGAGTCAATTGGAAGGCTGTCAGGGAAGACCTCCAGGCTGCATCATGGGCAAAGACTGGCTTGAAACAGGCACTTCCCAAGCCTGACCTTGGACACCATCTATAAAAAGAGGCCATGGCTGGGCGCAGTGGCTCATGCCTGTAATCCCAGCTCTTAGGGAGGCCCAGGTGAGACCAGCAAGGAGAAACCCCATCTCTACTAAAAATAGGAAATTAGCTGGGCATGGTGGCAGGTGCCTGTAATCCCAGCTACTCAGGAGGCTGAGGCAGGAGAATCGCTTGAACCTGGGAGGTGAAGGTTGTGGTGAGCCTGAGATCGCAACATTGTACTCCAGCCTGGGCGACAAAAGTGAAACTCCACTTAAAAAAAAAAAAAAAAAAAAGGCCATTAATGGTGTTTCCTCGGTTAGTTCTGGGTATAAGTTTTGGATCCTCACTCATCTCATCTGCACTGTCACCCTCACTCACTGCATTTAGAGACTTAACACGCCAGCCTCCTTGTGAACATTTACCGCTTTCAACCCTCACCATAATCCCTCAAGGAGGCACAGTTCACAAAATACCCGTTTTGAAGGTGCAGAAACAGTCTCAGAGAAGTTTGGTCGTAATATCCCGAGGAGGTAAGTAGCAGAGCTGGGACTGGAGCCCAGGCCTTTGTGATCCCAGAGCACCAGCAAAGCCGTGTCAGCCCGGCTCCTGGGTCATACCCTCTGTCACGCCAAGCCCATCAGCCCGCTCGTGCTGTCTCCCTGTCTGTCCTAGTTCGGATGGAGATGGCGAGTTCCGCTGCCTCCTGGCTCTCTGGCTGCCTCATCCCTCTCGTCTTCCTCCGGCTGCCTGCACACGTGTCAGGTAGGAGTTTCTGATCCTCTTTCCTTGCCTTGGTACATGGGATGCTGGCATCATAGAATAAGGAAGCTTGGTTGGAAACATTATTGCTTTTGGGGTTCTGTTCCCTCCGCCACAGCAATCCTTTCTAGAGCCCTTCCCGGGCTCTGTCCGTCCCTGGGATATCCCCTTCCTCGTCCCTTCGCAAGCTTTCTCCTGCGCTCCCTCCCAGTCAGCCTTGTCTTTTTTTGGTCCAGGCCTCGCAGGGGATGCCGGCAAGTTCCACGTGGCCCCGCTAGGGGGCACAGCCGAGCTGCTCTGTCCTCTCTCCCTCTGGCCCGGGATGGTGCCCCAGGAGGTGAGGTGGCTGCGGTCCCCGTACCCGCAGCGCTCCCAGGCTGTTCACGTGTTCCAGGATGGGAAGGACCGGGATGAAGATGTGATGCCGGAATATATGGGGAGGACGGCGCTGGTCAGAGACGCCCAAGAGGGAAGCGTCACTCTGCAGATCCTCGACGTGCGCCTGGAGGACGGAGGGTCTTACCGATGTCTGATCCAGGTTGGAAATCTGAGTAAAGAGGACACCGTGATTCTGCAGGTTGCAGGTTAGGATGGGTTTGAGGTGCCCAGGGTCATCTGTGGCAATTGGACAAGCTCAATCAGGACCTCCATGTCTAGGCTTTTATTTTATCTGCAGTGTAGTTTTTACTTGCCAGGACAGCTCAGCCTTACCCAGACACGTCCATCGATCTCAGCCGAGGCTATGAAGCTGGCCCAGGCATTTCTGATAAGGAAGGAACCCAGACTTTGGAAAACACGGTACAATGCAGGTCCTGGTTAAATAGGGCTTGGAGGCTCAGATAGTTGCTTTTCCTCCCTAGGTCATCTTTCTATGCTCCATTATCAAGGAACTCATTATGATGGCTTCAAGGGACAGATCCCCTGCTGTAATAAGGTTTACTTAATGGGACCTCTCCTGGGATTTCTGAGTACATAAAGGGTCAAGAAGGTAGAGATAGTGTTACTCTCTCACTCCCCCCGCCTTCTTTTTTTTTTTTTTTTTTTTTTTTTGGAGACAAGGCCTTACTCCGTTGCCCAGGCTGGAGTGCAGTGGTACAATCATAGCTCACTGTAGCCTCAACCACCTCAAGTAATCCTGCGACCTCAGCCTCTCAAGTAGCCAGGACTACAGATACACTGCCATGCCTGCCTAATGTTTTTTTACTTTTAGCAGAGATGGGGTCTCCCTATGTTACCCAGACTGGTTTCCAACCCAGCAGTCCTCCCTACTTGGCCTCCCAAAGTGTTGGCATTACAGGTGTGAGCCACTGCACCCAGTTGAGAGTGTTCTCAAACTAGCTTCAATATTTTTAAAAAATTAGTCTACCCAAAATCAGTCCACCAAAAAAATCAGTCTACTAATATTTAAAAAAATCAGTCTATCAAACCAAACCCAAATCAACCCAACCCAAACCATGTCTTTGCATTTGCTTGAATGACACTGGCTTCACATGGTCACATGCTGATTATCTTTTGGTCATAACTGGAATTGCATACCATGAAGTGAGGATGAATCAATTGCTTCAAAACTAGTAAGTGTTTTGAAGTAATTGATTCATCCTCACTTCATGGTATGCAACATGAAAGACAGACTTTCCAAATATGGAGTCCTTTGGGGTGAAAAATAATTTTTTTGTTGTTGTTGAGACAGAGTTCACTCTTGTTGTCCAGGCTGGAATGCAATGGCGCAATCTCGGCTCACTGCAACTTCCACCTCCTGGGTTCAAGCGATTCTTCTGCCTCAGCCTCCCGAGTTAGCTGGGATTACAGGCGCACACCACCACACCCAGCTAATTTTTGTATTCTTTAGTAGAGACAGGATTTCCCCACATTGGCCAGGTTGGTCTTGAACTCCTGACCTCAGATGATCTGCTCACCTCTGCCTCCCAAAGTGCTGGGATTGCAGGCGTGAGCCACCACACCCAGCTAAAAAGTAATTTTTAAAAGGGGACCAAGGTGCCCAAAGGAATCTGAATCATGTGATACAGTTATTGCTATGGGTAAATTTTTAAATGTTTGAGAATAAAGCTAGAGACTGGCTTATCCTATTGGGAGGAGTGTGGGGAGAGGGTGGAGAGAAGGCAGACATTCAAGTTCCATTAACAGCTGCCTCTGTTCATCACAGGAGGCTATGGGGGAAGAGGGCTCTAGCTGGACCACACCCTAGCGGAGGACCTGCTGGTGTGCAGATTGGTGGGATGGGTCCCAGAGCCCTGGGCCAAGTGGAGAGACCCTCCAGGCAGGGTACTTCCATCCCTGTCAGAGGCCCACTCTCTGAAAAAAGCTGGGCTCTTTCAAACAGCAGTGTCTAGCAGAGTCAGGGACAGCGCACTGGGGAATGTGTCCTGAACTGTCCACAACATGGCCCTTGGCCAAGAGAAGACCACGGCCGTGGTCATAGCAGGTAAAAGCTGGGGTGGAAACAGGTTTGAAGCCGCTGGTCCTTCCAGAGGAAACTCCTACCCTAGTAGGAACTTTAAGAGGAATTTTCGATTTTTTAAAATTCTAAGGATAAAGCATGTATAGTATATAAAATTTGAAAAAAAATCTAAAATATTTAAAGGAAACTGAACAATGGCCTATAATAGCTTAAATTGGAGAGAACTGCTGCGAACATTTTTGTGTCTTTCTTGCAAGACTTTTTTGTATATATGGATCTCTGAGCATGTATGTGTTTACATACGTGTATTCTTGTGCCCAGGATTTTTTTCCACTTAGGATGTCATGAGCACTTTTTTTTTTTTGCCCATGTCCCTAAGTAATATGATTTTAAGGGCTGCATAGTATTTCACCATGTGGCTATAGAATAATAAAATTAATCAAAGCCTTGTTTCTGGGCATCTGGATGCTTTCCAGTTTTTCTTATATTATAATGAAGGGTGCAGTGAACATCTCTGAACATATTTTGAAAAGCAATTTTGATTTTTTTTTTTTT
Source organism: Sapajus apella (assembly GCF_009761245.1). Classification (NCBI taxonomy): domain Eukaryota; kingdom Metazoa; phylum Chordata; class Mammalia; order Primates; family Cebidae; genus Sapajus; species Sapajus apella. The sequence goes on from NW_022437002.1 coordinate 14,831,588, forward strand.
TAGAAAAAAAAAATCTACTTCCATGCTTCTGGAAGTAGAATTAATGGGTCAAAGTGTTCGAACCTTTTACTTATTTTTTCTTTTTTATTTATAATATAGATGAGGTCTCACTATGTTGTCCAGGCTGGTCTCAAACTCCTGAGCTGCAGTGATCCTCCTGCTTCAGCCTCCCAAAATGCTAGGATTACAAGTGTGAGCCACCATACCTGGCCTAAACCTTTTAAAGATCCTTGAAACAAATTGGAGACCAGCCTGGCCAACGTGGAGAAACCTGTCTACCAAAAAAATACAAAAATTAGCCAGGCGTGGTGGTGCGTGCCTGTAAACCTAGCTACTCAGGAGGCTGAGTGCTTTATATGACTGACCTCTTTAAATCTCTCCAAGCCTCAAGGAAATAAGGAGTCCTGTCATGCACACATTTTACAGATGAGGGAAACTGGGTTTGAATGGGCTCAGTCTCCTGCTTCAGGTCACACAGCACTGAGCAAGGACACACCCCCGGCTTAGGCTCTTAACCACTTCCACTTATAGCCCCCTTTTACTTGTTTCTTCTCGTCTATTTCCTCTTTGTTTTCCGCTTTCTCTCCTGCCTAGGCTTCAGGCCTGCTGCTGTAGCCCCATAGAAATTGCTCTGCCCCCGTGGACAGTGCTCAGAGCAAAAAGGTTGCTGCTTGCTCTCCTAGAGCACAGTGGGGATGACGGGGGGTAAACAGGCAGGTGCTCCTGGGAAGATTGGAGGTGCTTAGTGAGGAGAGTGCCTTCAGATCTCTGAAGTCCCTGTCTTATTTTTCCATTGAGTTATAGGGCAGGATGAGACTGTGGTCCAGAAATTTGTTTAAGCCATCATCTTGAGGCAGGACCATCTAAACCATTCCTGAGAGAGGAACATCTCAGGTTTTTGGTTTTTTGTTTTTTTTTGAGACAGAGTTTCACTCTTATCACTCAGGCTGGAGTACAATGGCGCAACCTCAGCTCACTGCAAACTCCGCCTCCGGGTTCAAGTGATTCTCCTGCCTCAGCCTCAGGAGTAGCTGGGATTACAGGTGCCTGCCACCACACGTGGCTAATGTTTGTATTTTGTCATGGTTTCCTCATGACACATGGTTTCCCCATGTTGGCCAGGCTGGTCTTAAAATCCTGACCTCAAGCTGGTCTTGAACTCCTGAACCCCTGCCCGCCTCCACCTCCCAAAGCACTGGGATTACAGGCAGGAGTCACCATTCCCGGCCTTAGTTATCTTTAATGTCATCCAGGGCTTGAGTTACCAAGATAAGCAAAGAGCTCTTGGCCAGAGATTTCTCCGTAGAGGTGATGGAGACGGTAGGGGTGTACCTGAGCCACCTGCCATCTGAGGCATGTCAGAAGCTCTTGGCCATCTCCATGAGGGTAGTTGTTGGTGGTTTCTGTTTCAGCCCCATCTGTGGGGAATGTCTCCCCCTCAGCAGTGGCTCTGGCTGTGATCCTGCCTGTCCTGGTACTTCTCATCATGGTGTGCCTTTGCCTTATCTGGAAGCAAAGAAGAGCAAAAGGTAATTATGTGTAAGAGAGCCCAGGCTGACGGGAAGTGGACTATGACTGCTCTGGGAAAGGGCCAGGCAGAAGTAGAGGCAGACATGACGCTTGTCCTTAGGTTGGGGACCCTGCACATTGGCCGGGAGAAAACCAGTAGAGCTGTGACCTGGGGACACACATTGCAAAGGGAACTCAATAAACTGCAGAGAGGCCCCTGGGCAGACCTGTAAATTCTCATCCTTTGAAAAATTAGAAAAGAACCAACTATGCCAGCCTTCTAATTAACTAATAAATCAATTACAGCCTTTTAATAAAGAAATTTAGTTATATCTATCGGATAAGACTCTCATAAAAATGGTCACATTTCACAGGATCTCAGGACTGCAAAGGACTTTGAAAGTCACAGTCACATAATTCAACATTCCTCCCCTTATCTGACGGTTTGAAGACTCTCTAATCCTTTCAAATGCCCACTTACCTATAGTAACAAGGAGTCAGTCCTACTCAGGCAGCTTGGGCCATCTTGGGACAATTGTGCCTGTTAGAGAAAAAGCCCTTCCTAAGCTAAGCTGACATTTTTCTCTCTCTTTTAGAGAAGCTTCTCTATGAGCATGTGACGGAGGTGGGTAAGTGTTCTTGGCTGGGGGGTAGGGGACATGTTTCTTTTTTTTGTTGTTAATTTCTGTGCCCCCTTACCTACTAACCTGGATTCTGTTCCTGAAAATTCCATTATCTGCCATCCTTGGTGGTGGTGGCAATGTCTAAATCCATTGCTTCCAGTTTTTACTGCCTCTTATAGCTTGCCTTCCTGTTTGTGTAATTATTTTTGCCTGTGAGCTCATTGCTTGATCTTATTCCGTGGCAGTTGAGTAGGTTGAACATGGGGGAAGCTTTTATTCATTCAACAAATAGTTGGTAATTATCTACTAAATGCTCTGGACAATACTAGATTCTGGGGAGTAAAAGCAGACACAGTCTTTGCCCTCCTGGAACTTGCAGTGTAGTCAGGGAGATGAGATGAATTACATAGTTACACAAATAAATGTATACAAATGCTACACAGGAAAGCTCCCGGTTCTGTGAAGGCTATGACCAGGATGAACCAACCAAGCTTGAGGGTTGAGGGTGTGAAGTTTGTCCTGAAGGACTAGAAGTCACGAGTGAAGAGGGAATGGAAAACCATCCACCCTGCAGAAAGAACGAGAAGCATGGTCAGGGAGAGTGGCACTCACTGGGTTGCTCAAGAGGTGCAGGAGCGAGGGGGATAGTGGCAGGGGTAAGGCTGGGGAGTTAGGAGGGACTGGGCCTCCTGAGGCCTGGTTGGTCACATTCAGGATTTTAGTTATTCTTGTAAGATCAGTGGCAAAACAAGGAATGGGAATATCAGATGGAACTGTGCTTTGAAAAACTTGGCAGGCGCAGTGGCTCACCTGTAATCCCAGCACTTTGGGAGGCCGAAGCAGGTGGATCAGCTGAGGTCGGGAGTTCAAGACCAGCCTGACTAACATGGTGAAACCACATCTCTGCTAAAAATACAAAAATTAGCAAAGCGTGATGGTGCATACCTGTAATCCTAGGTACTCAGGAGACTGAGACAGGAGAATCATTTGAACCCCGGAGGCAGAGCTTGCAGTGAGGCGAGATTGAGCCACTGCATTCCAGCCTGGGTGGCAGAACAAGACTCTGTTTCAAAAAAGAAAAAAGAAAGAAAGAAAAAAAAGAAACCAAGACTAAACAATTCTCTCTGGCTGCAGTGTTTAGTAGAAACCAGAGGGAGTAAGACAGGATGTGGGAGACAGTTTGGGCTGCCATTTCTATTGTCCAGATGCAAGTTGATTAGGGACCAACTCAGGCAGGTGGAGGTGAAGATAGAGGTGGACAGGTCCAAGGGCAGGTAAAATCAATATCAGGGGCCCTCAAGGCAGTGGCAAAAAAAAATCTCATTATCTTTTCCTTTCTTCCTCCAGACAATCTTCTTTCAGACCATGCTAAAGAAAAAGGTAATGAATGATATATAAAAAGGAGTAGAGAATAAAAAACACATTCTTCATTTTTCTATGTAAATGTTGGCAGTCATTATTATGTCTGTTATTATAATACTATACACACACATGCACATGTATATCCTCCATTGATATTACTGGAATTTAGTTTGCAATGTCAAGGGGTTATGGAGCTGGTGGCAGTGGGTGAGGAGGTGTTCAGGTCATAATTCTAGGCCTAGATTACCATAAACTTCTTTCATTAGCCTTTCCACCAATCATTTAAAAAGGAAGTCTACATAGTATTGAAAAGTATATTAATGTGGTCATATGGGATGCATAGGAATTTCAAGAATTCATACAACCTTTGCATAGAGAGAGGTGGTGTGATACAAAGGAAGGGTCGCAGGCTCTGGAGTCAGCGACACCTGAATCAGATCATTGGTCTGCCACTTACTGGCCTTGAATAAGTCACTTTTCTGCTCTGGGCTTTGGTTTCCTCATCAGCAAAATTCGGGTAAGTTCCCCCTTACCTGATTGTTTTCAGTGTTAAAACAGGCAACCTTAAAAAAGCATCTGTCACAGCGCCTGGAACTCCTTTTCCTTATTGCCATTTTGTCTTCATTAATTGAATATTTTTGAATTAATTATTCAATTAATTGAACATTAGTTGAAAGATACCTTGTTGAAGTCTATCTGGAAAGACACATCACTGGCTCAGATGACTCCAGAGTCAATGATTTCAGCATCTACTCTCCTCCCTCCTTACCTCTCCTCCAAGTGGTACAAGTGTGGGGTGTAACTGGCAGACACTGGCTGTTCTGCTCAAGGCGGGAGGGAACAGTGTGGGGTAAGGGCGAGGGCCTCTGACTCAGGAGTCAGACAGGCTTGGATTGAATCCTACCTCCTTGGTCACTTACTAGCTGGAAGACCTTGGGCAAATTTTGTGTCCCTTTGAGCCTCAGACCAGCCCCCTATAAAATGGCAATAGCAATTCTAGGCACCTCACATTGTTGAGGGGATTCAGTGCCTACTGCAGTATCAGCACAGAAGACAGTAAGTGGAAGCTGTTAGTAGTGGAGATGGTAACAATAAACCATAAACGTCTTAGGCGCTGAGTTGTATTCAGCCGCATTGCTCCAATGCCTAATGCCTAACACATGCCCGGCCCTTGGCACACACAGGGCCTGGTGGTGGACTCAGACTTGGAACTTCAATTGTTCATCAGGGCCAATGCTGGGTAGGAGGAAATGTGGGCCACATGGCCCTCCAGAGAAGCCACAAGTTCTCCCTGGCAACCTGTGTCTTATACACATATTTCCCCAAATCTTCTGGGACCTCCAATTCATAAAATTTGTAACCTCAGGGGAGTTACTATAGAAAATAATAAAATTACATTAACAAGTTTTATGCCTTAGATATCATCAGCAATGGGCCATAAAAGGACAGCAATGCATACACTCATATACCGCAGTTATAAACAATATAGAAACACCCATGCAGACAGCAGAAATGAAACCAGACAGACGAAAAGGAGGGAAAGGAGAAGAAGGAACCATAGTCCTGGGCAGGCTGGGTCACTGAGAGAGTGGCACCAGCACCATCAGATTTCTGGGTCTGAACTCTGGGACATGGAGCTGGACATGGGGGGTGGAGTGATGAGGCTTCCACAGCTGCAAGGAAAAAGAGGCAGGATCTGATCACTCACTCCTCTCTCTCTTTCTGGTTTTTAGGAAAACTCCATAAAGCTCTCAGTAAGTTCTGCTCTTCATCCATGGCACACTCCTTCTGCTGACACCTTTGCTTTAGAATGAACATCTCAGTTTCACTTCCTGGGGTAGAAGGGAGGGGGCAAGGGTAATTCAAGCCATGGGGACTGGGGCTTTCTTGGCCTTCAGAGTCCTCTTTTCTCAAGTATTCTCTGCCCCTCTTTTCTGCACAACTGTTATTTAGTCTTTAAATGGGAAATGTTTCGCCAAGAAGAATAGATGTATCTCACATAGGTGAAGCAATCTGGAAGTCCCTTTTCTCACCCAGGCATGACATTTCCTTAGATGGGGTCCAAGAGGAAGGGATCCTCATTACACTGAATATACTGGAGCAGTACTTCTCCATCATTTCATGTGTGAGGACCTCTTTTTAGCATTCAAAAAAAATCTGGCCGGGTGCAGTGGCTCACATCTGTAATCCCAGCATTTTGGGAGGCTGAGGTGGGTCTATCACTTGAAGTCAGGAATTTGACACCAGCCTGACTCTGACCAATATGGTGAAACATCATAAAAATACAAAGTTAGCCGAATTTGGTGGTCCACACCTGTCATCCCAGCTACTTGGGAGGCTGAGGCAGGAGAATTGCTTGAACCTGGGAGGTGGAGGTTGCAGTGAGCTGAGATTGCACCATTGCACTCCAGCCTGGGCAACAAGAGCGAAACTCCATCTCAAAATAAAAATAAAAATAAATCTACAGACAGGTGACATATCTATGCATTATTGTTACACTGAGAAATGTCATGATCACAAAGTCCAATACTCAGTGATAGTTTTAAATGAAGTAATATTTTATTCTTCTCCCACAACATCTATAGAATTTATGTTGTCGTTACCTGTAGGTGTGAGATGTGTTATTATTTAGCTTGCAGATAAGGTTTAGCTCACATAGGAATTTGCTGATCCTCTGCAGTATCTTCTGGGGATACTCCCATGGTCCACAGCTGAGATCAATTGCTCTTGCAAACTCTTCTGGGGAAGCTCCAGGGTATGGCTATTGAGTATCTATCTGCTCGTGGTTGGGATGGGACTGTAGCATTATGGGAGGAGGCCTCTACATAGAGACCCTCCTTCTGATTTGCCAAATTGTTTTCATTCTTTAGAGAAACTCCGGAGTGAACTGAGTAAGTTTCCCATGCTCTTATAACTTCTGTACCAACTTATCTCCTGTTGCCCTAATGTTTCCAGTGATGGTTCATCCCACTTGTTTCTTTTTTCATAGAGCTGAAAAGAGCTGCAGCAAACTCAGGTGAGATGCACTTTCTCCATGTTTGACCACCACCCTAGGGAGTACTCAATGCATTTTTTTTTTTTTTTGAAACGGAGTTTCGCTGTTGTTGCCCAGCCTGGAGTGCAATGGCCTGATCTCGGCTCACTGCAACCTCCACCTCCTGGGTTCAAGCAATTCACCTGCCTCAGCCTCCCAAGCAGCTGGGATTACAGGCATGTGCCACCATACCCAGCTAATTTTGTATTTTTACTAGAGATGGGGTTTCTCCATGTTGGTCAGGCTGGTTTTGAACTCCCGACCTCAAGTGATCCCCTCACCTCAACCTCCCAAAGTGCTGGGATTATAGGCGTGAGCCACTGCGCCTGGTCGTCTCTAGTGCTTTAGTGATCCCTCTTTCTTGTTTTTCAGGCTGGAGAAGAGCCCGGCTGCATTTTGGTAAGTTATACCAATCAAATAGATCTCCATTTCAGAGCACATCCTCCTTATGGCTTTGTAACCTGAGGTTTTGTTCCATTCCTCTGGAATGTATGTGATTAAAAAAAATTTAAATCAAATCTGTATATCTGCTTATCAAATTGAAGAAAATCTTTGTGGTCTATCTTGAGGTCATATTAAGGTTTAGAAAGTATCCCCTCTTTTAGAGCACTGATAAATATTGTTTGGTCTTCTGAAGTGTTTTCTGTAATTTTTGAGATTTTTCTTAAGTTTATCGGTTATTTGTATTTCTTTTTTGTGTGATTTGTCTGTTCCTGTTCTATTTGGGCTATTTTTTGATTTGTGAGGACTCTTTCTAGATAAGATATATTAGCTCTTTGTCATATTTGTCACCAATTAGTTTTCATTTGCATGTCCTTGTAGTATTTTTCTGATGCACAAGTGTTTTATTTTTATGTAGTCAACTTCATTCATCTTTTCCTGTGTAGTCTCTTCCATGCTTTTAGGTTTGGGAAGTCCTTCCTATCCCACAACCAGATGAATAGCCACTGCTTCCGCCTCTTTCTACACATATGCTGTTTTCTTCTTTCTCTGCAGACCGATTTGCTTACGGGTGGTGACTGAGATTCTCAGAGAAGAAGGGAATGCGTTGAGCAGATGCCCCAATGATATATACTATGAAAAGTTTTCATAGTTTTATTCTAAAAGATTTGTACCTCTCTTTCAGTTTATTTCTAAATAGTTTGCATTTTTTTTGCTGCTGTTCAAATGGGATCTGTTTTTTTCACTGCTTTGGGAACCTTATCGATTTTCTAGGCTTTTATCCTCCTCCAGTTCACACCATCTTCCTTCAGGCAGAGTAAAACAAATTGACGAACTGGCCACTCGAGAGAACTCCAGGTCACCTTGGCTGGCGTTCTGGGAACTCACAAACCCTTCCATCTCACATTCAGTCTGGCTTACTGCCACCACCTCAACTGAGTATGGTTTATGCACTAGCTCTCCAAGAAGATCCTGTTTCTTGTATTTGGGGGAGGAAGGAGACTCACTGTGACACTCAAAATCCACAATTTTAAGAAAGAATCCTTCTCTCTATATTAACATTTAAAAATAATAATTTAGTCCCAGCTACTTGGGATGCTGCAGTGGAAGGTTCACCTGAGGCCAGGATGCCAAGGCTGTCATGTGTTATGATTGCATGCCAATGAATAATTACGTACTGTACTCCATTCTGGGCAGCATAGTGAGACCCTGTCTCAAATAAAATAAAGCAAATAGATAATTATAAGTAGTAATTTTAGGTGACTAAATGAACATCGTGCACTCACTGTAGGCATGCCACACTATCTCATTAGTTCACCAAGTCTGCACAATAGCTCTACAACACAGGCTCTATTACTATTTCAATTTTACAGGTGAGGAAACTAAGGTTCAGAGATAAATAACAAGTCCAAGGTCACATAACTAGCATGCGGCAGAGCTGGGATTCAAACATGCTATGTAGCTGCAGGATCTCACATCAAACCCTATATCTATCATCACACATTTGATTCTTTTGGAACATCAAGGACAAAGGTAGTGTCTTAGTCTGTTTTCTGTTGCTGTAACAGAATACCCAAGACTGGGTAATTTATCAAGCAAAGAAGTTTATTTAGCTCATGGGGGCTGGATGGTCTAAGATGGGGCAACTGTATCTGGTGAAGGCCTTGTGCTGCTTCATAGCATGGCCATAGTTGCTTCTGGAAAAACAAAAGGGCAAGTGAGTGCCTGTGAAAGCAGAGAGGAGACAAAGTGCCCTGACCTGCCTTATCACAACCCACTCTTCAGAGAACTCGCCCAGTCTGGTGAAAACTGCATGAATCCCTTTGTGAGGGAAGAGCTCCCATGACCCAAACACCTCCCACTAGGCTCTAACTCTGAACACTGCAGCAATGAGTGATTAAGGTTCCAACACATGAACTTTTGAAGGACACACTTAAATCATAGGAGGTAATTACTTCCAAAGGATTAAGGCAGCTTCACAGGCAGATGAAGAAGAACTTTTTCCTCTTTTACTTAACACTCAACCAGGAGACCTAGTCTTTGAAAGACAATATTCTTTGGTTTCAGTACACATGGTGGGGGTGGGAATCCATGAACTAAAATGGGCTAACGACAGTGATTGCAGACCCAAAGATTCTTGTTCCCTGCAAAGCTATCCCCAAATCTCTTAAGACCTAGCCTTCCAAACCTCACCTGTCTGTGACTCTTTGCAGTGGCAGTGACCCTGGACCCAGACACAGCACATCCCAAACTCATCCTTTCTGAGGACCAAAGATGTGTGAGGCTTGGAGACAGAAGGCAGTCTGTACCTGACAACCCCCAGAGGTTTGATTTCGTCGTCAGCATCCTGGGCTCTGAGTACTTCACGTCTGGCTGCCACTACTGGGAGGTGTATGTGGGAGACAAGACCAAATGGATTCTGGGGGTGTGTAGTGAGTCAGTGAGCAGGAAGGGGAAGGTTACTGCCTCACCTGCCAACGGACACTGGCTTCTGCGACAGAGTCGTGAGAATGAGTATGAAGCTCTCACATCCCCGCAGACCTCCTTCCGCCTTAAAGAGCCTCCACGGTGTGTGGGGATTTTTTTGGACTATGATGCAGGAGTCATCTCTTTCTACAATGTGACCGACAAGTCTCACATCTTTACTTTCACCCACAGTTTCTCTGGCCCCCTTCGCCCTTTCTTTGAACCTTGCCTTCATGATGGAGGAAAAAACACAGCACCTCTAGTCATTTGTTCAGAACTACACAAATCAGAGGAACGAACTGTCCTCAAGCCAGAAGGGAAAGGCTATGCTAATGGAGATATGTCCCTGAAGGTGAACTCTTCCTTACTACCTCGTAAGGCTCCAGAGCTGAAGGATATTATCCTGTCCTTGCCCTCTGACCTCGGCCCAGCCCTTCAGGGGCTCAAGGTTCCTTCTTTTTAGGGGTATGTCATATTACCTACTCCCATCACCATCCAGCCCAGCACCCTGGACTTCAGGCTCCTGGCCCAACCCCATGATTCTGGAATGTCTCTTCTTCCTAACCAAATCCAGATCCTTTTGTGGTTTCTATTTGTACCACTTTTCTCCCAGGACTCAGTTCTGAAGCTTGCCTTTCTTCTAAGGAACTGAAGTTCCCAGTGACGTGGAGGGAGGATTCCTGGAAATGAAACAATCAGTTTAGGTGTAGGTGGAGATGCTGAATATGTGTTACCAAGATACAGCACAGGTTCAGGGGAAAGAGTCTTCTACTCCAGGGGTTGTTTAGAAGACATTTTCTCTGTCTCATCCTGTCATCAAGTGTTAGTCAAGAAGTTATGGCTCCCAGTGCCTGACTGCTTCCTTACCCCATCAAGGGCTGCTTTTCTCTCCTTCTCTCTCTCAGTTCTGGCCTCTGGCCCCCAAAGTCAGCTTTCTATAAGTAAGCATGTTTTAGTCCACTCACTCTTTCCCTATTTCTTCAGGAATGAGTTGGGGGAAGCTGAGGAGTAAAATATACCATCCTTTTCTATTTTCTTGTTGCTGTTTACAACGTAGTTTGGTGATACCCAGAGCTAATGTACATGCTTTCAAAAACTAATCTGCCTGTTGATGATAACTAGGTACAGGGACTTTAAACACAGTTGCTATAACCCTGAAGAGCCTCAGGAGCACATCAGGGAGCTGGGAAGCACAGCTGCAGAGAGCTCAGCCATGTATTGCCCTCTGACCTTGGCCCAGCCCTTCAGAGGCTCAGTTTGTTGTGACTGTCTTATGAGTCAATCTGTTGTACCAGCCCTTTCTAAGATTCAGAGAGGCCCAGCTAGAAAAAGTGGCAGTTTTAACCACCAACTTAGAAACTCTTTTTCCCCACAAGACAATTGTACTGGAATACTTGACTATTTGTGTATCAAACAGCCTCTTAGGTTGGAGAGTATTGATTTCAAATAAGAAGTTGGTAGACTAGGTGTGAGGATGAAATAATGACCTTGATTTTTGGGTGTGTATTGCGGAAGCCTAGTCACTTTCAAGTCACACCATATACGTGATCTGGCCTAATCGTGGAGATATTGGTTATCAATTTGCAGATGAATACACAGTTCTGTGCAACAGAAACTGTATCTTTCTGTTTGTCAGAAGTTCTCTGTTCCTTCTTGTATTAGTCAAGGTTTTCCAGATAAACAGAAAGGGTGGGGAGGACAGTGGTTATTATAAGAAATTGACTCATATGATTATGGAGGCTGTTAAACCCCAAGATCTGCAGAGTAAGTCAGCAAGCTGGAGTGCCGTGAGAGCTGATGGCTTAGTTCCAGTCTGCTGGCAGCAGGCTTGACATCAAGGAAGAGCTCATGTTTCAATTCAAGTCCGAAGGCAGGGAAAAAGCTGATGACCCTGTCCAAAGGCTATCAGGAGGGAAGAATTCTCTTAGAGCAGAGTTAGCTCTTTTGTTCTATTCAGGCCCACATTTGGGAGAACAGTCTGCGTTACTCAGTCTAATGATTTGAATGTTAATGTCATTGAGAAACACCCTCACAGGAACACCCAGAATAATGTTTGACCAAATAGCTGGGCATCTTGTGTCCCAGTCACACTGATACATAAGATTAACTGTCACAGTGACTAGTGGAATTTTTTGTTTGCTTTTGTACAGTTTTAAAATAAAAGTTTGGTATTTGTTGTTTGGTATGTTGTTATTTTCATTGTGAATGAGGAGTTGTGGGGAAAGTAAGAGATTGGTTTCCAAAGAGCTTTGAGTCCCTGAAGGCAAGGTTTAGCCATGTTCATAGTAAAGCCATAGTTTTATTCCTGAGTCTGCTCTCTAGTATTTTATCAATTTATAAACTAATAGTGTTCATCAGGTATACATATTTCATTTACCCATATTCAGTTCCAAACATACATTTCTGAATATCCCAGTCTTAAAACTAACTCACATTGTCAGCTTGCGGAGGCAGAAAACATACATAATATACACATACAAACATATATGACATACATATAATACACACACGTTTGCACATACGCACATATATGTATGTATACATGTATGTGTATATATACACATATGCATTATATAGGTGTATATGTATATAACATGTATATATACATGCACATATACATATTATATACCTATACACATACTTGTGTATGCATATGTATATACGTGTATATATACACATACATGTATACATACATATCTATGTAGATATGTTATATATAGTGTAAGGTTATTTTATATATGTATATACATATACACATGTATATATATGTGTATATGTATATACATATATGTATGTGCATTATACATGTATATGTATATACGTTTCAGTCTACTGAGTTGAATGTTAATGTCAAGAAATAACCTCAAGGCCGGGCGCGGTGGCTCACGCCTGTAATCCCAGCACTTTGGGAGGCCAAGGCGGGTGGATCACGAGGTCAAGAGATCGAGACCATCCTGGTCAACATGGTGAAACCCCGTCTCTACTAAAAACACAAAAAATTAGCTGGGCATGGTGGCGCGTGCCTGTAATCCCAGCTACTCAGGAGGCTGAGGCAGGAGAATGGCCTGAACCCGGGAGACGGAGGTTGCGGTGAGCCGAGATCGCGCCATTGCACTCCAGCCTGGGTAACAAGAGCGAAACTCCGTCTCAAAAAAGAAAAAAAAAAAAAAAGAAATAACCTCAATATATGTATGTATTATACATACATATAACCTTACAAGTATATAAAACATACATACATAGATATGTATGTATACGTGTATGCACACACGTATACACGTACACATGCATGCGTATATATGTATATATAATATCCTTACAGTAATTCTGTCAGGGATTTTATGGGAGAGGAAGTTGGTACTCCAAATGACTAGGTGGTAGAGCCAAGAATTATTCTTGGTTTATCTAGCTCTGAAACCAATGCTCCTTGTTCTTCACACTGAAACAATGTGCAGATATGAGAAGCCTGTAGTTAGTCTACATATCCCATTAGCCTTTTATTATTTTAAAAAATAAAATCTGAAAAAAAACTGACCTAGTCATGGATACTTTGGTGATCTTGTTGCTTCTGGACTGATGAACAACTGCCAGGCTTAACTAGGGATGCATGCAGAAGCCGGGAAAATCCCTGCTCAGTGGTGCTGGGAGACCTGGAGGTTGCTCTTTGGACAGGGTACTTTTAACTTCTCTGATAAGGAGATTGGGTTATTTTATCTTTAAACTCCCTTCCAGCTCTACGCTCCTTTGATTTTAAGTTACAAACCTTAAGTGAGGTGCCAGACTCTAGGCTTCGTTGGATGTCTACAGGATGGTCAAGGGTTACCAACTCAAAGTAAAGAAGGCACTTTGGAGATACGTTCGTCAGTTTGCTCCTTTCTGCCCATGGACGGCGCTGAAGAAGCATCATTAATTCTCTCTTCTCCCTGCAATCATGTCTAAGTCAGAGTCTCCTAAAGAGCCCGAACAGCTGAGGAAACTCTTCATCGGAGGGTTGAGCTTCGAAACAACTGATGAGAGCCTGAGGAGCCATTTTGAGCAATGAAGATGCTCATGGACTATGTGGGAATGAGAGAGCCAAAGACCAAGCACTCCAGGGACTTTGGGTTTGTCACGTATGCCACTGTGGAGGAGGTGGATGCAGCCATGAATGCAAGGCCACACAAAGTGGATGGAAGAGTTGTGGAACCAAAGAGAGCTGTCTCAAGAGAAGATTCTTAAAGACCAGGTGCCCACTTAACTGTGAAAAAAATATTTGTTGGTGGCATTAAAGAAGACACTGAAGAACATCACCTAAGAGATTATTTTGAACAGTATGGAAAAATTGAAGTGATTGAAATCGTGACTGACCAAGGCATTGGCAAGAAAAGGGCCTTTGCCTTTGTAGCCTTTGACAGCCATGACTCTGTGGATAAGATTGTCATTCAGAAATACCATACTGTGAATGGCCACAACTGTGAAGTTAGGAAAGCCCTGCCAAAGCAAGAGATGGCTAGTGCTTCATCCAGCCAAAGAGGTCGAAGTGGTTCTGGAAACTTTGGTGGTGGTCATGGAGGTGGTTTCGGTGGAATGACAACTTTGGTCGTGGAGGAAACTTCAGCAGTCGTGGTGGCTTTGGTGGCAGCTGTGGTGGTGGTGGATACTGTGGCAGTGGGGATGGCTATAATGGATTTGGTAATGACAGAAGCCATTTTGGAGGTGGTGGAAGCTACAATCATTTTGGCAATTACAACAATCAGTCTTCAAATTTTGGACCCATGAAGGGAGGAAACTTTGGAGGCAGAAGCTCTGGCCCCTGTGGTGGTGGTGGCCAATACTTTGCCAAACCACGAAACCAGGGTGGCTATGGTGGTTCCAGTAGCAGCAGTAGCTATGGCAGTAGCAGAAGATTTTAATTAGGAAACAAAGCTTAGCAGGAGAGGAGAGCCAGAGAAGTGACAGGGAAGCTACAGGTTACAACAGATTTGTGAACTCAGCCAAGCACAGTGGTGGCAGGGCCTTGCTGCTACAAAGAAGACATGAGTTAGACAAATACTCATGTGTATGGGCAAAAAACTCGAGGACTGTTGTAACTAATTGTATAACAGGTTATTTTAGTTTCTGTTCAGCGGAAAGTGTAAAGCATTCCAACAAAGGGTTTTAATGTAGATTTTTTTTTTTTTTGCATCCATGCTGTTGATTGCTAAATGTAATAGTCTGATTGTGACGCTGAATAAATATATTTTTTTAATGTGCTGTGTAAAGTTAGTCTATTTTGAAGCCATCTTGATAAATTTCCCCGACAGTGTGAAGTTAGAATTCCTTCAGGGTGATGCCAGCTTCTATTTGGAATTTATGTACAACCTGCTTGGGTGGAGAAGCCATTGTCTTCAGGAACCTTGGTGTAGTTGAACTGGTAGTTACTGTTGTGACCTGAAGTTCACCATTAAAAGGGATTACCCAAGCAAAATCATGGAATTATTGGTTATAAAAATGATTGTTGGCACATCCTATGCAATACATCTAAATTGAATAATAGTACCAGATAAAATTAGAGATGGGAATGAAGCTCGTGTATCATCAACATGTGTAATCAATAAATGATTTAATTCTCTTAAAAAAAAAAAAAGGCACTTTGAGTATGTACCCCCTTTGGAGGTTGTGTAGGTTAGCTATATAGATTCTACAACTTCCGAGACCAGTGGCCGTGAGACTTGGGGTTGAAAGCAGGAGCACAGAAGGAAATTCCACCTTAGGACGGAACCCAGTCTCTTCAGCTCCATTCTAAAGTTCCCAAGTTTTCTCCCAGGCTATGCGCTCCCTTAGGACTACAACTCCCAGCAAGCCACGCCAGAGGTCAAAGCTTATTGGCGGTTTTGCCTGGTCGTTTGCATTGTGACAGTTATTATAGCCAATAAAAATAAAGTATTATCCTAAAAAACCAATCCTAGAGAAGTAGGACGGATCTTCCTGGGTTCCGGCTCCGGCTCCGGCTCCTTCCCCCGCCTACAGAGGCGGCGCTGTCCCTGACCGAGCGGCGGGAGCGAGGTGGGTCAGGGTTGGGCCTGAGGTCTGTGGGGGGAGGCGGATACGACTTCGCGGGAAACTCTGTATAAGGCCTCTTCCCTCTCACCGAGGAGTTTGGAGGCTGCTGCCTTGCACCCTGGACCGAGTGTGATGCCAAGGGGCCTTGTGGTCCCTCCTCCTCGACCCTCGGCCCTGGCCCCCGGCCCGCGCAGCCAGGTTGCTGTCCCCACCCCATTCCCGGGCCCTTCCGTAGGCCTTGAGTATACAGCCCTCCTGCCACTAGCCATAGGTTTAGGGTCAGCCCCTCCTCCTCTCCCACCCCTCCGGCCCCAAGCCCGCCGCAATCTCTGAACCCACCTCTTGTCTCCTTGGGCCTCCGCCATTGGCTTCTCCCCGCCCAGCAACACGCAACCCAGCCTCTTGGGCCCTGGCCCTGTGACACTTCTGGCAGCTTTTGCTCCCTTTTCCCTGACCATCTTCTGCGACCCTGTGACTTCCTTGGTCCTCCTCTATCTCTGACCCGTTATCTAGCTCCACTGTACAATGACTGATCGTCAACACCTTGCCCTTGGTCTTCCATAGCTCCTCTCTCTCCTTCCTCCCCGCAGCCCTTGACTTGGCCCCAAAGACCTGCAACTTTGGCGCGCCACACCACACTCTGGCTTGGCCCCTTCCATTTAACCTAGGCCCTTCACCTTCATCATCTGTGATCACTAGCCCCATCTTCTTGGCTCTTGCTTCTTAGACCTGGCCCCTTCTCCACTTCTCAGTCCCTTCCACCCTTGCTTCTCCCCGTGCAACAGAGCATCCAGGAAAACAAAGCCCAATAGACCCCTTTTCCCCTGAAATCTCTGCAATGTGGTTTGAAAGTGCCTCTGTACCTCAGCTACACTGTCTTCTCAGTAGGTGGTTGGCTTTCTAGCTCTGCAAGTCCCAGTCTTACCCATCCTGCATGTCTTAGGTCAAATACTTACTCTTCCATGAAACTGGTCAGCCCTTATCTCGTCAGGGAGATATGCCTGTGTCATGTGAACTTCAGTGGCACTGTTTTTATTTATTCTTTCCCCCCTTCTCTCCTTTTTTCCTTCAGTACTAGTATCGTGGTTAAAAGCACTGGCTTTGAAGTGATGGACATAGGCCTCAGTTCTACCACTTATATTTGCTCTGTGCCCTTGGGCAAGGTACTTAATTTCTCTGAGCCTCAGATTTCTCATCTCTAAAATAAGGATGATGTGAAGTGAAATTACATGATTCATATATGGTGCTTAGTCCACAGCTTAGCACTTGATATGAGCTTAAAAAAACATTAACTATCATTGGTTTCTGTATAATGTGCTAGGTGCTGTGTTAGACATTGAGGAGTGGGTACAAAGGTGGCTAAGGCACAGTTCCTGCCCCTGTCCCCTGAACTTAACCTTCTGCATCATGTGACAATTTCTGGAATTGATGATCTGTTTCACTACATTGTATCACAAACTGTGACTGGTAATCATAATCCTAAATCTTTTTGCTCTTACGTTGACCTAGCATCCATCCCTGGATAGAGCTGGAGCTTGATTTATTATAGGTTCTCAGAATAGCAGTTTTGGAAGTGAGTGGAGGCCAAATAGCTCATTGCATAGAGATACTGTAGCGGTAGGTTAGATGGGAGCAGGGCTGGGGTGCAGGATGGGATGGTGGCGTGAATTAATATCACGTCCTGTCACTTATACATTTAAAAGACATTTGAAGCTTTGTACTGCAGAAGGAGCACAAAATATGTGCTCCTAATATGACCCAGTCCCTTTCTTCAAGTTGCTGATAAACTGCTAGTAGAAACAGACACGTAAATAGGTAATTGCAAACCACTATAAGGCAAGCACAAGATTCTGTGAGTGCATAAAGGAGAAAGTAGGCAGAAATCAAAAGATTGCTGAGGAAAAGTGGGTGAGAATAGACACAAGTAAGCATGAACTGGGTTCTGAAGACAGAGCTGGTCTTTTATTCAGCTCATTCAACAAATACTTATTAAGGATCTGTGTATGGCTGCCACGACTCTAGGAGTTTTGGTTACATTAGTGAATCAAAAAGAAAAAAAAAAAAGAAAACAGAGATACCAGTTCTCATGGAACTTGTGTTTTAGGGAAGCAGACAATAAATAATAGACATAAATAGAATGTCAGAAGGTAAGATGTGCTATGGGGCAGTGGGACTGGGAGTGTAGGAGTCATTTTAATTTTGGAAGGATGGTCAGGAAACAGTGAGTTTAAGTATCAAGGAATAGTTTCTGATGTTTACTTGCATTTTTGGAAGTAAAACAAGCCAATTATTTTTCATATTGCTTATCTGAATTCTTCAAGGAACAGTAACAGGGACTGGTAAACTACAGCTCATCTCCTGTTGTTTTAAATAAAGTTTTATTGGAACACAGCCACACTTACTCCTTTTTGTCTTGTTTACAGCTGCTTTCAGGATTTATGATACAGTGGCAGAGTTGAATAGTTACAGCAGATATCCCACGGCCATAAATATTTACTATATATTATCTGGCCCTTTACAGAAAAAGCTTGTCAACCTCTGGTTCTGTTGAGGTTCTGTCTGTATTTCACATTTTAGAAGATTATATAGTTTTATGCTATTTTTAAATTAAAATTTTTTTCTTAAGATCATTTAAAAGATCTTGTATTCTTCGTAGGGTTAGGATGTAGAGTCTTTAACAGTTGTAACAGCAGCTGTCATTTGCTGAATGACAGCTTGTGTCACACACTCTGCTTAGTATTGTTGGCATTTCTTTTAATACAAAGTCTTGTAATGTGGGTAGGTATCACAGTTTTATGATTTATCACAAGTGATGAGGGAGTTTAGACTCAGAGTGATTGAATAATTTGCAGAGAATGATAAAGATAGTATGTGTCACAGTTGTAATCCAACCCTAAACGTAGTCAGTATTCCTTCCTTTATTCAGTGTTTCTTTTTCCAGAAATACCTTCAGATTTGAAGGAATTATCAGTCTTTCATTTTCTATCATCAGTGTCCTGTGATAGTTTGTGCTTCCCTCCTGCACTCCCCTCATCCCTTTGTTCATGTCTCTCTGTTTACCAGGCCACTCTGCTGAAATGTTGTTATTTCTTCAGGGCCTGGAGGAAATACTACCACTCTTATCAGAGGTATTTTTCCCCAGCTCTTTCCCTGTCGTTGGCTGTAGAAACCCAAAGGAGTCTGTGCAGCTTAGCAAACGTTTACTGATGTTTGCACAAAGCGGGACTTGTTCTGGGCACTCTTATGTGTTTAGTTTTGGGGTGGGGTGTAGGGAGTGTGGTTTGTGTATCTGTGCCTGTGTTTATCTTTGTGTATACTTGGTATGTGAGTGTATGGTTGTGTATGGTATGAGAGTATGGATATAAGTGTGTAGACGTGTATGTGGCTATAAATATGTGTGTGGCTGTGTGTATGTGGCTATATGGTGTGAGTGTCTATGTAGTGTGTATGTGTGTGGTGTGATAATGTATGGCTGTGTGTGGTGTGTAGGTGTGTGGCTGCTGTGTGTGTGGTATGAGAATGTGACTGAGTGTGGTATGTGAGTATGACTGTGTATCCCGTGAGAATGTGGCTTTGTGTATTGTGTGAGTGTGTATGTGTGATTCTGCTTGCTTGTGTGTGTGTGTGTGCGTGTGTGCATGCAGTGGGGGCTTTGTGTGGTGTTTAAGAATGTGGTGGAGGGCACTAACTGATCATAAGAAATGCAACCCAGGCCCCGCTATAGGTCCTGGAGGTCTCAGGTGTTAACCCAGATGTTTACTTGCTAGATTCTGGTGTGGTCTGGAGAGGGATGGGGTGGCAGAAGTCTCAAGAAAAGCCAAAGCTGGGCCTTGTCACCTAGGAGAGCCTCAAGATTTAGAGGTTTTGTTTTGTTCACTTTGAAAGCAGGCAAATAGATGGATACTTCTAAGAAAGGTTTTTCAGTTGAACATATAAAGAATATAATTGAACATATAAAAAGTTACAGTTGGGCCGGGCGCGGTGGCTCAAGCCTGTAATCCCAGCACTTTGGGAGGCCGAGGCGGGTGGATCACGAGGTCAAGAGATCGAGACCATCCTGGTCAACATGGTGAAACCCCGTCTCTACTAAAAATACAAAAAATTAGCTGGGCATGGTGGCGCGTGCCTGTAATCCCAGCTACTCAGGAGGCTGAGGCAGGAGAATTGCCTGAACCCAGGAGACGGAGGTTGCGGTGAGCCGAGATCGCGCCATTGCACTCTAGCCTGGGTAACAAGAGCAAAACTCCGTCTCAAAAAAAAAAAAAAAAAAAAGAGTTACAGTTAACTTGCAGTTAGACAGAAAAATTGAACTTACTCCAAAATGCAAGCTCCTTTGCTTGCCCCTGAATTATAGTCTGGATTGTCGTTGCTTAGTGGTATCGAGAAGAGTGACATTATTCAAATGTCACAAATATCATCTGGCGGTGGTGGACAAAGATGGTGCCTTGTTTTTTCTCTGCTGGGTAGCTTTAAATATCTATGAAAGTTTGTCACTTAAAAGGTAGCAAGTGAGTGAGCTGAGATCATGCCACTGCACTCCAGCCTGGTGACAGAAGGAGACTCTGTCTCAAAAAAAAAAAAAAGGTAGCAAGTAAAGGTGTTCTGTTCACGTATTCCAGTTGATTGAAGTTATTTCTAATGGATGGTCCCAGGGGAAGGTGTATACCCCTTCAAACAGAACAAATGATTTCTTGTGGTCTGGCCTAACCCAAGGAATAAAGGTGTTGGCCATTTGTGTTCATTCTCAGGGTTCAGAGATGGGCAGTGAGAAGGAGCAGAGTCCAGAACCACACCTGCCTGAGGAAGGGGAAGGGGGTAAGTTTTGGAGAGTGGATGACTCAGAGGGTTCTTGGATCCCACCTGGGGAGAAGGTGCATGGACAAGAGAGCCTATTGGATGAACTGCAAGAAACTCATCCAAAAAAGCCATGGCAGAAAGTCAGTGTCCTGGCTCGAGAGCCAGGGGACACCCTTGTTCATCCAAGGCATGAGGCAGATGAGAAGCCCTTTATATGTGCCCAGTGTGGCAAAACCTTCAATAATACCTCCAACCTGAGAACACACCAACGGATCCACACCGGTGAGAAGCCTTACAAGTGTTCTGAATGTGGCAAGAGCTTCTCAAGAAGCTCGAACCGCATCCGTCACGAGCGGATCCACCTGGAAGAGAAACACTACAAATGCCCCAAGTGTCAGGAGAGCTTTCGGCGGCGCTCAGACCTCACCACGCACCAGCAAGATCACCTAGGCAAACGGCCATACCGCTGTGACATCTGTGGCAAGAGCTTCAGCCAGAGTGCCACGCTAGCTGTGCATCACCGGACCCACCTGGAGCCAGCGCCCTACATCTGTTGTGAGTGTGGGAAGAGCTTCAGCAACAGCTCCAGCTTTGGTGTGCATCACCGCACCCACACAGGTGAGAGACCTTATGAGTGCGCTGAGTGTGGGCGGACCTTCAGCGATATCTCCAACTTTGGAGCACACCAGAGGACCCACAGAGGGGAGAAGCCCTACCGGTGCACTGTGTGTGGGAAACACTTCTCCCGGAGCTCGAATCTCATCCGCCACCAGAAAACTCACTTGGGTGAGCAGGCTGGGAAAGATTCCAGCTGAAGGAAAGCCCCATTTAGAGTGAGGGAGAGAGAGCAAGAGACCCCAACCTAGTGAAGGAAGATCTTTAGCATTTGCTGCTGCTACCTTGACCTCAAGCCCTTCATCCCACTTTGGAGAATGGTTTTATATTGCTTCTGAAGCCAGGATCTCAGGAAATCCTGAGAAGGGACTCTGGAGTAAAAACCCTTGCCTCTTTCTAAGTGGATGAGGCAGTTTCTCTTATTGGAAAGTCAAAGGACCCAGTCTTGGTCTCACTTCCTTGGGGTGAAAGAGAAATAGGGCAGGCTCAGAACATGCTCAAGTCATTAAGGCAGCAGTCCCCTGGCCTTTGAGGAAGTACCTATGAGATGGGTGTCACTGTCTGAAAGTTCTCTATATTGTCGGTGAACTGCTTAGGTAGGAGTGCACTGCAGTGTCCTGCTAGTTCCCACCTGCTGTGCCCCAACTTTGCTTCTAGATCTCTGGGCTGGGAGGTGTGGCCTTCTTAATGGAAGGGGCTTCCTTGGTCTGGAGAAAAGATCTGAGATCCTGCCTTAGAAATAAAAGGGAAACCCTCAGGGAGCCATGACCCAGGGACCTTCACAATCTCCCATGTTTGTTACTTGTTATCCCTCCCCTAACCTGCCTCTGTTTTCCCTAGAGTGATTAGCAGTAAAACCCTTCAATGAAAAGGACCCGTGTACTTATTTGGGGAAGTGGGGAGCTGGGGAGATTGTCCCACTGAACCTAGTCTGGATGGGAATTGAATTCTAAGAAAGACAAATGGGTAGCTGCTCTGAAAAGCAAAGGAAAGCAGACTGAGTTTCTGGGGCCTTTGTGGAGAAGGGGGAAAGGAAAGGAACTAACATTAATTGAGCATCCACTACATGTGATTGATTCTATCAGTCACATTTACATTTTTAATCTCATATAGTTGTCACAGCAACCCCCAAGAGAATAAGAGGAAATGGAAGTGAGGAAAGATGGAAGTCACTTGCTAGGAAGTTGTATAGCAAGTATGTTATGGAGCCAGAGTTCAAACTTGGGCCTCCCTGACTGCCAGCTGATGCTCTTTTCACTACATTTACCTTTTAGCTTCTGAAGAAGGAGTCAATTAAGAGGTTTGCCTGGAGGTAGGAGCCAATGTGGCTTCCTAATATGGCCTTGGACCATTTGTTCTATGGCAAGTCAGTACTAAGCTTGAGAACCTTTTCATCATTATTTTATTTTGAGGTCAACTTTATTTTATTTTGAGACAGGGTTTTGCTCTGTCACCAAGGCTGGAGTGCAGTGGTGCACCCACAGCTCACTGCAGCCGTGATCTCCTGGGCCCACTTCAGTCTCCTGAGTAGCTGGACTGCATGTGTACATAACCACACCTGGCCTTCAGTGCTACTGATTGAGCACTTACTCTGTGCCTAGGAAAAATGGCAGCTGCAGGGAGTAGGGGCTGAAGGGTGGGATAAGGTGAGAGAAATCTTAAAATCCATAATGAGAGTCTTTGCTTTTAGTAGCAATAGTTTAGTCCCCAAGGCTGGAACAGCTTAACAGGGATTATGTCTGGTTTCCTGTTAGGCCTGGCTCCACATGGCAGATTTCAGTGTTTCTACATGGAAGTTTAGTGTTCACCCAGCTTCCCTCTAACAAATACAAAAGAACCCTTCCTCTAACAAATACAGAAGACCCCTATCTACCTTTCTTGTGAATCTGGGGCCCTACTCTTCCAGAATGAGGGGCGCTCTTCATTTGTAGCCAGTTGGCAGAGTGTGATTCTGGCACTGGGCTTGGAACTGACATCACCCATGACCTTACCTAACATGAGGACCCTGCCACTCACTAGGAAGAGAGGTGCTAGGAACTTTATGCTTATTATTGAATTCTCACGGCAACTAAGAATGACCTGCTTTTGTCATATGTAGAAACAGACTGACAGGGAAAGTGACTTAGCCAAGGTTACAGAGCAAGTAAATGTAGGGAGTAGGACCTGAACTACTACTCAAATTCAAGTCCTGTAGTTAGGGAACTATAACTATAATTACAGGGAACTATAAAAGACTTCCCAAATGATTCCTTTACATTTATAAGGTACTTTACTGTTTACCAAGCACTTTTATTTCATATACAATTTCCGATTCCTTGAAAATCTCCACGCACTATATTTTAAACATATAGTCACCCAAATGTGTGTGGCACACACCCTAATAATAAAGATCACCATCTTTTAAATACCTACTAAGTGCCAGTTATTGTACCCCTCTTATCTCTGATCATACTATCCTGTAAGGTAGTAATGTCCCCATTTTCAAGGCAAGAAAATTCTGTAAGGTTAAGTGACCGGACCTGTTGGCATAGTTGCAACTTAATTCAGGTATGTCTGATCTCAAGGCCAAGCTCTTCATTTATACCCACTGCCAAGCTAGGTCAACAGATCCCCTCTCAGTCTGGGAAGTTGGTATGACTCCTTCCTGACTTGGAGCCTTTGTGACAACTGCTGTGACTTTTATGAGTGTCTGCTGCCAGTTCAGCCTACGAGCAATGTACCAGGCCCCTGCTTTGATCTTGAAACATAACTCCTCAGCCAATCTCACTTGCTTTTTTTTTTTCCTGAGATGGAGTCTCGCTCTTTTGCCTAGGCTGGAATGCAATCTCGGCTCACTGCAACTTCTGCCTCCTGGGTTCAAGCAATTCTCCTGCCTCAGCCTCCCGAGTAGCTGGGATTACAGGCATGTGCCGCAACACTGGATGAATTTTTGTATTTTTAGTAGAGATGGGGCTTTGCCATGTTGGTCAGGCTGGTCTTGAACTCCTGACCTCAGGTGATCCACCCGCCTCGGCCTCCCAAAGTGCTAGGATTACAGGCTTGAGCCACTGCACCTGGCTTACTTGCCCTTTTTTGACCCTAGGTTATATGCTAAGAATTTTGTGTTAGTCTTGACTAGTCCATTTATCCACTCGCTGGCTTCCTTTTAACTTTCTTTATTTTCTCCTTTATTCCCCATATTTTTTTCCCTTTCTCCATGACTCCATGCACCCCTTCTTCTCTTCCTCTCCCTCTTTTCCTCCTTCCCCACTTTCCTTCTCTCTTTACCTCATAACTTATAATACTGACAATGAAGACAATATGACCCCTGTTTTTTAGTGCAGGAGAATGCCACATAAATCCAGAGTTGCAATGCAGGATGATAAGTATCATTACAGTTGTACCCAGGATGCTGTAGAAGCCCAGGGGAGTGCCTTAACCTGGCCTGTACTGGACAGTGGGGCCCAGAAGCAAGTAAGACATAGTCCTTCCTGCAAGGAACACAGAGGAAGTGAAACCACTGAACAAGGTGCTGGGGAAACACAGGTGGGAATGGTTAACTTCACAGGGGAGGGAAGTCTGAAAGGATGATTGAATAGGTGTTTATAGCAGAGAAAAGAGAGCAAAGGAGAAGGTTATTTCAGATGGAAGGGAAGGCATAGTGTTTTAGGAAATAATGAAATGTTTGCATGTTTGATAGTGTGCCCTGTGTGAGGAGGAGAGGAGGCTGGTAAGGTAGACAGGGGCCAGAACATGAAGGATGTTGGATGCCAGGATAAGAAATTGTGGACTGTGAACAGTAAGAAATTTTAAAGCTGGGGAATGACATGATAACCTTCACCCTTTAGGAAAAGGACTTGGGCTAGTGTGGAGGATGAGCTAAAGGGGGATGAATGATTTAGGAACATGCTCTGTGTGTAAGCCAGGTGCCAACTGGGACCCTCCTGATTCACAGAGAGTTCTATATGATTGCCTCAGATCATTGCCAATTCCACAAACTGGGAAAGTTCAAACCTTCCGCACAATTTCTGCACATTCCTGAGGTTTATGACCTCATAATCTCTTGCCTGAGATTCCTGTGATCTATACATACCTTTTCTATTTTGTCCCCATTATTCCTGTCACAGAACTCAGCGCTTTTTACAAGTTCAGAATCCTTTCTGGAGATAGGGAATCTTAGTGAGGAGTTGCATTAAGGCATGTCAGTAGCTTCCTATCCTCTCATCTCTGCCCACTTCCCCTCCCTTTCTCTGGATTGCCACAACAAAACTATGGTGCATCATTATTTTTTGTTTGTTTTTCTGTGGTAGGGTCTCCCTCTTGCCTGGGCTGAAGTGCAGTGGTGTGTTCACAGCTCACTGCAGCTCTACCTCCTGGGTCCAAGCAATCCTCCTACCTCAGCCACCCAGTAGCTGGGACCACAGATGTACACCACTGCCTCTGGCTAATTATTTATTTTTGTTAGAGGTGGGAGTCTCACTATGTTTGCCCAGGCTTGTGTTGAACTCCTGAGTTCAAGAGATCCTCCTTCCTCAGCCTTCCAAAGTGCTGGGATTACAGGTATGAGCCACTGTGCCCAGCCTGCATCTTACTGTATAGATGGTGTCTTACCATCACCATAGGTCTTTTTTTTTTTTTTCCACAACAATTACTCCAGAATTGCAGTGTGTCTTACAATTAATGATTTGGATTAAATGAAATATCACATAAGAAAGAGATGAGATAGTGATGTGATCAAGATGGTGGACTAGGAGGTGTCAGCCTTCATTTCCTCCACAGAGACACTGACTTAATATACAGACCAAAATACCTTTATTTTGGTAGAATTCTAAAAACTAATTAGGTTTTAGTACCCCAGGCAAGCATGAAGTCAAGAAGAACCACACTGAAACAGGTAAGGAGCCATTTCACTTTATCTGTGATTGTCCCTTCCAAAACCAGCACAGCTCAGCTTGGGTCACAGGTTCTTCCTTGGGGGAAAGAGAAGAGCAGAGTATACATCTAATGTTCTGGCTTTTTGGAGGGCTGCCCATAAATTGGTTTCCTCTCTTGCCTAACTTGATATACTAATGGAACTGGAATACTGTGGATGCCTGGGGCTACTGAAAGCAAGGATGTACATCTTGCTGCAACAAGGTTGGGAAGTACATCTTGCTGCAACAGTGGAGTGCCTGTAGTGCCAGAGACAGAGGCCAGCACACTCAGCACAATTGAGAAAAGGCCCCCAATGTGTAGCTTCTCTTTTGGGAAAGAAGAAAAAGAGCAGAACATGTGTTAGTATCTCTGCCTTTTGGGAGAGCTGCCTAAGGGACTGCTATTTGTCACCTAATTTGAGGTGCTAATGGGGAGCCAACAAAATTTGAATGCCTGGGGGCCACTGAGCACAAAGGAGAGCAGGGAGACTAGCTGCAGTAGTACCAGAGAACCTGCAATACCTCAGACAGACACTAGAGAGAACAGGAAATTATGCCCTTCTGAAAGTAACAACAAACTGGCAAATGTCTGTAGTTGGGAAATTACGAGCACAATAATTATTCAGTAATAGACCCCAAAGAAAAGGAAGTGACTTAAAAAGAATTCAGAATAATGATAAGGAAACTCAGGAAGCTGAGCACTCTGTTCTAGCAATAAGTAAAAACTCATCAAACTGAAAGATCAACAACTCTTCTTAGATCCATAAAAAAAGTGAGGTCACAGGGCAAATCACTGCCCCCAAATTGGAAAGACAGGTAGATACAGAGAACCACAACATGCCAGAGCAGAAACCTATGTGGAAACAAGTTCATCAGTAACAGTTTAGTTAGGAAAACCTGAACTGTAACTGATGAACTTCTGGAACATTTGGAGAGCTCCCAAGGAACTGGTACTTGAAAATCTGTAGAGCTCCTCGTTTCATTTAGGACTTTCACTCCATTCCTCTTCTTAGAACGATGTTTCTTTTCCTTAGCAGTAGAAGGAACTAGTCTGTCCTTCCTGGTTTTCTATTAATCTAAGCCAGTTTCATTTTAGTCCTTCTTGAATTCCAACCAGCCGAGACTTTCCTCTGGAATAAGTCTCGGAGTTAAAAATGTCAGAGGACTGCAGTGCCCTGACACCAGCTAGAACCAGCTATGTAGCCATGTTCCTGGCACCTGAGACCACTCAGTACCCAACACCCCCGGGAACAGACAGCCCAGCATATCAGCAAGGTTGCCCCAGGACATAGGGAGCCAAAGTTCATGCTCCTCAGAGCCTGAGATCTTCCTGCCCAGGGCCACCATCACTGACAGCAACTCTGCCCCCTTTAGCAGTGGGGCCACACACTGCCTGGGAGCCCAAGGACTGAACTGCTTGGAGCAGCTGCTACCACTGCCACCATTGCTGCTATTACACATGCCATCTGGGGGCCAAGGACTGGCCCACCAAAGGCAATCATCTCTACCACCAGCACCTGTGTGTGCTGTCCAGGGACTGGAGGACAACCCATTTAGGGTCACTGCTGCCATTGCTGATACTTGCATGCACTGCCTGGGTATCTGAGGACTGACCCACACAGCATCCATATCTACGGCAAAGCCTCACCACAGCCTTCGCAAACAACTGCAGCCTAAGCCAATGAGGAACTTGTGGATACTGGTGACACTGATTACAGCTGTCAGAATCATACAAACAGTACACTGTAATGCCCACCCAGAACCAAAGCTAAACCACCCTACCCAACTGATACTATAGATACATCTACAGGAAAAAGTCTTTCCCTATGAAAGCTACTTCATAAAATTGGAAGAAGGGACTATTATATTGGATGCATAGATACCAACGTAGAGACACAAGAAACAAGAAAAAGCAAGGAAACATGACACCTCCAAAGGACACAATAATTATTCAGTAATAGACCCCAAAGAAAAGGAAGTGACTTAAAAAGAATTCAAAATAATGATGTTAAGGAAACTCAGGAAGCTGAGCACAGTGGCTCCCACCTGTAATCCCTGCACTTTGGGAGGCCAAGGTGGGTGGATCACTTGAGGCCAAAAGTTCAAGACCTGCCTGGCCAACATGGTGAAACCTTGTCTCTACTAAAAATACAAAAAAATTAGTTGGGCATGATGGTGCATGCCTGTAATCCCAGCTACTTGGGAGGCTGAGGCATGAGAATTGTTTGAGCCAGGGAGGCAGAGGTGGCAGTGAGTTAAGGTCCTGCCACTGCACTCCAGCCTGGGCAACAGAGTGAGACTCAGTTAAAAAAAAAAAAAAAGCCTATGTGACATATAGGACACCATCAAGAAAATAAACATTTGCATTTGTATTTATGGTATTCCAGGAAGAAGAGATGGCAAAGGCATAGAAAACCCACTTAATGAAATAATCACTGGAAATGTCTCTAGTCTTGAGAGAGAAATATAGATATCTAGATATGGAAAGCTCAAAAGTCTCCAAATAGATTCAACCCCAAAAGGTCCTTTCTGAGACACTTTACAAAACTGTCAAAAGTCAAAGACAAAGAGAATTCTAAAAACAGCAAGAGAAAAGCATCAACTTATATATATATGGGAATTCCTATCACAAAACAGCATAAACCTTACATGCCAGGAGAGAATGGGCTCATACATTCAAAGTGCTAAAGGAAAAAACAACAAAACAAAAAAACAAAACTACTAGCCAAGAATACACACCAAAGGTATCCTTCAGTAATGAAGGAGAAAGTTTTTCTCAGATAAGCAAAAACTGAGGGACTTCATCACCTCTAGATTTGTCCTAAAAGAAATGCTTAAGGGATTCCTGCATCTGCAAGCAAAAGGATGATATCTACAATTATGAAAAACATAGAAAGGCATAAAACTCACTGGTAGAGTTGATATAAAATTAAAAAAAAAAAAAGAATCAAACATTATCACTACAGAAAACCACCAAATTGCAAGGATAAACAGAAAGGAGGAAATGATATACAAAACAATCAGAAAACAATTACAAAATGACAAGAGTAAATCCTCACCTATCAGTAGTAATCCTGAATACAAGTGGTTTAAATTCCTCAATTAAGAGATATAAAATGACCGAATGGATTTTTTTAAAAAAGACTGAACTATATGCTGCTTACAAGAAAGTCACTTCACCTTTAAACATACAATACACTGAAAGTGAAGAGATGGGAAAAGATATTCTACACAAACGGAAACCAAAGCATGCAAGAATAGCTATACTTTTATCAGACAAAATACACTTTAAGTCGAAAAACATAGAGACAAAGGTTATTATATAATGATAAAGGGATCAATTCAAGAAGAGGATTGTGAATATATATATGCACCCAACACCAGAACACCCAGATACATAAAATTTATTAGAGCTAACGAGAGACCACAATACAATAGATGGGGACTTCAACACCCCACTTTCAACATTGGACAGATCATCTGGACAGAAAATCAACAAGGTAATATCAGAGTTAAACTGCAATATAGAACAAATGGACCTAATAGACATTTACAGTACATTTAATCAAATGGCTGCAGATTCACATTCTTCTCATCAGTACATGGACCATTCTCCAGTATAGACCATATGTTAGGCCACAAAACTAGTCTCAACAAATTTTTTAAATCAAAATTGTATCAGGTATCTTCTCAGACCACAATGGAATAAAAGCAGAAATCAACACCAAGAGGAATGTTGGAAACGATGCAGATATGTGAAAATTTAACAATATGCTTCTGAATGACCACTGGGTTAGTGAAGAAATTAAGAAGAAAAAAATTATTGAAACAAATGAAAATAGAAACATAGCATAACAAAACTTCTGGGATACAGCAAAAGCTATGCTAAGAGAGAAGTGTATAGCAATAAATGCCTACATGAAATAATTAAAATATTTCAAATAAACAACATAAAGATGGACCTGAAGGAATTAGAAAAGCAAGAATAAACCAAATCCAGCATTAGTAGAAGGAAAGAAATAATAAAGATCAGAAGAGAACTAAACAAAATAGGGACTAAAAACACAAATGATCAATGAAATGAAAAGTTGGTTCTTTGAAAAGATAGCCAAAATCAGCAAATCATTAGCTAGACTAAGAAAAAAAGAAGACCCAAATAAATAAAATCAGAAATGAAAAAAGGTGATATAACAACTGAGACCACAGAAATATAAAGGATCATTAGAGACTGTTATGAATAACTGTACACCAACAAATTGGAAAACCTAGAGTAGAGAAAATGGATAAATTTTTGAACAAATATAACATACCAAGATTGAATCAGGAAGAATAGAAAACCTGAACAGACTAATAATGAGTTATAGGATTGAATCAGTAATAAAAAGTCTGCCAGTGAAGAAAAGTCCAGAACTGGATGGCCTTAGAGCTGAGTTTTTAAAAACTTCTTCCAAAGTTTACAAACTTTTAAAGAAGAGCTAACACCATTTCTTTTGAAGCTATTCCAAAAAACTGAAGAGGAGGTGTATTAGTTCATTTTGACACTGCTGATAAAGACATACCCAAGACTGGGTATGAAATCTAGGTGGAGGTTTTCAAACCTCAATTCTTGACTTCCGTGCACCTGCAGGCTCAACATCATGTGGAAGTTGCCAAGGCTTGGGGCTTCTACCCTCTGAAGCCATAGCTCAAGCTGTACATTGGTCCTGTTCAGCCATGGCTGGAGTGGCCGGGACACAAGGCATCAAGTCCCTCGGCTGGACACAGCTTGGGGATCCTCGGCCCATCCCATGAAACCACTTTTTTCTCCTTGGCCTCTGGACCTGTGATGGGAGTGACTGCTGTGAAGGTCGCTGGCATGACCTGGAGACATTTTCCCCCTGGTCTTGGGGATTAACGTTAGGCTCCTTGCAACTTATGCAAATTTCTGCAGCCAGCTTGAATTTCTCCCCACAAAATGGGTTTTTGTTTTCTGTCATATAGGCTGCAAATTTTCCAAACTTTTATGCTCTGCTTTCCTTATAAAACTGAATGCCTTTAACAGTACCCAAATCACCTCTTGACTGCTTTACTGTCAAGAAATTTCTTCCACCAGATACCCTAAATCATCTTTCTCAAGTTCAAAGTTCCACAAATCTCTAGGGCAAGAGCAAAATGCCACCACTCTCTTTGCTAAAACATAACAAGAGTCACCTTCACTCCAGTTCCCAACAAGTTCCTCATCTCCATCGGAGACCACATCAGCCTGGACCTTATTGTCTATATCACTATTGGCATTTTGGGCAAAGTCATTCAACAAGTCTCTAGGAAGTTCCAAACTTTCCCACATTTTCTTGTCTTCTTCTGGGACTTCCAAACTGTTCCAGTCTCTGCCTTTTACCCAATTCCAAAGTTGCTTCCACATTTTCAGCTATCTTTTCAGCAATGCCCCACTCTACTGCTACCAATTTACTGTATTAGTCCATTTTCATGCTGCTGACAAAGACATACCCGAGACCTGGAAGAAAAGGAGGTTTAATTGGACTTACAGTTCCATATGGCTGGGGAGGTCTCAGAATCATGGCAGAGGGCTAAAGGCACTTCTTAAGTAGCGGTGGCAAGAGAAAATGAGGAAGAAGCAAAAGCAGAAATTCTTGACAAACCCATGAGATCTCATGAGACTTAGTCACTATCATGAGAATAGCATGAGAAAGACAAGCCCCCATGATTGAATTACCTCCCCCTGGGTCCCTCCCACAACATGTGGGAATTGTGAGAGATACAAGTCAAGTGAGATTTGTGGGGGACACAGCCAAACCATATCAGGAGGGAATAATTCTTCCTAACTCATTCTGTGAGGTCAGCATTATCCTGATGCCAAACCAGACAAGAACATTACAAAAAAAAGAAAACTACAGGCCTGTATAACTGATGAACATAGATGCAAAAATCATCAACAAAATGCTAGCAAAAGAAATCTGACTACACATTTAAAAATACACCATGATCAATTGGATTTATTCCAGGGATGCAGGGATGGGTCAACATATGCAAATAAATAAACATGACACATCATGTCAACAGGATAAAGGACAAAAAACATATGACCATCTCGATTCACAAAGAGTATTTCATAAAATTCAACATTCCTTCATGATAAAAAAACTCTCCAACAAATTAGGAATAAAAAAAAAAAAAAGCATATCTCAACACAATAAAGCCTATATATGGCAAACCCACAGCTAACATCATACTGAATGGGAGAAAGCTGAAAGCCTTTTTTCTAAGATCTGGAACGAGACAAGGATGCCTACTTCCACCACTCTTATTCAACATAGTACTGAAAATCCTAGCCAGAGCAATTAGGCAAGTGAATAAATAAAGGGCATACAAATTGGAAAAGGGAAAGTCAAATGATCTCTGCAGATTACATGATCTTTTATTTGGAGAAAAATCTAAACACTCCACTAAAAACTCTTAGAACTGATAAACAAATTCAGTAAAGTTGAAGAATACAAAATAACATACAAAAATACATCAATAATGTTTTTTATGCTAATAATGAACTAGCTAGAAAATAAGAAAGCAACCCCACTTACGGTAGATACAAAAAAAATACCTAGAAATAGGCCAGGCATGGTGGCTCATGCCTGTAATCCCAGCACTTTGGGAAGCTGAGGTGAGTGGATCACAAGGTCAGGAGTTTGAGACCAGCCTGGCCAGTATGTTGAAACCCCATCTCTACTAAAAATACAATAATTAGTTGGGCGTGGTGGCGCACACCTGTAGTCCTGGCTATTCAGGATGCTAAGGCAGGAGAATAGCTTGAACCCAGGAGGTGGAGGTTGCAGTGAGCCAAGATCATGCCACTACAGTCCAGCCTGGTCAACAGAGGGAGACTCCGTCTCAAACAACAACGACAACAGCAGCAAAACAAAACAAAAAAACCTAGGAATAAATTAATTTAACCAAAAAGGTGAAAGAACACTGCAATGAAAACTACAAAATGCTGATGAAATTAAAGAGACCATTAAAAAAAGAAAAGAAAAGAAAAGACATTCCACACTCATGGATTGGAAGAATTAATATTGTTTAAGTGACCATACTAGACTGTTCGTGGTGGCTCATGCCTATAATCCCAGCACTTTGGGAGGCTGACTTGGTTGGATCACTTGAGGCCAGGAGTTTGACTGGCCTGGTCAGCATAGTGAAACCCTGTCTCTACCAAAAAAAAAAAAAAAAAAAAATTAGCCAGGTGTGTTGGTGCATGTGTGTGCATGTCTGTAATCCCAGCTACTCAGGTGGCTGAGGCACAAGAATCGCTTCAACCTGGGAGGCAGAGGTTGTAGTGAGCTGAGATTGTGCCACTGACAGAGACTCTGTCTCAAAAAAAGAAGAGAAAAGAAAAAAAAGACCATACTACCTGAGATAGTTTGGATATTTGTTCCCCTAAATCCTATATTGAAATATAATCCCGTGTTGGAGGTGGGGCCTCGTTGGAGGTGACTGAATCATGGGGGCAGGTTTCTCATAAATGGTTTAGCACCATCCTCTTGGTGCTGTCCTCAGAGTAGTGAGTGAGTTCTCACGAGATCTGGCTTCTCCGCTCTCTTACTTCTGCTCTGGCATGTGACGTGCCTGCTCACATTTCACTTTCTGCCATGAGTAAAAGCTTCCTGAGGCCTCCCCAGAAGGTCATTGGCATTTTGAAAGGGATTGAATTGAATATGTAAATTACTTTGGGTAGTGTATTAGGATGTTCTTTTGTTGCTATAAAGGAGGAGCTGAGACTGGAGAATTTGTAAAGGAATGAGATTTAATTGGATCATGGTTCTGCAGACTACACAAGCATGGTGCCAGCATCTGTTCAATAAATGGTGCCGGGAAACCTGAATATCTATATGCAGAAGAATGAAACTAGACCCCTATCCCTCACCATATAAAAAATAAACTCCGAATGGATTAAAGATGTAAACATAAGACCCCAAATTACAATATTACTAGAAGAAAAACTGGGAAAATGCTTCAGGACATTAGTTCAGGCAAAGATTTTATGACTAAGACTTCAAAAACAAAAACAACAAAACCAAAAATAGGCAAATGGGACTACATCAAACTAAAAAACTTCTGTACAGCAAAGGAAATAATCAAGAGTGGAGAGGCAGATAACCTGTAGAATGGGAGAAAATATTTGTAAATTTCCTCTGACAAGGAACTAATGTCTAAAATATGTAGGCAACTCAAACAACTTAACAACAAAACAACAGCAAATAATCCAATTAAAAACAGGTGAAGGATCTGAATAGACATTTCCCAAAAGAAGACATACAAATGGCCAACAGGTATGAAAAAAATGTTCAACATCACTAACATCTGGGGAATGCAAATCAAAATTAAAATAAGATATCATCTCACCCCAGTTAGAATGGCCATTATCGAAAAGAAAAAAAAAAAATGCTGGTGAGTTTGTAAAGAAAAGGGACCTTGTACAATATTGGTGAGAATGTAAATTAAGATAGCCATTTTGAAAAACAGTATGTAGGAGTCTCAAAAAACTAAAAATAGAACTACCAGGCTGGGTGCAGTAGCTCATGCCTATAATCCCAGCACTTTGGGAGGCTGAGGTGGGAGGGTCACTTGAGCCCAGAAGTTTGAGAGCAGCCTGGGCAATATAGGGAGACCCCCATCTCTACTAAAAAGCAAAAAACACCATCCCATCAATAAGAAACCCTGCCATATGATCCAGTGATCTTGCTACTGGGTATTTATCCAAAGGAAAGGAAATCAGTATATTGAAGAGATGCCTGTACCCCCTGTTTATTGCAGCATAATTCACAATAGCTGAAATATAGAGTCAACCTAAATATCCATCAACAGAAGAAAATGGGTAAAGAAAATGTATATGGAACAGTATTTGGCCATAAAAAAGAAGGAAATTCTGTCATTTGTAGCAACATGAATCAGCCTGAAGGACATTAGGCTAAGTGAATTAAGTCAGGCATAGAAAGATAAATATCATGTGTTCTCACTCATATGTAGCAGCTAAAAAAAAAATAAGCTAATTAAAGTAGAAAGTAGAGTTCTGGTTATTAGAGGGTAGGAAGTGTAGGAAGGAAGGGAGGATAGGGAGCGGTTGGTTAACAGATACATAATTATAGCTAGATAAAAGGAATAAGTTGTAGTGTTCTATAGTACTGTAGGATAAATATAGTTACCAGTTATTTATTGTATATTTTCAAAAAGCTAGAAGAAAGGATTTTGAATGTTTACAACAAAAAAGATGATAAATGTTTGAGGTGATGAAAATGCTAATTACCTTGACCTGATCATTACACATTGTATATATGTTCAAAATATCACTTTTTATCCTATGAATATGTACAATTATTATGTACCAGTTAATAATAAAAGGAAAAAAAACTCCAATGGGACCTGGTTGTATAGGAGGCATACATTTGTGAGTTTAACTTACAGGAGGTGACAGGTTTTTACATTAAATTTTGGGAAAAAATCTTGTGCCTTTAGCAGGGGCAGAGGGGAAAGGAACAATTTAAAAATACACCAGAGCACTCTGTTCTTCTCCTACTTTTTCTTTCTTTTCTTTTCTTTCTTTTCTTTCTTTTTCCTGTCCTCACAGTGTGTTCCTAACTTTTCTTCCTAATGAAGTCTGTTCTCAGGAGAAACCAGATAAGGAGAGCTGAAACTATGCCATTTTATCAGAGTTTAACTAATAAGAAGGAAGGGAAATATCCAACTCCAGCCAGCTCTAGTCTTCCAAATGAGAAAAGAGAAATACCTAACTCCAGCCGCTCAAGACTTAATGGTGAAAAACTAGAACCTTTCCTACTGAGATCAGCATCTATGCAAGGATTTCCCCCTCTCACAACACTTCAAAATCATACTGGAAGTCCTAGCTAATGCAACAAGACAAGAAAATGAAAGCTATGCTGATTGGGAAGGAATAAATTAAACTGTCTTTGTTTGCAGATAACATGACTTTCTGTAGAGAAAGTCTAAAAGAATTGGGAAAAAACTTCTACAACTAATAAACAATTGTAACAAGATTGTGTAATATAAAGTTAATATACAAAAGTTAATCACTCTTCTATATACTAGCAATGAATGAGTGGAATTTGAAATTTAAAACACAATACAATTTGCTTAACATTCCCCTATATTAAAACACTTTGGTATACCTCTAACAAAGTATATATAAGATCTACATGAGGAAAGCTACAAAGCTCTGTTGAAATAAATTAAAGAAGAATTAAACAAATAGAGGGATATTCCATGCTCATGGATAGGAAAACTCAATATTGTCAAGATGCCAGTTCTGCTTCCCAACTTGATCTATAGGTTGAATGAAATCCCAGTCCAAATCCCAGCAAGTTATTTTGTAGATATTGACAAATTGATTCTAAATTTTATTTGAGGAGGTTAAGGACTCTATATTGTCATCATAATATTGATGGAGAAAAATAAGGTTAGAGGACTGACACTACCCAAATTTGAGACTTACTATAAAGCTACATAATCAAGACAGTATATTTGGTAAAAGAATAGACAAATAGTTCAAAGAAACAGAATAGAGAGCCCCAAAATATACCCACATAAATATAGTTGACTGATCTTTGTCAAAAGAAGAAAGGCAATACAATGAAGCAAAGAAAATCTTTTCAACAAATGGTGCTGAAACAGCTGGACATATATATATATATATGTAGACCTTAAGCTCTTCACAAAAATTAACATAAGATCAATCATAGACATAAAGGTAAAATGCAAAACTATAAAATTTCTAGAAGATAATATAGAAATAAATTTATTTGATCTTTGGAATGATGATGACATTTTAGATACAATACTGAAAGCACAATCCATAAAAGAAATTATTGATAAGCTGGACTTCTTTAACATTAAAAACTTGTGCTCTACAAAAAAACAAAGCCAAGGGAATCAGAAGACCACCCACAGACTGGGAGAAACTATTTTTAAAAGATACATCTGATAAGGGACTTTATCCAAAATCCAAAAATAACATCTTTGCAAAACAACTAAAAAATAAGAAAATGAGCAACCTGATTAAAAAACAGGCAAAATACCTGAACAAACACTTCACCAAAGATATACAGATGGCATGTAAGCACATGAAAAAATATTCCACCTCATATGTCCTTAGGGAATTGCAAATTAAAATGACAGTGCAATACTACTACACACCTATTAAGATGCTTAAAGTTGGCTGGGCATGGTGGCTCATGCCTGTAATCCCAGCACTTTGGGAGGCCAAGACAGGTGGATCACTTGAGGTCAGGAGTTCGAGACCAGCCTGGCCAACATGGTGAAACACTCTCTCCACTAAAAATACAAAAATTGGCCAGACATGGGGGTGTGTGCCTGTAATCCCAGCTACTCAGGACACTGAGGCAAGAGAATTGCTTGAACCTGGGAGGCAGAGGTTGTAGTGAACCAAGATCATGCTATTGACTCCACCCTGGGTGACAGAGCAAGACTCCGTCTTAAAAAAAAAAAATGCTTAAAGTTTAGAACACTGATGACACCAAATGTTGGCAAAGATGTGGAGCAACAGGAACTCTCATCTCCTTGCAATATGGTACAGCCACATTGGAAAACAGTTTGTTAGTTTCTTAGAACACTAAACATACTTTCAGTATACAACTTAGCAATTGCATTCCTTGGTATTTACTCAAAGGAGTTGAAGACTTGTGACCATACAGAAATCTGTACACCGATATTTATAGCAGTTTTATTCTTTAAATTTATTATTTTTTTTAATGAAAAGAGATGGGGTGTTACTGTGTTTCCTGGGCTGGTCTTGAACTCCTGGGCTCAAGTGATCCTTTTGCCTCGGCCTTCTGAAGTGCTGGAATTATAGGCATGGACCACACTGCCTGGCTGCAGATTTATTCTTAATTGCCCAAATTCAGAGCAACCAAGATGTCCTTTAGTGGGTGAATGGCTAAATAGATTGTGGCACATCTACACAATGGAATATTATTTAGTGCTGAAAAAATGAACTTTCAAGCCATAAAAACACATGGAGGAAATTTGAATGCATATTACTAAATATAGGAAAGAGATATTTCTGTACTTTGCTACTATTTTACTGAGGATTTTTGCATCAATGCTCATCAAAAATATAGCCTGGAGATGTCTTTTTTTGTTATTTCTCTGCCAGGTTTTGGTATCAGAATGATGCTGGCCTCATAGGCTGAGTTAGAAAGGAGTCCCTCTTCTTCAATTTTTTGAAATAGGTTTAGTAGTAATGGTACTAGCTCTTCTTTATATGTCTGGTATAACTTGGCTGTAAATCCATCTGGTCCTGGGCTTTTTCTGGTTGGTAGGCATTTTATTACTTACTTAATTTTGGAATTCATTATTGGTCTTTTCAGGGTTTCAATTTCCTCTTGTTTCAATCTTGGAAGGTT
Source organism: Sapajus apella (assembly GCF_009761245.1). Taxonomy (NCBI): domain Eukaryota; kingdom Metazoa; phylum Chordata; class Mammalia; order Primates; family Cebidae; genus Sapajus; species Sapajus apella. The sequence continues at coordinate 14,869,773 of NW_022437002.1, forward strand.
ACATGTTTCCAGGAATTTATCCCTTTCTTGTAGGCTTTCTAGTTTGTGTATGCAAAGGTGTTTGTAATGGTCTCTGAGGGTCTTTTGTAATTATCTAGTGTTACTGTTAATGTCCCCTTTGTCATTTCTGTTTGTGTTTATGTGGATCCTCTCTCTTTTTCTTTGTCTGTCTAGCAGTCTATCAATCTTATTTATTCTTTCAAAGAACCAACTTCTGGTTTTTGATTGTGTGTGTGTGTGTGTGTGTGTGTGTGTGTGTGTGTGTGTGTGTGTATTTCGTTTTGTTCAGCTCTAATTTTGGCTATTTCTTATCTTCTGTTAGATTTGGAGTTGGTTTGCTCTTATTTTTTTTAGTTCCTCTAGGTATAGTGTTAGGTTGTTAACTTGATGTCTTTCTAACTTTTTGATGTGGGCGCTTAATGCTATAAGCTTCCCTCTTAACACTGATTTAGCTGTGTCCTAGAAATTCCAGTATTTTATATCTTTGTTCTCATTAGTTTCAAATAATTTCTTGATTTCTGCCTTTCTTTCATTGTTTATGCAGAAGTCATTCAGGAGCAGGTTGTTTAAAATTTTGTAGTCAATTCTAGGCCATATGACATGTGCATATGAGAAAAATGTACATTCTGCTCTTTGGGGGTAGAGAGTTCTGTAGATGTCTGTTAGGTCCATTTGGTCAAGTGTCAAGTTTAGGTCCTGAATATCTTTGTTAGTTTCCTGCCTCAATGAACTGTCTGATACTGTTAATGGGATGTTGAAGTCTCTCACTCTCATTGTGTGGTTACCTAAGTCTCTCTGTAGGTCTCTAAGAACTTGTTTTATGAATCTGGGTGCTCCTGTAATGGATGCATATTTATTTAGCATAGTTAAGTATTCCTTGTTGAACCGAACCCTTTACCAATCTGTAATGCTCCTGTCTTTTTTGATCATTGTTAAAGTCTGTTTTGTCTGAAATTAGAATAGCAACCATTGTTTTTTTCCTCTCCATTTGCCTCATATATGTTTCTCTATCCCTTTACTTTGAGCCCATGTGTATCACTGCATGTGAAATAGATCTCTTGAAGACAATATAGAATTAGGTGTTGCTTCTTTATCCAAATAACCACTCTGTACCTTTTAATTGGGGGCATTTAGCCCATTTACATTCAAGGTTAATATTTGATTTGTGTGGATTTGATCTTGTCATCATGCTTTTTTTTTTTCTGTCATCATGCTTATAGCTGGTCATTATGAGACTTGATTGTGTAATTATAGTGTCAATAGTATGTGTTTTTTTGTGGTGGCTGGTAATGGCTTTTTCTTTCCATATTTAGCACTCTCTTAAAGACCTCTTGTAAGGCACGTCTGGTGGTAATGAACTCACTCAGCATTTGCTTGCCTAAAAAGGATCTTATTTCTCCTTCACTTACGAAGCTTAGTTTTAGCTGGATATGAAATTCTTGGATGGAGTTTCTTTTCTTTAAGAATGCTGAATGTAGGTCCCCAATCTGTTTTGGTTTATAGAGTTTCTGCTGACTGGTCCACTGTTTGATGGGGTTCCCTTTATAAGTGACCTACCCCTTCTCTTTAGCTGCCTTTAATATTTTTTCTCTCATACTGACCTTGGATTATCTGATGACTATGTGTATTGAGGATGGTCATCTTGTATAGTATCTTGCTCAGGTTCTATGCATTTTCTGAATTTGAATGTTGGCCTCTTTTGTGAGGTTGGAGAAATTTCCATGGACAAGATCATCAAACGTGTGTTCCAAGTTCCCTACTTTCTCTCCCTCTCTTTCAGGGATACCAAAAAGTCATAGATTTGCTCTCTATATAATTCTATATTTCTGAGAAGTTTTATTTATTCTGTTTTATTCTTTTTTCTGTTGTTGCCTGAGTTAATTCAGAGAACCAGTTTTTAAGCTCTGAGATTCTTTCCTCTGCTTGGTCAATTTTGCTGTTAACACTTGCAGTTGTATTATGAAATTTTTGTAGTGTTTTTAAGCTTTATGAGATAAGTTTGCTTTTTTCTTTAAATGTCCATTTCATCTTTCAGCTCTTGTATCATTTTATTGTATTCTTTAGATTCTTTGGATTGGGTTTAACTTTCTCTTGAATCCTGATCTTTGTTCCTATTTATATTCTAAATTCTATGTTTGTCATTTCACCCATTTCAGCCTGTTTAAGAACCATTGCTGAGGAACTAATGTGGTCATCTGGAAGTAAGAAGACACTCTTGCCAGGGTTTGTGTGCTGATTCTTTCTCATATGTGAGCTGCTGTTCCTTTAATCTTTGAATTTGTTGTCCTTTTGATGAGGTGTTTTGCTTTTATATTCTTTGGTGCCCTTGGGGGTCTGATCATGGTAAAGGTTGTTAGTTGACTGGCTTTGTTTTTAGAAGATTTCAGGAGGCCAGTGCTCAGCTCAACACTCCTGGGCTTTGTACTCTAACTCTGGGGAGATGGTACTGAGCCCCTGGCTTTGTTTTCTGGTCCCTCAAGGTTAGGAACTGTTACATTGGAGAGGCTGAGGTATTCCCAGACTGCTGGCCACACAACATTCCAATGGAGCAGACATGCCAGCTGCTGTGGGTGGGCAGATCCAGGCGCTGGCATAGGTGCTGGTTCCATGTAAGGCTGTGGCTGGACCAGGCATACTGAAAGGGCTTCCACTATGGGTTCCAGGGAATGCAGTGGCACCAGGAAGCTTGGAGGTGTCAGGAACCACAGATCCCTAAAGAGGGTGTCACAGCTCTGGCTTGGAGCCCTTAGGTCTGGGCTCCCTGAAGGACCATAGCTCTTCTCTCCTTCTCATCACTTGCAACGTGGCAAGCTGGAGGTAGGGTGCAAGGGGGCAAGAGGCAGCATGTTTCAGCCCTGATTGTGTTACAGGTCTTTCAGCCCCATCATTTGGAGGTCCCAAATTCTTGTCCTGCATCCAGAAAGAATGAGGTGTGCGGACAACTGGAGGGTGTGCAAGATGAAAAGATGCTTTACTGAGCAACAGCACAGCTCTCAGGAGACCCAAAGTGGGTAGCTCCTATCTGCAGGCAGGTCATCCTGTCAAGTCTGCAGCCTTCAGAGGAGAGGAAACCCAGAATGGGTAGCTCCTATCTATAGGCAGGTTGTCCTGACAGCTCCGCGAGTCTGAGTCTGGCTGAGTCTGGTTTTTTATGGGCTTCAGAAGGGAGGAAATGTGTGCTTATTAGTCCATGGGTGGACCCAGAAAAAGCACCATAAGTTCTCACTCCAGGCTGCAGACTCCACCCAGAACTGACAGCTCAGTTCCCATGTTTTAGGGCATTTCTGGCATGAAGTTGGGGCCTTACTGGGAACCTGCCTAGAGCCTGTCAGCCTCCCGTCACCATCAATCATGTCATCCACAGTGACCAGGCTGTTTGTGCTGAGGTGTGCCTGCAGGCCCTTGGCTAGACCCCCTCAGAAACCCCTCAACCTCCCTCCTGTGTTAACTGGCTCCCGAAGTCTGGAGGGGGCCAAGGCAGCAGAGGGCTGGTGTGTCAACCCTACCCTGAGTGTGCTCGCACACCCTGCTGGGTTGTGACAGTGCCCAGGCTTGGCCTCAACTTTGTTCCATAATCAGAGCAGGTGCTGGGTGCAGGGAAAGGCCAGGCAGGGGGAGCAGGTACTTCCAAGCCTGCAGGGGCAGGGGACCTTCCTGGGCCCCTGAGAGTGCAAGGATGCCTGGCTCCACAGCCACAGCTGGCTGGCTGCAGCTGTGCCTGGGATGGCAGGGCTCCCACCCTCCCAACTCAGGAAAAGGTGGGACTCTTGCCTGTTTCCAGCTCCCAGCTCTATGTGGCATGCAGTTCCAGCTGGGCCTCCTTCGATGCAAAGCCAGTGACTTTGCAGCAGCCACTCTAGATGGGCTGCAGCTGTCATCAATATGCTTTCACTTCTCTTGGGTAAATAAATAACTAGAAATGGCTGGCTCAAGCGGTAGGTATATGCTTACCTTTTTAAGAAACTGCCAAACTGTTTTCAAAAGTATACCATTGTGGTTTTCATGTTTGTTTCCCTAGTGGCCAATTGAAAATATTTTTACGTGCTTATTTGCATCCATATATCTTATTTGGTGACGTGTCTGTTTACATATTTTTTCTGTTTTTTTATTGGATTGGTTGTTTTCTTTTTCAATTCAAAACTTCTGGTCTTTGAAAGTCACTTTTAACAGAATAAAAAGACAATGGTGTATGTGTGAATATAAAGAGTACTACAGGAAGATCTTTGTGATAATGTGATCATTCCGTATCTTGATTGTTGTGGTAGTTGCACAAATATACACATGTGATAAAATGATATAGAACTATACACAAGGCTGGGCGCGGTGGCTCACGCCTGTAATCCCAGCACTTTGGGAGGCCGAGGTGGGTGGATCATGAGGTCAAGAGATCGAGACCATCCTGGTCAACATGGTGAAACCCCGTCTCTACTAAAAATACAAAAAATTAGCTGGGCATGGTGGCGCGTGCCTGTAATCCCAGCTACTCAGGAGGCTGAGGCAGGAGAATTGCCTGAACCCAGGAGGCGGAGGTTGCGGTGAGCCGAGATCGCGCCATTGCGCTCCAGCCTGGGTAACAAGAGCGAAACTCCGTCTCAAAAAAAAAAAAAAAAAAAAAAAAGAACTATACACATACATTGTATTTATGTGTTATTCCTGGTTTTTGATAGTGTACCTTAATTATGTCAGATACAATCATTGGGGAAAACTGGGTGAAGGGTACACAGGGACTTTTTGTACTATCTTTGCAGCTACCTGTGAATCTAAAATTATTTCAAAATTAAAGATTTTAAAGGAGACAATTCACAGACCTTCTAAAGAAAATGGTGTTTGGATGATTGATTATCTATAAGGGGAAAAATAAAATAGATCCCTATCTTACTATATACACAAAAGTCAATACCTAGAGTATTTGAGACCTATATATAAACAGAAAAATTATTATACAAGGCAATATTAGAAGATTATCTTTTTGACTGCTGGATAGGCAAATATTTCTTAATTTGGTCAAAAATGGACAAACTAAAAGAAGGAAAATCAATAAATTTGACTACATTAACATTAAACATTTTACATAAAAAGAGGGAAAAGGGCCAGGTGCAGTGGCTCATGCCTGTAATCCTAGCAGTTTGGGAGGCCAAGGCGGGTGGATCACCTGAGGTCAGGAGTTCGAGACCAGCCTGGCCAACATGGTGAAACGCCAGCTCTACTAAAAATACAAAAATTAGGCATGGTGGCACACGCCTGTAATCCCAGCTACTTGGGAGGCTGAGGCAGGAGAATCACTTGAACCTGGGAGGTGGAGGTTGCAGTGAGATCACACCATTGCATTTCAGCCTGGGCAACAGAGTAAGACTCTGTCTTAAAAAAAAAAAAAAAGTGAAAAGATAAGCTACAAAATGAGAGAATAATTGCAGCACAGAAAGCTGAGTAAGATTTGATCTGTAGAATATGTAAATAATTTCTCTAAGTCAATAAGAAGAGACAATTTAATTAGCAAAATGGACAAAGAAATAAATAGTATTTCCACTCAAGAAAAAGTATAAATAATATGCAGGCATATTTTTAAATGTTCAGGTTCATTCAAAGTCAAATACACAGGGAAATATATGTTGAGACCACAGTAAAATCCAATTTCACAAGTTAGATAATATCAAATTTTAACTAGAATATGGCATAATACGAACTTTCGTATGTTTCTAATATTGATATAAATCAGAAAATTCCCATAGGAAAATTGTGTAGCATTACCTTAAAAAGTTGAACATGCATGTACCCTACAATCTAGCAATTCTACTATAAGGTATATTCCCTAAAGAAACTCTTACATATGGGTACCAAGAAACATGGAGAAGACTATGTATAGTGGCATTGTCCATAATAGCAAAACAAACAAAAATAACAAAAGTAACTGGAAAAAATGGAAATGTCTAATATTATAGTTTTAAGATTTTTCTATGTTATCACATGTATTCTTTGATTTTTACTGCTCTATAATTTTATAGAGTATGAACTTTACTGTATTCTTTTTAATGGAATGCTGCAAATTATTTATTCTCATTAAAGGCAGTAAAGCCAGACCATTTTACTAGTGAGCTTTTACTAAACTTTCAAAGGAACTGATGATTCTTATACATGTTGCTCCAAGCAGAAAAAAATTTCAACTTATATCAAGAGGTTGAAATAATCTTGATAACAAAAAACATTTGAGGGCAATAGAAAGGGCAGTCTTATTTATGAACATGGATGCAAAAAATCTAAATAAAATATTAATTTTTAAGTCCAGTATTAAATTTAAAAATAATGCATTCACAATCAAAGTATAGCTTATTCCAGGAATGTAAGGATTTTCCAAAATTAGAAACTCCATCAGTGTTTTGGCTTCCCAGCCTAGTCTCACTACTTCATCTGAGGCAATAGCAAAGGCAACAAGAACAATGTAAGCAATCAGCCACTACAATTACTCTGATCCAGGCCAAATTATACAGAGGACTAGGGGGATGAATATTTTGGTTCATTCCAGACAACAAGGCTAATGATTTCAACACAGAGATAAAATAGATGTGTAACTGCACAATTTTATTTATTTATTTATTTATTTATTTATTTTTGAGACAGAGTCCCACTCTGTCACATGGGCTGAAATGCAGTGGCGTGATCTCAGCTCACTGCAACCTCTGCCTCCTGGGTTCAAGCAATTCTCCTGCCACAGCCTCCTGAGTAGCTGGGATTACAAACACAAGCCACCATGCCTGGCTAATGGTTTTGTATTTTTAGTAGCGATGGGGCTTCGCCATGTTGGCCAGGCTGGTATTGAACTCCTGACCTTAGGTGATCCACCTGCCTCAGCCTCCCAAAGTGCTGGGAGTACAGGTGTGAGCCACCATGCCCAGCCCAACTGAATGATTTATTAACCTAAACTGACTTGGCTAAAATTGACAGAAGAAACAATTATGGGTCTAAAACCTAGAAACTTTCTTGACTGTAGAAACTCAAGGTGATCTTTTCTTTTATGACATTATCTCTTTGTCTTCTGCTTGAATCTCCTGTAAATGCCTCCCCAGTCCTTCTCCTAAGGTAAGCTAACTTCTCTAATAGCATTTGCATGTGGTGTTATTTCCTTAGAAAATCACTATTTTGATTATGAATGTAATAAACAGATTCAAGCAAGAATCGTCAATGGATGCTAAAATCATTGGGTGAAAGATTGTTGCAAAAGATGATGTTCACACAGTTTCAAAGTATACCTTATAGGTTATGTGATTAATTATAAACAGGAAAACATACGTTTGTAACAGAGATCTGATGGACATTACCTTAACCAGGTGGTCAAACTTACCATCAGTGTCATAATGAGATAAACCGACATTAGGTGCCTCTTGATGTGAAGTAATTGGAAGTATGCAGCATCACATATGTGGTATTTTTGCCAAAATGATTAACATGAATCTAATTGTGGGAGAAGAGTGAGATAAATCCAGTTTGCAGAACATTCAACATGGCAACTTCTTTGGACTCTTAAAAAATATTAGTGTTATGAAAAACTATGTGTGTATGTGTGTGTGTGTTATCTGCATACATGCATTTGTGTGTGTGTGTTATTCCAGATTAAAGATTAAGATTGAAGGGTGAGGCATGGTGGTTCATGCCTATAATCCCAGTACTTTGGAAGGCCAGGACAGGAGGATTACTGGAGCTCAGGAGTTCTTGACCAGCCTGGGCTAGTGAGAACTTGTCTTTATTTTTCCAATATGGAAAAAAAAAAAATTAAAGGATACTAAATATCTTTATAAGGCCTGATAACCATATGCAATGTGGCATTCCTAATTAGATCCTAGATTAAATAAGAAAAAAGTTAGAAAGGAAATTATGGGGAGAATTGATGAAATTTTAATATGTATTATATTTAGATATAATTATATTAATGTTAAATTTATTGGATGTGATAATGGTATCGTGGATATATAGGAGAATGTTTTTGTTCTTAAAGAGAGGCATGCTGAAGCATTTCAGTTTAAAATGCCATGATGTCTGCAACTTTCAAATGGTTCAACAAAAAAGAAAAAATTATATAGATGATAGATAAATAAAATGTGGCAAAATGTTAACAATCAGTGAATTTAGGTGGTGGAGAAACTATTAATTCACTATACTATAATTTCACCTTTTGTGGAGATTTTATTTTGAGACAGTCTTGCTCTGTCACCCAGGCTGGAGTGCAATGACTCAATCTTGGCTCACTGCAACCTCTACCTCCCAGGTTCACGCAATTCCCCTGCCTCAGCCTCCCTAGTTGCTGGATTACAGGCACCAGCCACTATGTCTGGCTACTTTTTTTATTTTTATTTTATTTTTATTATTTATTTATTTATTTTATGAGACAGAGTTTCACTCTTTCTCCCAGGCTGAAGTGAAGTGGTGCAATCTTGGCTCACTACAACCTCCACCCGCTCCCCCGGGGTTTCAAGCAATTCTCCTGCCTCAGCCTTCTGAGTCGCTGGGATTATAGACACCTGCCATAATGTCTGGCTAATCTTTGTATTTTTAATAGAGACAGGGTTTTGCAATGTTGGCCAGGCTAGTCTTGAACTCCTGACCCAGGTGATCCACCCGCCTTGGCTTCCCAAAGTGCTAGGATTACAGGTGTGAGCCACTGCGCCCGACTGAGATTATTTTTCAAAATAAAAATTTGCAAAAAACAAAACTGAAAACAGAAAAACATGCACCCCTTTTCTGACGTCATTCATTTGAAAAAAATTAACAAAATAAAATAGGAATCTTATTGTAATTGGACAAAGGCAAGAGCAGTAAAAGGTAGAAAGAATATATGCAGTGCAGCAATTTCAGAGATGTTAATCTTACCTAGTTAACCACTCACTGTGCTTTTGAAACACAGTGATGGTCACAAGAATGGAAACATTCCATAACTTTTCCTTGTTTCTCTCTTCTCCCTTCCTAAGACCTAGCTGATCTGTATAGTTTCTCCTGAATTTGCTGACTTTACTAATTTTATTTCTTTTAGCTAATCTTGATAACTTTCACTCTTCTTACATGATAAATTCATCTTCTTAATTATGTCTTTTCTTTCTCCCCACCTTCCCCCCCTGCTCCCCCCCCCCCCGCAGAATAAATAGAGTCCCAGGCAAGGCAGAGTTCACTGGGGGTGCCCAAGCCGGATTCACCCACCCTTTCGGCTCCAGCCTAAGCGGGGCTACAGCTTTCAAGAGAAGCAGCAGTCTCTTCCTGGTCCTGGTGTCCCAGCGGGGTCACTGGGAGGGACTAGTGTGGTCCTGCGAGTCCCATCGCCGGCTCCCTAGGCATTCCATTCGTCTGTGAGCAGGGAAGGGGGTGCCGCAGCCTCCTCGGTTGTCCCAACCCTGCTTCTTTCTTCCCTGTCCTTCCTCTGGTAGACGGAGTGAAGCTTGTTGATTAAGATTTTGTCCTCCCCCTCGTTGCTGATCTGCTCCTTGAGCAGGCGGAAGACCTTCCGCGGGTCCCGTACCACCTGGGTGGTGAGGTAGATCACCGCCAGCGGTAGGGCCAACACCAGGAAGACGAAGAAGGTATTTTCCACCAGGTACCGGTGCACCCAGGGTCTCCAGGAGACCCTGGGCCCGCAGCCTCCAGATGGCGCACCCACACCTGCCGGCCTCGGACACGCTGTCCAGGGTCCGGAAGGGCCTGCGGATGCTTGAGGGCTTCACCTGCCAGCCGGCCGGCGTAGCAGAGGAAGACGGCGGCGCCCAGGACAGCGAGGAAGCAGGGCAGCGTGAGGAAGGCGGTGCTCACATGCGAGGCCGGCCAGGGCCGGAGCGGCGCCTGGCAGTTGGCCAGAAGGCTGGTCCCCTTGAGTAGAAGACGAGCAGCAGCTTGATGATCTGCACAGCGGGGAGGAGGGAAGAGAAGAGCACCCCCAGCCAGGTCAGAGTCTGCCCCTAAATCAGCTCCAGAACGTTCCGGGCAATGTCATACTCAGGCTTCCGCCTCCTCTTCAGCTTCTTCTGGGAGATCATCCTCCACGTCAATTTCCCGAAAAGCGTGTCCAGCAGCGCGTGAAAACAAAGTTCATCACCAGGAACCGGTACCGCTCCTGGCCCGCGAAGTCCTCCCAGCACTGGCCTTCCCCGCCCACCCTGCGGCCCAGCCAGGGGCAGCACAGTGTCCCCAGGATGGCCAGCCTGAGGATGCGGTTCCTGCAGATGGCCGCGTACAACTCCAGCACCGGGGAGTCATGCGGCTCCAGGGCGGCCAGGCCACGGCACAGGTAGGGGGCCCCAGGTTGAGGAGGCCCACCACCAGGGGCAGGACCAGCAGCGCGGCCTCCTGGCCAGCAGCCTCCAGATTCTGCATCATGAACTCCGAGATGTGGATGGCCACAGCGCAGCCCAGCGCGGTCCCCAGGTACAGCAGCCACACGAGTCCCAGCACGGCCGCCTGCCGCAGCCTCCCACAGACGCTCCTGGGGCTCTGCCGCAGCGGCCACTCAGCTGGCAGCTCCTTGTCCGGGTGCCAATGTTGTCTGTTGTCTTGCTGGAGGCGGAAGGCCTGCTTCTGCATCACCTTGCAGTCCCAGGAGCAGAAGGTGGTGATGGAATGGATGTCAGAGGTGCTGCCCACCCGGTAGCTCTCTCCAAAAGAGTGAGCCATGCTGTACACCAGGGTGACACAGGAAATGAAGAAGCCCACGCCCACAGTGAAAAGATAGGCCAGGGGCATGTTGCAGGGCAGGCTACCCGCCCTGGGTGTGTGTCGGCCGCCACCCAGGGGGCTGCCACACGGCTGATCCAGTGTGGCATTACTGTAGTGGCCGTAATACATGACTGTGTGGGTGAAGCAGCTTATGCCTGTGAGGAGGAGCTCCAGGCATGTGCAGATGGCAGCAGGTCCCGGGCGGAAGGCGGCCTGCGGGCCCACGATGAAGGCCACCAGTGGCAGCAGCAGGAGGGCGTTGAAGGCCAGCAGGGTTTTGAGGAAGAGACAGTAGATCACGCTGGAGCCTAACTGGCCCCTGATATGTTTCAGGGCGTAGCGCCACAGCGTCAGGACCTGAAGGCCCGAGAGCAGTGCCAGCGCTAGGCTGTGCAAGGCATATCTGAGCCAGCCGCAGCAGGAGCAGATCTCGCCATGGCCCCTCTGGCCCTTCCACTTCCCCCTAGTGTTCCGGCTCTTCTCTCGCAGCCCGCGTTTCTCAGCCAGGCTTAAGGGCAACCCTCAAAGCACGTGGTCCCACTGCGCCACCGCCAGGCCCTAGAGCTCCTTCACCGGGAGGCTCCGCTCCTCCTCCGTCTCCTCCTCCCGGCTGTGGAGTCCAGCTCCAGGTTGTACAGGTGGAGGCTGGGCCGGGCGGAGCACACCAAGTCCCCCAGCAGGGCCGGGCAATGGTGCGGTTGGGCGTGCTGGCCAGGATGCAGAGTGTGGCTGTGCTGTGGGTACCCTCGGGCCCCAAGAGTGTCTGCTGGCCACTCGCTGTGGTCCCCCTCTCCCTCTGCTGCAGCTCCAGCCCCTCCTGGGCCTCCCAGCAGTTCTGCTCTTGGATGAGCTGGTGGAAGGAGTCGCTGTGCATGTCACTGTCATCCTCTCATCGTAGGGGCTGGGCTCCTGACTTGGAGGCGCCAGGGAGGAGGGAATGATGTCTTTTCTTTCTTTTTTTGACGGAGTCTCACTCTGTTGCCAGGCTGGAGTACAGGGGCACGATATTGGCTCACTGTAACCTCTGCCTCCAAGGGTTCAAGCCATTATCCTGCCTCAGCCTCCCGAGTGGCTGGGACTACCGGCATGCACCACCACGCCCAGCTAATTTTTATATTTTTAGTAGAGACAAGGTTTCTGATATTGGCCAGGATAATCTCGATCTCTTCACCTCGTGATCCACCTGTCTCAGCCTCCCAAAGTGCTGGGATTACAAACATGAGCCACCACGCCTGGCCAAAGTCTTTTCAACAAGTGGAATTCACATTAATAAATCAAAGGAGGGAGGGAATCCTTCCCAAATGATTTTATGAGACCGACATCGTCCTGATACCAAAACGCGGCAGAGACTCAACAAGAAAAGAAAACTTCAGGCCAGTATACATGATGAACATAGATGCGAAAATCTTCAATAAAATACTGGCAAACTGATTGCAACAGCACATCAAAAAGCTTATCCATCACAATCAAGTAGGCTTCATCCCGGGGATGCAAGGCTGGTTCAACATACACAAGTCTATAAACGTAATTCACCACATAAACAGAACCAAAGACAAAAACCACGATTATCTCAATAGATGCAGAGAAGGCCTTTGACAAAATTCAACAGCCCTTTACGCTAAAAACTCTCAATAAACTATGTATCAACGGAACATATCTCAAAATAATAAAAGATATTTATGACAAACCCACAGCCAATATCGTACTGAATGGAGGAAGCATTCCCTTTGAAATCTGGCACTATACCAGGATGCCCTCTCTCACCACTCCTATTCAATATAGTATTGGAAGTTCTAGCCAGAGCAATCAGGGAAGAAAAGAAATAAAGCGTATTCAATTAGGAAGGGAGGAAGTCAAACTGTCTCTATTTGCAGATGACATGATTGTATATTTAGAAGACCCCATCGTCTCAGCCCAAAATCTCCTTAAACTGATAAGCAACTTCAGCAAAGTCTTAGGATACAAAATCAATGTGCAGAAATCACAAGCATTCCTATACACCAATAACAGACTTAAAGGGAGCCAAATCAAGAACAAGCTGTCATTTGCAATTGCTACAAAGAGAATAAAATACCTAGGAATACAACTAACAAAGGATATAAATGACGTCTTCAATGAGAACTACAAACCACTGCTCAAGGAAATAAGAGAGGACACAAACAGACGGGAAAACATTCCATGCTCATGGAATGTAAATTAGTTTAACCATTGTGGAAGACTGTGGTGATTCCTCAAGGACCTAGAAATAGAAATTCCATTTGACCCAGGAATCCCATTACTAGGTATATATCCAAAGGATTATAAATTGTTCTATTATAAAGACACATGCACACGTATGTTCATTGAGGCACTGTTTGCAATAGCAAAGACCTAGAACCAACCCAAATGCCCATCAATGATAGACTGGACAGGGAAAATGTAGCACATATACACTGTGGAATACTATGCAGTCATAAAAAATGATGAGTTTTTGTCCTTTGTAGGGACATGGATGAACCTGGAAACCATCATTCTCAGCAAACTGACACAAGAACGGAAAATCAAACACTGCATGTTCTCACTCATAGGTCGATGTTGAACAATGAGAACACATGGACACAGGGAGGGAAGCATCACACACTGGGGCCTGTTGGGGGGGAAATAGGGTAGGGACAGTGGGGGGGGGGGAGCTGGGGAGGGATAATGGGAGAAATGCCAGATATAGATGATGGGGATGGAGGCAGCAAACCACATTGCCACGTATGTACCTATGCAACAATCCTGCATGTTCTTCACATGTACCCTAGAACCTAAAGTGCAATAAAAAATATAAATAAATAAATAAATAAAATAAAAAAATAAATCAAAGGAGGAACATTGTATGATCATCTCTCTTAATGCTAGAAAATCAAGCAATAAAATTCACTTCCTCTTTAGAAATAAGAAGAGAACCTCCTTAATATGAAAGAGGGTACCTATAATAAAACTTCCACCAAATCTCATGGTTTAATGTATGAGGAATTCTTCTAAACTTTGGAAGCTTTTTTTTTTAACACTGGTAACTAAATAGGCCAGTAAAATGGGGGTACTCTGTCACTGTCAATGCTCACCATGATATTACAGGTCTTGATCAATACAATAAGACCAGAAAAAGAAAGAAGGAGTATAAAGATTGGAGAGGAAGAGATTTATTCGCAGATTTATTCATGATAATTCACATAGAAAATAATGATAAGAATAGCTAAATTTTTTTTTTTGAGATAGGATCTTGCTCTGTTGCCCAGGCTGGAGTGCAGTGGCACAATCTCAGCTCACTGCAACCTCTGCCCCTGCCCTCCCACAGGCTCAAGTGATCCTCCCACCTCACCTTCCCGAGAAGCTGGGATCACAGGCATGTGCCACCACCCCCAGCTAATTTTTTTTTTTTTTTTGAGATGGAGTCTTGCTCTGTTGCCCAGGTTGGAGTGCAGTGGCATGATCTCGGCTCACTGCAACCTCTGCCTCCTGCCTCCTGGGTTCAAGCGATTTCCCTGACTCAGCCTCCTGAGTAGCTGGGACTCTAGGCAAGTGCCACCACGCCCAGCTAATTTTTGTATTTTAAGTAGAGTTGGGGTTTCGCCATCTTGGCCAGGGTGGCCTTGAACTCCTGACCTTGTGATTCACCTGCCCCAGCCTCCCAAAGTGCTAGGACTACAGGTGTGAGCCACTGTGCCCGGCCTGTTTTGTATTTTTTATAGAGATGGAGTTTTGCCATGTTGCCCAGGTTGGTCTGGAACTCCCAGACTCAAGCAATCCACCAGCCTTGGCCTCTCAAAGTGCTGAGACTACAAGCCTGAGCCACTCACACCCAGCCAAGAATAGCTAAAATTTATTGAGCACCTAATATGTGCAAATTCTGTGCAGTAAGCATTACATGTATAATGCCTTTAATGTATAATTAAATAATGCCATTTAGTCCTACTTCAAAAAAAATCTAGAAGATAGGAGCAAGTATTGCTCACATCTTACAGATAGTGACAATTATTATTATTATTTGAATTGCTTTATTTGGGAAAAGTGCTTCTTACAAAAGGGCAGCTGCAAAATATAGAGAGCTCTGCAACAATTATTTGTATTTTCAAAAAGTGAAAGAATGGGTGGGATCCAAGGAATCCAAGCAGTAGGTGGAAAAACCAGGGGCAACCCCGAGTTATTTTCAGGAAACAGAGCGACAAAATACAAAGGTAAAATTTCCAATCAAGGAATTCTTCAAACAACCTAATTTTAGCTAGTCTTAGGGATTCCCAAAAGTATGACTTATTACTGCAAATCCATTACTCCACTACAATAAACACCTTAGAGCAGAGTTTTGAATCATATCTGTCTATGTGAAAGCTCAGGGATGAAATGACACAAATACCCACAAAAACAAGCACAAAAACCCAACAACAAAGTGCCCCAAATGAGGACAAAGAATTCTCAGACAGTGCCTGTACTGGAAAGGCTAGACCGTAAAACATTAAATACAACTGTGCATCCAAGACTCAGTTTGTGTTAACATATGGGATAACCAGGTAGTTTTAACCTCTATGGCTAACCTCGTTTCACTGTTTATATAAACAGAGCTAGAACTGCTATATTGACAACTACCCATAATACTGCTTTGTCCTTTAAGATCTACCTGCCGCACAAGGCTTAAACCACGAAACCAAGTTTTTCTACTAAGGCTAAGAATACTACATCTATGCAGGGTTGAGAAACTTATCATACACCCACACCCCTTTCCTCAATGAGTTTCCAGAAGTGGTTTGTTCGTTGGGCCCAGTATCTGCTTGATGTTCCCGCTTTCTGTCTCTGCGCTCCTCTCTATGGCCATCAGGGTACACATTCCTGTAAAAACAGTTCCCTCCAAATGGACAGCTACCATGTGCTTCATCAAAATACCTTCATGCCTTATTTCTCATTGCTTCCTTGTATTTCTGAATCAGTTTCTGCTTCTCTTCTTTCTCCTCCACCCAGCACTCATTTGGAATGACAAAGTTATATGTGATACGGCATTCTGGGCAGGGCTTTATGATTTTGCTCTCAAATTGCTTAGCACTCCTCCACTTGCGAATGCACTTGAGACAGTAGGTGTGATTGCAGTTGGAGAGGATCCTGAAGCAGTGCTCTCTGGGGTTGGCTTTCCTGGGAGACCACCTACCTCCATGCAGATCCTACACACCATGTCCTTGCTGCGCTGCACAGCGAATGAGAGCTCCGTGTCCTTCTCAATGCACAATTTTACATGCTGTGATCTCTCGGTAGCATCCATCGGATGCAGGACCTGCAGCCCACACATGTCACATGAATCTCCATGGAGATAACACACAGTTCTAATATCAGCACTCTCCCATTACAGCATAGGGGCACAGCTGCTGCTTTGTTTCCATGGCAGTTTTTTTTTTTTTTTTTTTTTTTTTTTCTGAGTCTTCCTTTGTCACTGAGCCCTGCAGGCGTGCTTCAGTGCAGGAAGGCCCAGTACGGCCGCAATAGGGTTCCCCAAGAACAAACTCAGTAGCATTCACCCAGTCCTCTGAGCCTGCTCCTACAGTTGCAAAGTTTGAATTTCTTGACTCAGGTTTGCCTGTATTCATTTCAACAAGTGATCCAACTATCAATGAGAGACTTGAGGAAGCAGCAAGGGATGACTTTGTAGTTAGCTCTGCAGCAGTTCCTTCTTCCTGTTTCAATGGCTTGCTATGTTCATATTTGCAGCGGTCTCCATAAATACAGTACCCTCGCTGAAAATACATGCACTCTACACCATGCGGACTCTCAGAGAGGTCATGCAAGTAGTGACAGTTATCTCCTTCCTTAAACCCCATGAATATAATACCTGCAGGTGACCTGTTTAGTCCAGCCACTGCCACTGTATTCACTGCTGCTCCTGCTCCTGATGTGGCTGTTGTTTGGGAACTGCAGCCTCTGCCATTACTGTTTATGATAGTGACAATTATTATTCCTATTTTACAATTAGTGACGCTAAGGCACAGAGAAGGCAAGAAATTCACTCAAGATCAAACCTAAACAGTTTGTTTCTAGGGCCTGAAATTTCAACCACTAGCCTATATTATAACTTACCGTCATCAACGCAATTTCGTGGTAGACAAAACAAGGTATGAAAAGTATTCAAGCTCTGATGGAATAAAATTAATATGTCTTTAGAGCCGAAGGTGAAGCCATATCAGTGATTCTCAACCTTGGCTGTATATTAGAACCACCAGAGGAGGTTTGAAAAATCCTGATACCTAGACTGTACCCAGGCCAATTACAGCAGAATTTTGGAAGATGGGTGGAAAGGCCACCCACATAGTTGTTAAAAACAACTACATTAAAATATCTTAAGATGGCTGGGGGCTGTGGCTCACGCCTGTAATCCCAGCACTTTGGGAGACCATAGCTGGTGGATCACCGGAGGTCAGGAGATCAAGACCAGCCTGGCCAACATGGTGAAACCCGGTCTCTACTAAAAATACAAAAATTAGCTGGGTGGTGACATGCACCTGCAATCCCGGCTACTCGGGGGAATGAGGCAGGAGAGTCACTTGAACCAAGGAGGTGGAGGTTGCCCTGAGCCAACAGCATTCCAGCCTGGTGACAGAGTGATACTTCATCTCAAAAAAAAAATCTTAAGAGGCTCAGGTATCTACTCAAACTGTGGTAGAAGTTTCTATTCCTGCAACCTGAGTGAGGTTGCAAACTTTGACCAGATGAATTACAGAAGGGTGTAACTTGAACCCAGAAGAAGGATATGGACTAGAAGTCCCCTGTTGTCATGGTGACTACAAAAAGGACTCAGTATATCCACATGTAGCTCAGGTAGAATCATTCTGGAAGCCTGCAAAGCTCAGATCCTGCTCCCCAGTGTCAAATCCCTGACTGATGATGACCTTATTGTGTTAATAAATGGTCAACTCTATAGCTTCAACTTGTTTAGGATGTCAACCTCTGCCTTCCTGACAAGATAGCTATCTCACAGCCATGAGCTGTTGAGTCAGTCACCTCATCTCGGCCTCCTGAGATGGTAACTCTATCATGGTTGTAAATTCTCGACCTAGTAATCCAAACTCCCTGGAGATGCTAGAATTCAGTGAGTGAGTGGCTTTTCGAACATGAAAAGGCTTAGAATTAAAAACAGAGATGCTAAATAAATCAAACCTATTATGTTAATTTTGTTTTTAATAAGTTCATGTGTGTGTGGGGGTATGGTGCTTAAAGTGTAATTTTAATATAATGTGGCATATTGAAGGATCCAATAATTAGCTTAATTTGATCAATTAGACCTGTGAGGTGTATGAAAGTTTAATTAGGCTTATAAGTAGTATTGGAATATTTGACAATTAGACCTAATAGATTTACGTGTTTAATATACATAATAACTTTTAGTTGAGTACTTGGGAAGGATTTGCTTATTGGAGGTGGGACTTTTTGAGTTTTTTAAAAATTTATTTATTTATTTTTTAAAATTTCCTATAGGTTATTGGGATACAGGTGGTGTTTGGTTACATGAGTAAGTTCTTTAGCGGTGATTTGGGAGATTTTGGTGCACCCATCACCTGAGCAGTATACATGCACCCTATTTGTAGTATTTTATCCCTTGCCCCCTTCCACCCTTCTCCCTAAGTCCTCAAAGTCCATTGTGTCATTCTTATGCCTTTGCATCCTCATAGCTTAGCTCCCACATATCAGTGAGAACATACGATGTTTGGTTTTCCATTCCTGAGTTATAGCACTTAGAATAATAGTCTCCAGTCTCATCCAGGTCACTGCAAATGCTGTTAATTCATTCCTTTTTATGGGTGAGTAGTATTCCATTGCATATATATGCCACAGTTTCTTTATTTACTCATTGATTGATGGGCATTTGGGTTGATTCCACAATTTTGCGATTGCGAATTGTGCTGCTATAAACGTGTGTGCAAGTATCTTTTTCGTATAATGAACTCTTCCTCTGGGTAGATACCCAGTAGCGGGATTGCTGGATCAAATGATAGTTCTATTTTTAGTTCTTTAAGGAATCTCCACACTGTTTTCCATAGTGGTTGTACTAGTTTACATTCCCACCAGCAGTGTAGAAGTGTTCCCTGATCATCTCACCCATGCCAACATCTACTGTGTTTTGATTTTTTGATTATGGTCATTCTTGCAGGAGTAAGGTGGTATCGCATTGTGGTTTTGATTTGCATTTCCCTGATCATTAGTGATGTCGAGCATTTTTCATATGTTTGTTGGCCATTTGTATATCTTTTGAGTATTGTCTACTCATGTCCTTAGCCCAATTTTTGATGGGATTGTTTAGCTTTTTCTTGCTGATTTGTTTGAGTTTGTTGTAGATTCTGGATATTAGTCTTTTGTCAGATGCCTATATTGTGAAGATTTTCTTCCACTCTGTGGGTTGTCTGTTTACTTTGCTGACTGTTCCTTTTGCCATGCAAAAGCTTGTTAGTTTAATTAAGTCCCAGCTATTTATCTTTGTTTTTATTGCTTTTACTTTTGGGTTCTTGGTCATGAAATCCTTGACTAAGCCAACATCTAGAAGGATTTTTCCAATGTTATCTTCTAGAATTTTTCTAGTTTCAGATCTTATTTTTAAGTTCTTAATCCATCTTGAGTTGATTTTTGTATAACGTGAGAGATGAGGATCCAGTTTCATTCTCCTACATGTGGCTAGCCAATTATCCCAGAATCATGTGTTGAAAAGGGTGTCTTGGCCAGGCGCAGTGGCTTATTCTTGTAATCCCAGCACTTTGGGAGGACAAGGTGAGTGGATCACGAGGTCAGGAGTTCGAGACTAGCCTGGCCAACATGGTGAAACCTCGTCTCTACTAAAACTACAAAAATTAGCCGGGTGTGGTGGCAGGTGCCTATAATCCCAAGTACTGGGGAGGCTGAGGTAACCCAGGAGGCGGAGGTTGCAGTGAGTTGAGACTGTGCCATTGCACTCCAGCCTGTGAGAGAGACTTCATCTCAGAAAGAAAGAAAGAGAGAGAGAGAGAAAGAAAGAAAGAAAAGAAAGAAAAGAAAGAAAGAAAGAAAGAAAGAAAGAAAGAAAGAAAGAAAGAAAGGAAGGAAGGAGAAAGGAAGGAAGGAAGGAAGGGAAGAAAGGAAGAAAGGAAGGGAAAGGAAAGGAAGGAAAGAAAGAAAGAGAAAGAAGGGAAGGAAGGGAGGAAGGAAGGAAGGAGGGAAGGAAGGAAGGAAGGAAGGAAGGAAGGAAGGAAGGAAGGAAGGAAGGAAGGGGTGTCCTTTCCCCACTTTATGTTTTTGTTTGCTTTGTCAAAGATTAGTTGGCTGTAAGTACTTGGGTTCATTTCTGGGTTCTCTATTCAGTTCCATTGGTCTATATGCCTATTTTTTATGCCACTATGCTGTTTTGGTGACTATGGCCTCATAGCATAGTTTGAAATCAGGTAGCATGATGCCTCCCAATTTGTTCTGTTTGCTTAGTTTTACTGTGGCTATGTGGGCTCTTTTTCAAAAAGAGCTATATTAATTTTAGAATTTTTTTCGTAATTCTGTGCAGAATGATGGTGATATTTTGGTGGAAATTGCATTGAATTTGTAGATTGCTTTTGGCAGTATAGTCATTTTCACAATATTGATTCTACCCATCTATAAGCATGGGATGTGTTTCCAGTTATTTGTGTCATCTATGATTTCTTTCAGCAGTGTTTACAGTTTTCCTTGTAGAGGTTTTTCACTTCCTTGGTTTGGTATATTCCTAAGTATTTTATTTATTGATTTATTTACTTACTTTTGCAACTATTTTAAAAGGGGTTGAGTTCTTTATTTGATTCTCTGTTTGGTCACTGTTGATGTATAGAAGAGCTACTGATTTGTGTACATTAATCTTGTATCCAGAAACTTTGATGAATTCTTTGATCAGTTCAAGGAGCTTTCTGGAGGGGTCTTTAGGGTTTTTGAGGCATACGATATCAGCAAACAGTGACAGTTTGACTTCCTCCTTACTAATTTGGAAGCCCTTTATTTCTTTCCCTTGTCTGATTGTTTTGGATAGGACTTCCAATACTATATTGAAGATGAGTGGTGAGAGTGAGCATCCTTGTCTTGTTCCAGTTCTCAGAGGGAATGCTTTCAACTTTTCCCCATTTAGTATTATGTTGGCTGTGGGTTTGTCATAGATGATTTTTACTACATTGAGGTATGTCCCTTTTATGCCGATTTTGCTGAGAGTTTTCATCATAAACGGATGCTGGATTTTGTCAAATGCTTTTTCTGCATCTATTGAGATGATCACATGATTTTTGTTTTAATTCTGTTTATGTGGTGTATCACATTTATTGACTTGCCTATGTTAAGCCATCCCTGCGTTCCTGGTATGTAACCCATCTGATCATGGTGGATTATCTTTTCGATATATTGTTGGATTCATTTAGCTAGTATTTTGTTAAGGAGTTTAGCATCTATGTTAACCAGGGATGTTGTTTTCCTTGTCGGTTATGTCATTTCCTGGTTTTGGCATTAGGGTGATGCTGGTTTTATAGAATGGATTAGGGAGGATCCCTCTTTATCTTGTAGAATAGTGTCAAAAGGATTGGTACCAATTTTTCTTTGAATATCTAGTAGGCTTCTGTTGTGAGTCTATCTGGTCCTGGACATTTTTTTGTTGGCAACTTTCTAATTACCATTTTAATCTTGCTGCTTCTTATTGGTCTGTTTGGGGTATCAAATTTTTCCTGATTTAAGCTAGGAAGGTTGTGTTTTTCCAGGAATTTATCCATCTCTTCTAGGTTTTCTAGTTTATGTATATAAAGGTGTTCAGAGTAGCCTTGAATGATCTTTTGTATTTCTGTGGTGTCAGTTGTAATATCTCCTGTTTTATTTCTTATTGAGGTTATTCGGATTTTCTCTCTTCTTATCTTGGTTAATCTTGCTAATGGTCTATCAGTTTTATTTATCTTTTCAAAGAACAGCTTTTTGTTTCATTTATCTTTTATTTTTTTTTGTTTCAATTTCATTTAGTTCTGCTCTAATCTTGGTTATTTCCTTTCTTCTGCTGGATTTGGGCTTGGTTTGTTCTTGTTTCTCTAGTTCCTTGAGGTGTGACCTTAGAATGTCAGTTCGTGCTCTTTCAGTCTTTTTGATGTGGGTGTTTAGGGCTATGAATTTTCCTGTTAGCACTGCCTTTGCTGTATCCCAGAGGTTTTAATAGGTTGTATAATTATCGTTGTTCAGTTCAAATAATTTTTTGCTTTCCATCTTGATTTCATTTTTGACTCAGTGATAATTCAGGAACAGTTTATTTAATTTCCATGTATTTGCATGGTTTTGAAGGTTCCCTTAAGAGATGATTTCCAGTTTTATTTCACTGTGGTCTGAGAGAGTACTTAATATAATTTCAATTTTCTTAAATTTACTGAATTTCATTTTGTGTCTATCTTGGAGAAAGTTCCATGCACTATTGAATAAAATGTGTATTCTGTGGTTGTTGGATGGAATGTTCTCTACGTATCTTTAAGTCCATTTGTCCCAAGGTATAGTTTAAATCCATTGTTTCTTTGTTGACTTTCTGTCTTGATAACCTGTCTAGTGCTGTCAGTGGTGTATTGAAGTCTCCCACTATTATTGTATTGCTGTCTATCTCATTTCTTAGGTATTTTAGTAATTGTTTCATAAATTTTGGAGCTCCAATGTTAGGTGCATATATGTTTAGGATTGTGATATTTTCCTGTTGGATAAGGCTTTTTACTATTTTATAATGTCTCTCTTTGTCTTTTTTAAAATGCTGTTGCTTTAAAGTTTGTTTTTTTCTGACATAAGAATAACTATCCCTATTCACTTTTGGTGTCCATTTGCATTAAATCCCTTTTCCACCCTTTTACTTTAAACTTATGTGAGTACTTAGGTGTTAGATGAGTCTCTTGAAGGCAGCAGATAGTTGATTGGTAAATTCTTATCCATTCTGTAGTTCTGTATCTTTTAAGTGGGGCATTTAGGCCATTTACATTCAATATTAGTATTGAGATGTGAGGTACCATTCCATTTATCATGCTATTCATTGCCTGTGTACTTTGTTTTCTTGTTTTATAAGTACTGTGAGATTTATGCTTTAAAGAATTTTCATTTTTTTGTGTTTCCAGGATTTGTTTCAAGATTTAGAGCTCCTTTGAGTAGTTCTCATAGTAGTGGCTTTGTAGTGGCAAATTCTCTCAACATTTGTTTGTCTCAAAAAGACTGTATCTTTCCTTCTATATGGTGCTTAGTTTTGCTGGATACAAAATTCTTGGCTGATAATTGTTTTGTTTGAGGAAACTGAAGATAGGGCCCCAATCTCTTCTAGCTTGTAGGGTTTCTGCTGAGAAATCTGTTGTTAATCTGATAGGTTTTCCTTTACAAGTTACCTGTGCTTTTGTCTCACAGCTCTTAGGATTTTTTCCTTCATCTTAACTTCAGATAACCCAGTGACAACGTCCCTAGGTGATGATCTTTTTGTGATGAACTTCCTAGGTGTTCTTTGCATTTCTTGTATTTGAATGTCTAGGTCTCTGGCAAGGTTGGGGAAGTTTTCCTTGATTATTCCCCCAAATATGTTTTCCAAACTTTTAGATTTCTCTTCCTCCTCAGGAACACTGACTATTCTTAGGTTTGGTCATTTTACATAATCTCAGACTTCTTGAAGGCTTTGTTCATATTTTCTTATTCTTTTTTCTTTGTCTTTGTTAGATTGGGTTAATTTGAAGACCTTGTCTTTGAGCTCTGAATTTCTTTCTTCTACTTGCTCAATTCTATTGCTGAGATTTTCCAGAGCATTTTACATTTCTATAAGTGTTTCCAATGTTTCCTGAAGTTTTTATTGCTTTTTATTTATGCTATCATTTTCTTTAATATTTCTCTCTTCACTTCTTGTATTGTTATTTGGATTTCCTGGCATTGGGCTTCACCTTTCTCTGGTGCTTCCCTGATTAGCTTAATAACTAACCTCCTGAATTTTTTTTCAGGTAAATCAGGGATTTCTTCTTGGTTTGGATTCATTGCTGGTGAGCTAGTGTGATTTTTGTGTGGGGGGAGTTAAAGAGCCTTATTTTGTCATATTATCAGAGTTGCTTTTCTGGTTCCTTCTCATTTGGGTAGGCTCTGTCAAAGGGATGGTCTAGGACTGGAGGCAGTTGTTCATATTCTTTTGTCCCATGGGGTGTTCCGTTAATGTAGTACTCTCCTCCTTTTCCTATGGATGTGCCTTCCTGAGAGCTGAGCTGTAGAGATTGTTATCTCTCTTCTGGGTCTAGCCACCCAGCAAGTCTACCAGGCTCTGGGTTGATACTGGGAGTTGTTTGCACGGAGTGCTGTAATGTCAACTGTCTATGGGTCTCTCAGCTGTGGATACCAGCTCCTGTTCCAATGGAGGTAACAGGGGGGTGAAATGGACTCTGTGAAGGCTCTTAGCTTTGTGGTTTAATGCTCTATTTTTGTGCTGGTTGGCTTTTTGCTGGGAGGTGGTGCTTTCTAGACAGTATCAGCTGTGGTAGTATGAAGAGGAACTGGCAGTGGGTGGCACCCTAGAACTCTCAAGAGTATATGCCCTTTGTCTTCAGCTAACAGGGTGGGTAGGGAAGGACCATCAGGTGGGGGCAGGACTAGGCAGGTCTGAGCTCAGACTTTCCTTGCGTGAGTCTTGCTGCAGCTGCTGTAGGGGGTGGGGTGAGATTCCCAGGTCAATTGAGTTATGTTCCTAGGAGGATTACAGCTACCTATGCTGAGTCATGCAGGTTGTCAGGGAAGTGGGAAAAAGCTGGCAGTCACAGGACTCACCCAGCTCCCACACAATTTGAAGGGCCGGTCTCACTCCCACTATGCACCCCCATCCCCAAAGCACTAAGTCTGTTTCCAGGCAGTGGGCAGGAGCCCTGTGATGCCAAGCAGGAATGGCCTGCTTAGGGACTCAGTGCGCTCCCAGGGCCTTTTCCACTGCTTCCTCTACCCCTGTATTTCACTCGGCTTTCTAAACAGACTCTGCTCCAGATAAGGTCGGAATCTTCTCCCAAAAACTAGACCATCAGTTTCCCTAGCAGCAATGTGTGTTCAGGGGCAGAGGATCTCCCTTTCCCACTTCCGCAGTTTGGGCACTGACAGTATTTGGGGTGTCTCCCGTGTCCTGCAGGAGCAGTCCACTTCCTTCAGAGGGTCTGTGTGTCCTCTTAGGATTCCCGACTTATTCCTGCAGTTGTTTTGGAGCTAATAAAATTCACATGTGAGCCTCTGCACTCTGCTCTGTCCATCAGAGTCAGACCTGCAATCTAGGCCTGCCTCCTCAGGGATGCAACCTGATTGGTCAGGAAAATGACAGATGTAGAATGAAAAAATAATATCTGAAATTTACAAATTCAGTTAAAAATTCTAATATAATTACATTGCGTAAGCTTAAAAGTTAGCCTGTTTAAAAGAGTTTAGATAGTTCTACCTGAATTACTTGAACAATAATAAAAGATCCCCTTAAACTGAATTATTATATAAGTTCAGTTTATAAGTATACTATCTATCTATGTCTATTATATATATTATATAGATTTACTTATAGATAGATAGTATACTTATAAATTGAATTTTAAGGCTTAAATAAACCTAGGTATTGAGTTTTAAATTAATAAATTAAATGTTAACTTAAAACCTAAGCTGCGGTAAGTAGTCTTTTATTTTGTGCTCACAGAATCTGCCCTCAGACATGAAAAAACAATATCATGACACTATCGCTATTTGCATTTAACAAATGAAGAAACTGACATTCAAAAGGTTAAGAAGCCAAAATCAGCTCCATGAATGGGTAGTTCTAAAGCGTATGTCTTTAACCACTGAACATATGGCTTCCATGACTCACCAACTCCTTAAAGAGTCAGATGACTTGGGAACAATTAAATAAAATTTTTTGAAGTCACTTTACCAAGGTCTGATTATATGTATTGTAGAATGATTTTATAGCTAGGCAGTCAATTTCAGCTTAAGAAAAGATAATTTTTTGGCTCATGTAGCGAAAACGTCTGGCTTCAGAGATGGTAGCTACAGACTGTGTTGGCCCCATTCAGAGACAGGCTTTCTTTCCCCTTGTAGTACAAGATGGCTGAAGCTATCCCTCTGGGCTCAAGTTTAGCTAAAAAATGGACTGCGTCTCTTCCAATTGTTTTCACAAAAGAATCATTGCATCTCACTGATCTGTGTGGGTCATGGGTCCATTCTGGAACTAATCACTGTGACCAGGGGAAGGTGATGTTTTAATGGCCATACCAGGGGTCGGAAGTTGACCCTTGGAGTTTGGGGTGGAGTTAACTATGCATAAACATATGGACCGAGAGTAAGGAAGGAGTGATCTTCCTTGAAAAGGGTGACTGGATGGCAGTCAGCCAAAACAGAGGTCCACTATAGTGGGCAATCTTACCTGTCTTACTTCAAAGTTCTTGGGAGTACCTCCTTATAGCTCACATTTACTGGTGACATTTACTCTTTCTTTTGGCCAAGAATCATGATACTACACTATAGCTTAATTGTGTGTCCTTTATTTCTCCTGTGACTGCATATTGAAGGCAACAATATCTGTCTTGCTTTTCTTCAGTGACCTATGTAAATGCTCGTCTAAATGAATAAAACCTAGATTACAGGCGCCTGGGCTTGTAACATAAGAGAAGAAATGTTGGAAAAGTGTTTTTAGGGTATTGTAGGTGGTATCTCTGTAATGTAAGGACAAAAAGTCAAATTCACCCAATCACTTATTGATAACTTCTTTGTGTTAGGCTGATTTCTGTTGCGGATAGCGTTCCAGTGGCCTTCAAAGAGCAGTTAGTCTAAGCCAGGTGTGGTGACTTGCACCTGTAGTTCCAGTTACTTGGGAGGTTGAGGTGGGAGGATTGCTTGAGCCTGGGAGGTTGAGGCTACAGCGAGCCATGATTGTGCCATGCACTCCAGCCTGGGTGACAGAACCAGACCCTGTCTCAAAAACAAATGAAAAACAAAGAGCAGCTAGTCTAGAGGAAGAGACTGGATGAAGGGTATTGGTTACTGTGATTTGGCTTTGGCCTAGATCTAGGTTATTATGGATCACATGGAGCCTTGGTAATAGACTGAGTCCTGGAGGAGGTTTGGGTTGCCATATGTGATGTTCGTTGGGGTTGAGGTTCTTATTTTTCATTTATTGAGCATCCCTGTCAAGTTCTTGATACACAGAGCTGGGGCATGGGAATGAGCAGGTCAGAAGACCCCCAGGATAGGCCCAGGTCTTGGCTCAGGGTTACACCGATTACTCTGTTAACAGTATGAGAAACCTAGCTACAAATAGAGATTAAGATACCCACCAAAGCACAGACATAGGGGCAGACTGGGATAAAGCAGCAACCCCTGCTGCCAGGGACCCAGTGAAACAGAGCATTTTCCCAAAGATAGCATGACTCCTGACATGGAAGCATTACTGCCCAGTTCCAGAGGGAGGCTGTGAGGGGAGGCTGGGCTTATGACTAAGTTTAGTAGAACTGCTCATACTTTTTACTTTGCCTGTGCAGAGGAAAGACATCTATAAAAAACTGCACTCATTTGGAGAGTCTGACTGTGGTCATTTTAAAGCCAAGGCTTGCTTAGAAGGTGTGGAAATTATGTTCATATTGTACTGTCAACAAAGATAAAAATTTTTTAAAAAGTATGGAAAAATAGGAGCAGAGCTGGAAGAGGAGCCATGCGGACCCCAGGAAAGAACAGCTCATGTTCCCTTCTTCTCCTACCTCCCTGGAGGGTGGAGCTAGCAAGGGAAGATAACCACCATGGCACTCCTTTCTCAGTGTGTGTGGGTCTGAGATAAAGGTGGAGGGGGACTTCCTCTGAGAGTGAAGAGGGAATAGCCTACTCTCCTGGCCAAACACAAACCCTGATGCTGTTATATCTGGGGGCAGGATAGCTGTCTATTTCTTACCACTTCTATTAGGGTTTTCAAGAGAAACAGAACAAATAGGTTATATATAGCTAGATATATAAAAGGAGGTTCATTATGGAAATTGGCTCACATGACTGCAGAGGCCAATAAGTCCCATATTATGCTTTCTCTGCAAGCTAAAGAACTCGAAAAGCAAGTGGTGTGATTCAGTCCAAATTCAAAGGCCTGAGAAGGAGAGGAGCTGATGATACAACTACCACTCCAAGGCTGAAGGTCTGAGAACTGGAAATGGGTGTCGGGGGCAGCAGTGTGGGGAACCACTGGTGTAAGTCCTGGAGTATGAAGGCCTGAGAATCAGGAACTCTGCTGTTCAAGGGAAAAAGAAGATGGATGTCATAGCTCAAGAAGGGAGTGAGAGAATTCTTTCTTCCTCTGCCTTTGGTTTTATTCAGGTGAGCCCTTAATGGATTGCATGATATCTGCTGACACCAGTGTCAATGGATCTTTTTTACTCAGTCTGCAGATTCAAATGCTAATCTCCTCTGGGAACACCAGCATAGACTCACCCAGAAATAATGTTTGACCAGCTATCTGGGTATCCTTTAACTCAGTCAAGCTGACACATAAAATTAACCATCACAATTTTACCCCTTGTTAATTTGACATCCATATGTATTTCCTTAAACCATAGTCTCCAAATAATCATAATAACAGGGCCACAATTCCACTGAACCTGATACAACTATCTTGCATACAACAAAAAAAGCAGTAATCACTTTTCCAGAAGAGGTGGTAAAGTCTGTGAGTGATGGGTACTCTCCTGATATCCCATACTTTAAGTACAAAGATGTATTTTAAGTATTAACAATGCTAGTACTTTGAATACTAGTATAAAGTTAATATATCTTATGTTACATGATAAGGGATAAGAGAGGAAAGAAAACAAAGATATTTATTTAATATATGTATGCATACACACAAACATTCTTTAAAAAATAGGGATTAAATACTCATGCCGGGCGCGGTGGCTCACGCCTGTAATCCCAGCACTTTGGGAGGCCGAGGCGGGTGGATCACGAGGTCAAGAGATCGAGACCATCCTGGTCAACATGGTGAAACCCCGTCTCTACTAAAACTACAAAAAATTAGCTGGGCATGGTGGCACATGCCTGTAATCCCAGCTACTCAGGAGGCTGAGGCAGGAGATTTGCCTGAATCCAGGAGGCGGAGGTTGCGGTGAGCCGAGATCGCGCCATTGCACTCCAGCCTGGGTAACAAGAGCGAAACTCCGTCTCAAAAAAAAAAAAAAAAAAAAATACTCATGACAATTACAGTCTTCTTTTCTGTAACTGATGACATGGTTGTAGCTCACACTTACAACTACCATCTTTGACTACCCATTCTGTATTCCCTTTGCCTTCAGCAAGAACCTCAGATGGTCATGTTTCTTAACCTAGGAGGCCAGGGTCAGTTTGCAGGTGAAGAATAGGTAACCCAAACCTTTATTCCCACAGGGTCTGGACCATTCATAGTCCTGCCTGAACTGGGTTGTTGTAGTTTTCCACTGACTTTAAACATAGGTCATGGTAACACTGAGACACCCTAAGGGATCTCCTGTGTTCCAGACATACTCTTTTTTACCTCTTTTATGTCAGATTTCCCCATGGTAGTCTGGAACAATTACCCCAGCCAACACCATAACTCCCTTATTGGCCTGTTGACTCAGAAGCATGAGGAGCCCAAAGTGGTTGGGTGGCAGTCTTAACTTCTAGTTCAATGGAATATAGTTCAATTGTGTCTCCCGGTAGAAGCATTCCTCCCTCTGGATCCAGCAGAACAAACCTTTGTGGAAACAGGAAGCAAAATTTTTGTTAGTGGGTCACTGGGGAATTAGTATGTGGTACCCTTCCCATTTCTACTCCTTGATTCCTGGACCTAGAAATCCTGACTATGGAAGAAACAGTACTGTATGTTGGACACTGATTCAGAACGTATACAGCCTTCTGGAGAACCTTGCCTCTGCCTTGCAAAGTATTGCCACTTAGCTGGCTCTGTAAGTGAGTCTTCAAAAGGCCATTCCACTATTCTATCAAGACACCTGCTTCAGGATGGTGGGGAATAAGACAAGACCAATGACTTCTGTGAACATGGGTCCACTGTTGCACTTCTTTGGCTGTGAAGTGAGTTTCTTGGACAGAAGCAATGCTGCATGGAATGATGGTGGATAAAGCAAGATGTAACTCCATGGATGGTAGTTGACAGAAGCATTGTATGCAGGGAAGGTAAATCTGTATCCAGAATAAATGTCTATTCCAGTAAAGACAAAATGTTGCACCTTTTATGATGGAAATGGTCCATTGTAATCAACCTGCCACCAGGTAGCTGGCTGATCACTCTGGGAAATGGTCTTATATCAGGGGTTCAATGTTGGTCTCTGCTGATGGCAGATTGAGCACTCAGAAGTGGCTATGCCAGGTTGACCTTGGTGAGTGGAGGTCCATGTTACAAAGCCTACACATAATCTCCATCCCTACCACCATGGCCACTTTGTTCATGACCCTACTGGGTGTTGACATGGGTGGCTGGGGAAAGAGGCTGACTGATATCCACAAAAATGGGTCACCCTATTCACTCACTTATTGAAATCCTCCTCTGCTGAGATCATCCTTTGGTGAGCATTCATATGGAACACAAGTATCTTCATGTCTTTTGCCCATTCAGAGCAGTCTTTCCATATACTCCTTCCCCAAATTTCTTTGTCACAAATGTTCCAACTATGTTCCTTCCCAGTCCCTGGCCATCCAGCCAAACCATTGGCAATAGCTCACAAATCAGTATATTTATCACACAGCTGGCCATTTCTTCTTCTAAGCAAAGTATATAAGCAAGTACACTGCCTGTCATTCTGCTACTGGGAAGATTCCCCTTCACCATTGTCCTTCAAGGATGTCCCAGAGAGGGGCTGTAGTGCTGTTCCTGTCCACTTTCAGGTGGTACCTGCATATTTGTATAGAACCATCTTTAAACCAAGCCCAAGCCTTTTCTTTCTCTGTTAACTGATCATAGAGAACTCCCCATGCACCCATAGGTACAGGATGAGAGAGAGAAAGAAAGCAGTGTAGCATGAGTGACCATAGGCATTTGGGCCACTTATTTTTGTAACTTATTCATCCTTTTAGGGACTACTCTGGCCTGATTACATATATAACACTTCTATTTGATAATGGAGAGCTGCCATGCACACCCAACTTTATGACTTGGTGAGTCGGATAACACCTAATTCATGATGGGCAGCTCTGGTGACTTGGTGACCTATGGTCAGGGGTTCAGTTTCTTTTTTCTTTTAGAGGAAGAAAGAAAGAAAAAGAAAAGAAAAAAAAAGAATAAAGGAAAGGAAGAAAGAAGAAGAGGAAGAGGGAGAGAGAACAGGGGTGTTGCTTTATTGCCTGGGCTAAAATGCAGTCTAAAAATGGGTATGCCCGTAATTATGTTTAATAATAGAGACATAAAAAAAAATGAGGGAAGAAAATAATTAACAAGCAGCTAACCAATACTTCATTTAAACCTGTAAATACGTGTGATGTAGTGCTGATAAGAGAGTATATTTTGTGTATTTAAAGTGGAGAGTTCTATGAATGTAAATTAAGTCTACTTGTTCCGGATCTGAGTTCAAGTCCTGGATATCGATGTTAATTTTCTGTCTCATTGATCTGTAAGTCTCCCACTATTATTGTGTGGGAGTCCAAGTCTCTTTATAAGTCTTATACATCTGGGTATTTCTGTATTGGGTGCATATATATTTAGGATCTTTAGCTCTTCTTGTTACATTGATCCTTTTATCTTTATGTAATATCCTTCTTTGCTTCTTTTGATCTTTGTTGCTTTGAAGTCTATTTTATCAGCAAAAATTGCAACTCCTGCTTTCTATTTATTTATTTTTGCTCTCCATTTGGTTGGTAAATTTTTCTCCATCCCTTTGTTTTGAGTCTTTGTGTATCCTTGCATGTAAGATGGATCTGGATACAGCATACCAAAGTATACTTGGCTTTTTTTGCCTGTCTGTGTCTTTGGATTGGGGGATTTAGTCAATTTAAGTTTAGAGTGAAAAACAATATGTATGAGTTTGATGCTGTCATTTAATGTTGGCTGGCTGTTTTGCCCATTAATTGATGCAATTTCTTAATTATGTTGATGTTCTTTATTTTTTGGCATTTTTTAGAAAGGCTGATACTGGTTGTTCCTTTCTATTTGTAGTGGTTTTTTCAGAAGCTCTTGTAAAGCAGGCCTGGTGGTGATGAAATCTCTGAGTGCTTGCTTGTTCACAAAAGATTTTATTTTTCCTTCGCTTATGGAGCTTAGTTTGGCTGGATGTAAAATTCTGGGTTGAAAGTTCTTTTCTTTAAGGATGTTGAATATTGGCCTCCACTCTCTTCTGTCTTGTAGGGTTTCTGCTGAGAGATCTGCTGTGAGTCTGATGGGCTTCCCTTTATGGGTAACCTGACCTTTCTCTCTGGCTGCCCTCAGTATTTTCTCTTTCATTTCAACCCTGGTGAATCTGGCGATTATGTGCCTTGAGGTTGGTCTTCTTGAGCAATATCTTTGTGGTGT
This sequence comes from Sapajus apella, assembly GCF_009761245.1. Taxonomy (NCBI): domain Eukaryota; kingdom Metazoa; phylum Chordata; class Mammalia; order Primates; family Cebidae; genus Sapajus; species Sapajus apella. Next base: position 14,901,931 of record NW_022437002.1, read on the forward strand.
TCTCTGTATTACCTGGAGTTGAATATTGTCCTGCCTTGCTAGTTTGGGAAAGTTTTCCTGAATAATATCCTGAAGCGTATTTTCCAGCTTGGATTGATTCTCTTCGTCACATTCAGGTACACCTATCAAACGTAGATTAGGTCTTTTCACATAGTCCCATATTTCTTGGAGACTTTGCTCGTTCTTTTTTATCCTTTTTTCTCTAATCTTGTCTTTTTGTTTTATTTCATGAAGTTGGTCTTCGACCTCTAATATCTTTTCTTCTGCTTGATCAATTTGGCTGTTAAAACTTGTGCATAGTTCGCGAAGTTCTCGTGTTATATTTTTCAGCTCCATTAATTCACTTATATTCCTCTCTAAATTGTGTGTTATTTTTAACACTTCGTCAAACCTTTTTTCAAAGTTCTTAGTTTCTTTGCATTGGGTTAGAACAAGTTCTTTTAATTCCCAGAAGTTTCTTATCATCCACTTTTTAAAGTCTGCTTCTGCTAATGGAACGCAGTCTTTCTCCATCAGGCCTTGTTCCGTTGCTGATGAGGAACTGTGATCCCCTGTTGAGGGAGAGGCGTTCTGAGTTTGGGTATTCTCAGCCTTTTTAGGCTGTTTTCTTCCCTTCGTTATAGATTTATCCATCTGTGGTCTTTATAATTACCGTCTTTATAATAAGTTGGGTTTCTGAATGGACGTCCAACTTGTTGATTCCCGGTGCTAGAATCTGAGCAACCCACTGCGCCGGCCAAAACAGCGGGTTTAAGATTGATGGTGCTTTTCTGACTCTGCACCAAGAACCGCTGCACCAAGGCAGCGGCAAAACCGCCTCGCCAGCCACAAGAGTCGCGCTGGCGACACGTGGGTCTCCTCCGCTGGGAAACTCCTGGTGCGTGAGCAACAAAAATTGATCTGAAAGTGTGGCGTCCTCTCATTCTCTGCTCTTTCAGTGGGAGCTACAATCCTGAGCTGCTAGTGATCAGCCATCTTGGATCTCTCTCAGGGGTTCAGTTTCTACCAAGGTACAGTAGCAGGCTAAGAGCTGTCTCTCAAAAGAAAAGTACAGTTATGCACGGTGTAATGCTTCAGTCAAGGATGGACCGCATATGCTGCTATGGTTCCATAAAATCATAATACTGTATTTTGTACTGTAGTTTTCTATGTTTAGATATGTGAATACTTAGCATTGTGTTGCAGTTGCCTACAGTATTCAGTACAGTAACATGCTGTACAGGTTTATAGCCTAGGTGTAGAGTAGGCCATAATACCTAGGTTTGTGTCAGTAAACTCTATGACGTTTGCACAATGGCAAAATGGCCTAACTATACATTTCTCAGAACATATCCCTGTCATTAAGCGACTCATGACTATAGTTATCTGCCAATAATGGCAGGGCCTTTCTCCAAAATCCCAAAGGCCTGCACTGTGATTCACATATGCATGCCTGCCAGATAGACTCCCAACTGCATCCTATCTGCCATAGGCTCACCAAGCACCACAGGATCTGCCGGATTATATGGCCAAGTGGCAGAGCAGCTTGCACAGCAGGCTGAACCTATTACAGAGTCTTCTTTTGTTCTGGGCCCTGTTTAAAACTGGCAGCTTTTTGGGTTACTTTGTAAATGGACCAGAGTAACACAACCAAATAGGGAGTATGTTGCCTTCGAAATTCAAAGAGATCCACTAGGTATTGTGCCTCTTTCTTGGCTGTAGAAGGGGCCAAATGTTACAACTTATTTTTACCTTAGAAAGGATATGGCCCACACAACTAGATCTCTAGAAATTCCACTGCATAGAAGGCTCCTGAATTTTAGTGGCATTTATTTCCCACCCTCTGACATGCAAATATCTTACCACTAAGTCTCAAGTATATTTCTTACTCACTAGGTCCAGTTAGCATAATGCCATCTATGTAATGGATGAATGAGATGTCTTGTAGAATGAAAAGATGATCAAGATTCCTGCAAACTAAATTATGGTAGGACTAGAGAGTTGATGTTCCCCTGAGATAGGATGGTGAAGGTATATTTCTGACCTTGCCCCCACAAAAGAAAACAGTTTCTGGTATGCTTTATAAACAGGGGTAGCAAAAGGCGCTTCCCAGATCAATAGATGCATACCATGTATCAGAGGATGTGTTCATTTATTCAGCAATGAAACCACATCTAGTATAGTAGGTGCAGTTGAGTCACCAGTTGGTTAAGCTTATCATGATCCACTCTAATTCTGTAAGATCATTTGTCTCCTGCATAGGACAATTAGGACAGCTGAATGAGATGTAGTGAGAATCACCATCCGTGCATCTGGTGTCACTAAGTTCTGCAATGAAAGAAATGCAGTATTGCTATTGATTTACTGTTTTCCTAGGTAGAGGCAGTTCTAGTGGATTCTAGTGGCCTTTTCTATTATAATGTCCCTCACTTCATTGTCAGGGAACCAATGTGAAGATTCTGCTACCTGCTGAGTCTATCTATTCCTTACATATCCTGAAACTGTGAAAATAACCACAAGATGGGTTTGGGGACCCACTGGGGCCACTGAGAGATGGACCTGAACTAAAATTTCATTAATCACCTGGCCCTCTTAATCCCGTACTCTGATTGGAGTGCCACAGTGACATTTTGCATCTCCTGGAATCAGTGTCAGTTCAGAGTCAATGTCCAGTAGTCTCTGAAAGTTCTGATAATTTTATTTTCCCCAGTGCACACTTACTGTAATTAAAGACTACAGGCTCCTTTGGGGAAAGTTGAGGGAAAGATGAGCAGTATACATTTTTGGTAGGGCACCGAGATCCTTCTTCCAGGGCACCTGGATTTCCCTTAATTCAAGGGGTTCTGGATCTTTGAACTGGCTCAAGTCTGGGAATACACTGAGGGGCTGTCACTGTTTTTCAAAATGATTTGAGTTAGACTTTTGTTTACTTGATCTGGAACCTTTCTGCTGATACAGATCACTTCTAGGAAAATCATGATTAACTAGTCAATGCTGTAAGTCTGCAGGAGTCAGACTATTCCTGTTGCTGCTTTGACTCTGCTGTCCAGTATAGTAACTATGCCCACCATACCTTTGGCAGTTTAGTGCTGCTACTTGGCCCCTGCTACCAGGTGATCTAATTACTCTGATTGCCTTTGTTTTCCAGTTGAGTGGCTATGATTCCCACTGTAAGGTCTGGCCTACAGAGAAGAGTGATGAAGGATGTTGGGAGATTCCCTCATAAATTTCATTTATTTATTTATTTAGAGATGGAGTCTTGCTTTGTCACCTAAGCTGGAGTGCAGTGGTGTGATCTCAGCTCACTTCAACCTCTGCCTCCTGGGTTCAAGTGATTCTCCTGCCTCAGCCTCCTGAGTAGCTGGGATTACAGACATGCACCACCATGTCTGGCTAATTTTGTGTGTGTGTATTTTTAGTAGAGACAAGATTTCACCATGTTAGCCAGGCTGGTCTCGAATTCCTGAGCTCAACTGATCTGCCCACCTCAGCCTCCCAAAGTGCTGGAATTACACCCTCATAAATTTATTTCTGAAAGTATTATGCAAGATATGTCTTCTGAATAGTCTTCATGTGAGTTAGTAGGCCTTAAATGATAAATACATTGTAACATTCCAATTTCTCCAAGCCTTTGAATCTCTCTACATTAAACCAGAGAGATCTGGCAGTTCCAGCTTGCTCATGATGGGCCACCTTTTGATCCATGTTTCAGCCAAAAACAAAACTATTAGAGCCCTTTCTAAATCCCCCAAAATCTCTGCTTAGTGGGCCCATATTAATAAATTAGGCCTGTAAAGATGAAGCAGGATTGAAAAATAATAAATTAGGCTATCTAACTTTATGTTTCTTCTGCCATTATCATAAACCTTTAATATTCATTTCCAAACATGTTCCCTAAATTTATGCTTGTATGAGTAGAAAACTCAAGTAATTCTTTTGAAGTATAACACATCTTCTCATGAACCATATCTCGCTTTAGGGGCCTGCTAAGACTTGAGTCTAGTTAGGTGTGTAGAAGAAAGAGGAGTGGTGGGGATGAGTCCTGAGAAGAATCAACATTATCTTGCTTAGCAACAGCTTCAGGGAAGGCCACCATCACCCTTTAGGCAATTTAGGATTAATCCCATCAGACAGAGTAGAAAAGCCAGTACCACTGGAGTGGGGAAGGCCATTTTTGTTGAAAGTGAGGAGGCTACTTTTGCTGGGGTTGGGGAGGCCACTTCTGCTAAGAGTAGACAGCCAACTTTTTCTGGGAGAGGAAAGAACTCTTCTACCGGCAAAGGAGATTCATCAGAATTTAGGACTCAATGTCCTCAGCTTCATCAGGGTCTTCTCCTAAGTCCCCATCCCAACATATAGGATGAGACATTATTTCCCAATCGATACCCTCACTTCAACAGTAGTCACCTTGTTAAGGCTGGGTGTTCAATTCGTATTGTAGTTCAGCCAATTACAAAATGAGATCTTCTGTTTCATTTGCAGCCATTTCAGTCCTGTGATTATAGGAGGTAAGGCTGTCCCTCAGGGCATAGCTAGAAGCTCTTAGATCATTTATGTGAAGCTCAAGCAGGTAATTTGAATCTCTGAGCTCATCCTCCTCTTTCACCATTTTGTTCAGTGACATTAGGAGCAACCAACCAAGAGCATTGTAGTCTTTGGTTTTCCAAAAATGTTTGAAGGTATCATATACAGAGTTACTTAGGTTCTTACTTCTTATATTTGGTAAACTAGGAGCATCTAATGCATATCCTTATAAATAGCTCATGCAATAGGCTACTAGAAATAGAGTCCTTAGCATCTTGAAATCTAATGAGATTGAAGAGCCAATTCGATAAGCCGCAAAACCAATTCAGAAAACTCATCCTTAAAATTCTGTTCCTCTAGAATCACTCTCAGTATTAAAATCTGCATTAGTCAGGGTTCTCCCCAAAATCAGAACCAATAGGATATTTACATATTAGGAGAAGATATAAGTATTTGTTCAAGTGATTGTAGAGGCCAAGAAGCCCCATGATATACTGTCTGCGCAATGGAGAACCAGGAAATCTGGTAGTGAAATTCAGTGTGAGTTTGAAGGCCTGAGAACAAGGGGAGCCAATGATATAATTCCCAGTCCAAAGCTGGAAGCCTTAGACCCAGGTGGCTGCTACTCTAATGCCTGAAGTCTTAAGGCCTAAGAATCAGGAGCTCCAATGTCCAAAGGAAGTAAATGGATGCCTCAGCTCAAGAGACAGAGAATTCTCCCTTCCTCTACCTTTTTATTCCATTCTGATGGGCCCTCAATGAGTTGTATGATGCCTGCTAACACTAGTGTGGGTGAATCATTTTTACTCAGTATGCTGACTCAAACACTAATCTCTGGAATACTCTCACAGACATACCCAGAAATAATGTTTTACTAGATGTCTGGGTCTTCCTTAATCCAGTCAAGTTGACACATAAAATTAACCATTATACCATTCGAAGCCTGCCAGACACATCCTCTGACCCAGGTGCCCAGCTTGGGGATGGAAGAGACCCAATATAGGAAGTAGGTATTTTGAGAGCACATTCAGGGCAGACTTAGGAAACAAAATTCGAAAGGGAGCCAGAGAAATACTAATCTGGATCCTCCAAAAAGGTTACCTTCAAACTGGGTGTTCATAGCTGTGGATGTCCAAAAAAAATTCCAAGCAATCTGTGAACACATTTAGCTTTAAGGGAATCAGTTTCCAAACCGTCATCTTTACTTTCTGCATGCACACTTTTCAAAAACTAACCTTCCTGAGAGGAGTAACATCAGCAATACAGCATAACAGGAAGTCTCAGACCTTGTTCCTCCATAGACACTGACTTAACAAAATATGGTCCAAAAACCTTTTATGAGAACTCTAGAAACTAGTATCCAAGGCAAGCTCAGAGTCAAGAACAGCTATCTTAAAATGGGTAAGAAAAACCATTTTCATTTCACCTACAATAGCCCTTTCTCCAAGCCATTACAGCTTGGTGTTTTCATGAGTAAATGCCCAACTTGAGGCTTCTCCCTTGAGAAGGAAGCAGACGAGTAGAATGTGTGTTCAACATTCGAACTTTTCATGGGGCTCCTGAGGACTGGTTTCTGTCTTGCCTGACACTGAGTGCTGATACAGTAAAAATACTTTGAATCCCTGGGGACTGCTGAGAAGAGAAATCAACAGCTTGTTGCAGATCCTGAGAACTTGCAGTACTGTAGACAAACACCAGAGAGAGCAAGAGACTACAAGCTTCTGAGAAGAGCAACAAACATCTTGAATTGGGAAATTACATGTACAAGCCCAAGAATACATATCTCCAGAAAAGGTTTGAGAGATAACTCCCCTAGACTGTTATGTGGGCTGAATGTTAAAGGTTTCCCACTTTATGAAGACAATCCATAAAAACTGGAAGATATGATCATATGATGATAGTGGGAAACATGGCCCAATCAGAGGACCAAATATGTCTCAGAAATGGAACCCCAAAGAAACAGAGATCTATGAATTACCTGACAATGAATTCAAAGTAATCATCTTAAAGAGGCTCAGTGGGCTACAAGAGAATCAGATAGACAAATGAAACCAGGAAGTGATGCATAAAAATCAGAATATCAACAAAGACACAGAGACTGGGTGCAGTGGCTCATGCCTGAAATTCTAGCACTTTGGGAGGCTGAGGCAGGAGGACTGCTTGAGCCCAGGTGTTTGAGACCAGCCTGGGCAACATAGTGAGACCCTGTCTCTAAAAACAAAGAAAGAAAAAAATGAAAGAAAGATAGAATCTATTTTTAAAAAAAGGAAATTCTGGAGTTGAAAAAAACAATAACTGAATTGAACAATTCACTAAGAGGGATCATAACAGATTTAATTGAGGAGAATAAATAATCAGGAAATTTGAGAAAGTTTATTTGAAATTATTGAAATTATTGGGGGAAACAAAAGCAAAAAGATGAAGAAAAGTTAAGAAAGCCTCTGGGACTTATGGAATATGATATATGATCCAAAGCCAACCGTGAGACACATAATAATCATCTGAGTTTATCATACATTGTCGATTGCTTATTGGATTATCCTCAACAGGATGTAAGCTCCATGAAGGCAAATTTTTGTTTTCTTACTGCCGCATCCTGGCATCCAGGAGGTGCTCAGTAAATGAATGAAGTGAAACTAAAGAAGATGTGAGTTCTATGACAGGAAACAGCTTGTGGTAGAAAATTTGCACCTGATGGTTTAGGGGATGTTGACCATCAGAGCCAGAGATGACCTTAAGAATTGAAGAGATCCCTGGAAATTCACCAAAACCTTGGGGGTGATTACCAGACTTTCTAAAACTTTTGGAAGGGGGAAGATGGTGTGACTCCAGCTGACATCTGCATTACAGTATATTTTCATTTTAATATTACAACAGACAAAGAAACAGAGGATCTGAAAGGTGAAGTGACTTGCCCAAGATTATTCAGCTAAATAGCAGAGCAGGAATCTAAATCAGCTCTTTCTGACTCCAGAAACTATATTCTTTCCAAGAGCCAGTATAACTGAGGAGAAAACTTGGCAACAAGTGTGTGCTCAGATAGGTAACAGTTCAAAGAATTAAGGAAATGCTTCGTAGAGAAAGTAACAGCTAATTTAGTATTCTGATAATCTTATGGAGAGACCAAAGGCAGACCAGGAGAAAGGAGCTTGAACAAAAAGTTTTAGGGTGAGGAGCTGTCCTGGGAACATGGAGTACATCAGCTTCACTGGAGATTAGGGTGTGGAATAAATCTATTGGGAGATAAGGTCTGCAAAGGCCAGAATGTGGCTAAGGAATTTGAGCTTTACCATGAGAAAGTGGGGAGTATTAACCCAAAGAACAATGTGGTCAGAACACATTTTTAGGAAGATCATTTGGGATGCCAGGGTCAGGGTTACCAGATGGATTTGTTGTAGTAGGACCAGTCAAGTGTTCCTTCCAAAGCAATTTACTATCTCTGACACCCTGAAAGGGTGAGGTTAAACCCTGCCCTGATCAAAATGTTCACAAAACAGCCCTAGTTGGTAGGAGTGTGCCAATGAACAGAAGAGCCAGACTCCCAACCAGTAGCTTCCCTTCTCTCGCACCTTGAGCTCTGGTGGGGTATGATCACCTGGTGGATAACAGGAGTAGGTGGGAGGGCAATCTCTGCGGAGCAAACTTCAAAGGCCCAGAGGGGAAGGCGAATGTGGAGATCAGAGATCAGAGTGGATGGCTGGCTGGAGGATAGGGTTGGGGTGAGTAGGGGCAGTGGTGAGGGAGAGTGCTTGATCATGAATGACTTGAATTTTCAGGTTAAGAAACACAGACATCCTGAGAGAAATGAGGAACTCAGGAAGGTTTTTAAGTAGGAGAGAGACATAACTAGATTTGAATTTTAGAAAGACCATCAACTGCAGTGTGGAGAATGAGGAAGAAGCAGGAAGCAGAGAGATCAGTGAGAAGGCAGTTGTGGTGATCCTGGGAGAGGAGATGAGTGGCCAGCACTAGGGCCAACAATTGCAATGGATAGACTGGCCAGAATTGTAGGAGACTCAATAAACAAAAATCACAGAATGAAAAAGGAGTCACTAAAAAAGTAGTTGACAGAAGAGAATGAATATCCTTTCCCTATTATTAAATACATCCTGAATTGTCGATCATCTACTTAAAATTGCACTGGAAGAACTCAGATTTTAGAACTTTTTGGCTTCTGAGTTCTAGTTCATTCACTCAGTAACCCTGACTAGAGTCTGTGGTGGGAAGTGGGGACCAAGGCATGACTCAGTCCTGTTCCTGCCGCAGCCGCCCTCCCACCCCGCTCCGCCAGACGGTGTGGTGGAAGGACAGTCATCAATTCCGGTACAGCGTGGAGAGTGCTTTGATGGAGGAACTACAAGACGCTGTAGAGTCACCGGGAAAACTTGATCCAGAAGGTTTCCAGGGAGAGGAGATTTTGCGCCTAAGATTTCAAATAAAAGATCTCATGACACTGTCACTGAAACAACTAAGCACTGCTGGGGAAAGATGGTGGCCTAGAGAACAGCCTCGTTACCTATTTATCCCTTTTCCTCAGAAACATAGACGTCACCTTATGCGGGAAAGGAAACCGGGTGAGCTACGTCCCCAGGGATGCCCAGCAATACACAAGCCACCGTCACCCCCTCCAGAGTAAACGACAACGCCCGGCAAGCGGGCGTCCAGGCAGTCCCAGGAGCCAGCGCTTGGAGCCGCCAGGCTGTGATTGGTGGAGCTTCGGAGCCCGTTCTTCGTCGGGCCCAACAGTGCGCCTCTGATTGGTGGAGATGCCACCTGGCTCCGCCCCTCCCTACACAAGTCTGTGCGCCGCCGGTGGCCGGGCTTAGAGGGCACCACTGTGAGGTCTGGGGAGGATGCTACATCGACCCGGGCGGTAGGCGGCCGAACCTTGGCCCCAAGTCTTCTACCCTGGGTGGATTGCGGCCTCTAGAGGAGAGGCGTCTGGGGACCGACTGGCAGCCGTGCTGCCGCGGCACTCTGGGCCAAGCTGAGGGCGGACCGGACTCCCTGCGCCTGCGTGGCATTTTGCATTTGGGGAAATGGCGGTGCTCGGGGACGTGTATGCTGACCCAGGGCGGGAGGGAGCTGCGAGTAGTTTGCCGGGCCTGTTCAGACTCGGGTCTGGACACCACAGGCCGGGGTAGGGCTGGGTGCTGCCTAGCTCTGCCGGCCTTTGGGGCCCTCAGGTGCCAATGAGCTCCGTGCGCCGTCCGCCTGGCGGTCCTCAGGTCCGGCCACCCATCACCACCCCACCGCGTCTGTTTCCTTTCCGGTCCAGTGGGGATTGCCTCTGAGTTAAGAGCGTCGTATCAGTAAGGTCCCCCGAGTGGCAGCCCTGACAGCCTGAGTCCCGGCCTCTCCTCGCCGCGCCCCCGCTTCCCCCTACCCCCGGGAGGACTCCCATAACCCTTTCAACAGAAGTCTTTTAGGAGCACAAGATAAGGCTTCCAGTCACCTGGCCCAACCCTTCACCAATTAACTGCCCGGTCCCCAGGCTCAGGCACAGCACATCCTTCTCAGCCTGCTCTCCTTTGTGAGATGGAGATGGGTGTCCTCATAGATTATATTCAAAGGTAATACACATAGGTCTTTCCATTTGCTAAGTACGTTTCCCTTCTCACACCCTTCTTACACCTCTCACACTCTCTTCTCACACCTCTTCATGTCAGGAAGACAAAAGCCTGCCTGTAGTTACAAAAACAAGTTTCTCCCAGACTTTGTCAGCTGAGCCTCTAGAGATAAATATCCTTGGTGTTTTATTACCTTAAGTGTTTTTCTGAGTGCCTGCTGCGCATTAAACACTGTACTGAATAGTGCTGAGGACCCAGAGGAACCAATCGGCATCTTCTCATGAAATTCAGACTAGTGGCAGAAAACTGGACTTGTGATGAAGGAACAGATGAAGTGCTCTGGAAATTCAGGGGTGAAGGAGGAGAATCAGCCGTCTTTAGAGAGGAAACAGTAGCATACAAAGAGGAACCAGAAGGGGCAATTCCAAATGATATGAACACAAGACAGCTTGACAGCTCACTGGGCCCATACAAAGACTATTGTTCATTTTGTGTGTGTGTGGGGTGGGGGGGTGCCGGAGGTGGGTGGAGTTAATGGAGTAGGGGTTGTATAGTACCACTGTTAAAATCAGGGGATTTAGCTTATTCATTGTGCAGCTTCAGGCACGTAATCTCTTTGAGCCTGTCAATTAAAGGTACAGTATTTACTTCAGATTCAAAATAATGCATTTCAAGCCTGAGCATCACAGTTGGCACAAAGCTACCATTTTTTTGAACACCAACTATCAAATATTATGTGAAAGAAATGCCTTGAATGTCAAGATAAAGAATGTATATATTCTCTGGGTAACGGGTCAAACAGATGGTTGAGCAGTAGAAGGCACTGATGAGAGGTAGGCGTAAGGGACTGGATCCCAAGTTAAAGCCTAAGCCACTGCAGTGGTTGCAACCCCACTTACTTCTGTCTCACTCCCATCCAAGCCTCCCTACCCTCCTCAGTCCACAAGCATTTCAAAACCATGTTTCTAAAAACCAGCCATTTATATCTGTTTAGGTAAGTAACAGGAGTGCGGTGGTGTATTTACAAGTTGGCTTGTCCAGATATACTATAACTTAGTGTCTGTATTTAATATTGACAACCAAAAAATATATATAAATATCTTGCATCTATACACAGCAGGGCAGGAGTCTCTGTGTCTTCTTGAGCAGTGAGTTCGCAGGCTCCCATAGGCCCTCTTCTCATGGTGATAGTGTAGCCCTCAGTGCAAAGGAGACTAGAACCTGGCAGCCCAGACTGGCCCTTCCCTTCTCCTCCCTGCACTCCAGTGCTCCCAACTGGTCTCAGGTAAGTTAAGATTAATTTGAGTGGTTGGGCAGGAAGAGATGGGAATGGGCAAATCCTAATGAAGCCTGACCCTTAGGGTGGGGAGGTCCAGGCCAGCAGAAGGGGTGGCCATAGCCACCTCCTGGGATAGAAGCCTAGTAGTTCATAGTTCGATTAGTGTGTCCTTAGGACATCGGTCCAGCCCTACAGATTAGCTTGGTGAAGAAGGCAAGTGTCTGGACAGGGCTTAGTCCTCACCCTCAGGCACAGAGCCATTCAGGGCGAAGCCTGGGATGTGGGTACAGAGACTCAGGCTGATATAAAAATAACAAAATCAGTAATAAAAAAATTATAAAACCTGTTGCTTGTCTGAATAGATTTGAGCAACAGTCTTGCTTTTGTTAAAATCCTGGAGCCGTTAAGTCCTGAATATTCTTCTGGACATCATTGGTGGCTGGAGAAAGGAGCCCCAGGCCCGGCTCGGCTGAGATCTGTCAGTTTGGAAGTCTCATCCAGCTGCCTGTGCTCCCGAGAGATCCTTAGGGCTGCTGGGAAGAGGCCGGGCTGGTGGTTTGGGGCGCCTTACACTTGGGAATCAGCCCCCAGAGGATGGAACAGCTCTTCGGGTGTCTTGTCACTTTGGCTGTTTCCCCCCTGCCGGAAGCCGGAAGCAATCTCATCGAAGGTCCGGCCTTTAGTCTCAGGAACTTTGAAGTAGGTGAAGATGAAGAACAGAACCAGGAGCACAGTGAAGATGATGAAGACGTAGGGACCACACAGTTGCTGAAAGACACACAGACACACTTGGTTGGAGTCATGACCTTACATCCTGGCTGTAGGACTTTGGATAAGTCACTTTACCTTTGGGCCTTTAAGCTGAAAAGGGGAACATCCACCTACCCAGGGATGCTATCATTATTAAATGAGATCATGCTTGCACCTAGCATGTAATAGGCTCCAGGAGCACCATTCAAAGCTGAGGGGAGAACCCTGGAGTTGAGGTCAGCATTCTTAGTCATGTAACCTGGGCTTCCTACTCGCAGTTCGTCCTCAGCGTGATTACTAATGAGAATGCTGGGAAAGGACTTTGCACAGCACTGTGGGGTCATGTGTGCAGGTGAGACATAGTGAGGATAGAGACAGTGGGGGTTCTCACCTCCACGTACTGGAAGCACATGCCCACTATGAAATTTGAGGTCCAGTTGGAGAAGCCTGCAACAGCAATGGCAGCTGGACGTGGACCCTGGCTGAAGAGTTCAGCCACGATGAACCATGGGATGGGGCCGGGACCCACTTCAAAGAAGGCCACGAAGCCAAAGATGGCCACAATGCTCAGATAGGACATCCAGGGCAGCTGCTCCTGTTGAGGATGATGGAGAAGGGGAAAAGTTAGACTGGGCTGTGATGACTCCTCAGGGGAAACAGAAGCTGCAGAGGCAGCCCAGAGTAGGGCAATGCTGGAAGGCAGGAGGCCTGGGGCTGATCCTGGATCTGTTGTGTGCCCCAGGTATCCAGCATTGGGCCTCAGCTTCCTCATCTGAACAAAATGATTTAAGTCCTGCAGGGTGGTGGCAAGTGTGAGTCCATCCCCGGGAGTGGTAATGTGGTGTGCATGTGGACAGTGCTAAGAGGCCCCGTGGTCCCCTGGTCATGCCTGCAGCGCAGTCCACCTGTGGCAGGATACAGAACAACATTCCTGGGGGTGAGGTGGACTCAGGTTCTAAGGCTTGTGAGGCACCCAGCTCAGGCTGGCACAGAGTAAGCACTAAGCATATGGTTCTGCATATAACCCTTCTTGAGGCGGCCAGAGTAGAAAAGTTATGGGCTTCAGTTCGGATCTCAGATCTGCCACTTTCTACTTGGCTGCATGTCTGACCTTTCGACAACCACCAAACTGTCCAAGACCAGGCTGAGCCATAAAATGACAGTCATGGTGTTTTCCTTGCCCAGAGGCTGAATAAACGAGTGCCTGTGTGTGAGTGCCAGGCACAGGGTTAGCGCAGCGGTCACAGTCACAGGCTTGGGACCAAGGTTGATTCCTGGCTTCATCCTTTATCTGACAAGTTACTAACCTCACTGGGACCTAGGCTTCCTCCCCCGTAAAATGGGAATAACTGAACCCTACCTCCAGTCGTGTGAACTGAGTGAGGCAAGGCATGTTTCTGCACCTCTGTGGAGAGGACAGCACTAATGCCCGGGGTTCTGTGAAGATGAATTGAGGCTACAGATGATGACTGGAAAGGGTTAATATTAGGCAAGGCAATTCCTTAAGGAGGTGAAAGTTTGTGGTTTGGAAGGAGACAACTTCAGGAGCCAGAAGGTCGGACCCAAGCCCCGGGATACAGAGCCGGGGAGAATGCAGCCAGCACCTGGCCTGCCAGGCTGGGGCTGAGACAGGCATTTTGGGATCTGAAGCCCAGGTGAACTCTCCCCCAACCCTCACCCTCCAGAACCTGGCAACTCACCAGCAATGCCAGCGCAATGGTCATGAGTATAGCACAACCCGCCATGCCAGCCAGGCCTATGAGGTGCAGGGTCCGCCGGCCTGCTCGCTCCACCACAAATAGCTGTGGGCACAGACAGTATCAGTGACACCCCTGCCTGGGGCCCCTCTGAACCCACCCACCCAGAGGCTTGCCTCAACAGCCAGGAAAGCCACAGGGCACTGCAAAGACCAGCGGGGAAGATGGTACCGCCTCTTCCCTGGGCTTGGCTGGGGGGCCAGATGGGAATGAGGGGCAGAGAGCTGGCCCCAGAGCCCAACAGCAGTACAGGGGGTGAGAGGCAGCCCTAGAGAGCCAGACAACTGGGCACCCTGGCTGTGACCTTGGGTGAGCTGTTTGTCATTTCTCTTCTCTGAGCCTCCGCATCAGCTATGTAGTGTGAGCAAATGAACCCCACAGGTAGTTGGGAATAAAATGAGGTGGCATTTCATGGAGCATGTGACACATGCCTGGCGTTCAGTAAACGCTGCCATTCTGACATGAGTCCTGAGCGTGGGCCCTGGCTGCTGACGACAGTAGGCCAAGACTCACCGACACGACGGTGAAGGCCGTGTTGACGATGCCGGAGCCGATGGTGGCGTACACAGGCTGCTGCACCCCTGCCTTCTCGAAGATGCTCGTGGAGTAATAGAAGACCTGCCAGACAAGAGAAACTGTTGGGGCCTCCCTGGACATGTGAGCCTTCGCTGCCTCTGCAGCGGTGGATGTAGGACCCAGGATGAGTAAAGAATGAAGGGGACAAATACTCAGGCAGAGGGACACTGCACTGCAGTGACCTTATGGGCTTGGGTTCTAAAGGGAAGCTTCCCCTTCAGCAGAGGCATATCCATTGTTTTAAGTTTGGGACTTGTTCACTGTGCACAAGGGCTTGGCTGGGGCACAGGAAGGGTGGGTGGGGGCACTCACAGCATTGATGCCTGACAGCTGCTGGGACAGCTGCAGCACCACGGCGATGAGGATGGGCTGGCGGTAGGCGGCTGAGCGGAACAGTTCCAGGATGGTGACCTTCTTCTCCCGCATCATCTGCCGACTCTCCTCCTTCATCTCCTGCAGGTCATGGGTCACGTCAGCCGTCCCGCGCAGCTTCTTCAGCACTGGGGGGACCAGAGGGAAGGTGGGGTGGCTCAGAGTGGGAAGAAGGCCAGGGCTTAGGGAGTGGGGAGGAAGGCAGGGCTCTGCCCATACCACTCTTGGCCCGGTTCTCCTCGTTGCGGTTGATGAGCAGGAAGCGGGGGCTCTCGGGGCAGAAGGGCAGCACGATGCACTGCAGCAGGGCTGGGACGAAGATGATGCTCAGCAGCAGGGGCCACAGGTCCTCATTGCCCATGATGGAGTCCAGGCCGAACACCTGGGGGAAGCAGGGGCCGTGAGCGCCTCTGCCCTGACGCCTCTTCCCAGCCTGTCCTGCCAGAGTGGCCTTCCTTGCTTTGTGTCAGCTGCTGCTTCAGGGAAGGGCCCCAGTTCTGGTGGCTCTGCCACTAACATGAGGCTCGACCTCTCTCAACCTTGGTTTCCTCACGGGTCACGTGGGGAAAGTAGGACCTACCCCATAGCGTTGCTGGGAGGACAAATGACAAGGCCACAGATGTGTCCAGCACAGAGAATGGGGGCTGCTACTCTGCCACAGGAGTGTTCTGGGGACAGGGAAGGGGAAGTCTCCTGGAAGGAGGTTACAGCGTGCATAACGGCCTGAGGCATGTTGGGGGAAGGCGGGCCCTGTGGTTGCAGGCCCAGAGTGAGAAGAAGGGATGAGAAAGGTCAAGTCATCTTGCTTTTCCACTGGGAGGCAATGGTGCTGTGTTCTCTGGACCTGTGTACCACAGTGGTCCTTTGCAGGGCTGTGGGAGCTGGTGGAAGAGAAACTCTGCCCTGCTGGCACAGACCCAAGAGCTACTGAAGCTGTGAGGGAAGGTGGGGCTGTGCCAGGCAGGTAGATCCTACCCCAGCTTACCTGGGCGATGAGAATGCCGACAACGATGCCCAGCTGGTGCAGGGTGCCCAGTGCCCCACGAAGGGCTGTGGGTGACACTTCACCCACATACATGGGCACGAAGCCTGTGGTCAGGCCGCAGTACACGCCGATGATGAAGCGGCCCAGGATCAGCATCTCAAAGGACTTGCCCAGTTTCGAGAAGCCCATGAGCACGGCAGACACGAAGGCCAGCAGATTCATCATCAGCATTGAATTCCGCCTGGGGGTGGGGTCACAGGTCAGGCCGATGCCCACATCCCTTGGCTCCCCACGGCTGCATCACAGGTAATACCCTGGAACAGGCAGGGAAATCTTCCCCACCTCCCCACCCCATCTGTGACTCCCTGGGCAAGGAGGGCATGGGCCCTTCAAGGACAGTGCCAGGACCTACCGGCCAAAGCGGTTAACGAAAAGGCCCACAGAGAAGGAGCCAATCATGCCCCCAACGGAGAAGATGGCCACCGAGAGGGACCAGAGCGTGGTGAGTGTGGTGGGCAGGATGCTCTCCCCATAGCGGTGGATCCATGTCTGATTGTAGAACTCCTCGATCACCTACAGGGGCAGATGCAGTCTGGGTGGGCGAGCCCCGGGCTTCCTTTTCCTTCCCCTTGCACCCCTCACTAAGATAGGGCCCGGGCCTGGCTCTGCCAGAGACTCACTGCATGTTCTTGAGCCAAGTCCCTCGATTTTTGTGGGCCTCAGTTTCTCCAGGTGAGAAACAAGGGGTTGGGCTCTATCTCTGGGTTGTCCCACTTCTCCTAACGTGGTTTCCAGGGCCTTGTGGGTCCACAGGCTCAGCACGACTTACTGGGATGATGGCAAGTGACCAGTGGTGGAAGTTCAGGCATAGAATAGAGAAGTACAAGGCCAGGTGTGGTGGCTCAGCCTGTAATCCCAGCACTTTGGGAGGCCAAGGCAGGCAGATCACTGGAGGGCAGGAGTTCGAGACTAGTTTGACCAACATGGTGAAACCCTGTCTCTACTAAAAATAATAACTTAAAAAAACTAGCTGGGCATGGTGGCATGTGCCTGTAATCCCAGCTATGCAGGAGGCCGAGGCAGGAATATTGCTTGAACCCGGGAGGCAGAGGCTGCAGTGAGCTGAGATCGCCCCACTGCACTCCAGCCTGGGCAACAGAGTGAGACTCTATGTCTCCAAAAAAAAAAAAAAAAAAAAAAAGAGAGGTGCAGAAGGAAAAAGGTATTCCCACTTGCCCCTTTTCTTCTCACCATGACTCAAAGCCCCCAAGACCCCAGCTTCTGTCACCAGGCCCTCTCCCCAACCCCTTGCTGGGGAAGAACCAGGGCTTGACAGACAGGTTCTACCATCCAGGAAGTACAGACTCCGTGAGCGCACTGAGGGCCTGGTGTGACAAACTTGCATGTCACCCTTCAGCTGTGCTTGAAAGACTCACATTGTGGCTTTCTGTTCCCCAGGCCCAGTTCCTCGTGTCTGGCCTGCGAGCACCCCCTTGAAGGACCCACGGCCTCCTCCCCTCTCCCAAAGGGCCCAGCTAGGAGGTATGGGGAAAGGCTCCACACAAGGAAGCAGTTCCAGGAACTGGAGACACCTGTCCTAGGACAGGCCTGTCCACTAGCCCTGCCCCCATCCTGGCCAGCTCCCAGTGATGTGGCAGGCAGGCAGCACCAGTTCTGCCTGTGCACACTCACCACACTCTCAGTGCCACGGAACTGGCCAGACCCACCCAGCCACACGTGTAGCCAAGTGCAAGCCTAGCTTCCCAGGAACGACTTCTTGTGCACATATACCATCATGGACACATACTTGTGCTCACAGAATCTGAATATTCGTGCTTTAGCCAGTCGCAAACTCACATGCCCCTCATCCCCTACCCCTTACAGCTCAAACTCAATTCCATGTGAACCCAACCCATCCCAACACCCCTCCCCAGGTGCATGCCACAAGTTCATGCACAAACAGTGCTATGTAGCCTCTGCAAACTCCATCATCACTGCTGTTGGTTCTCCCTACCCCTTCCAACCCACTGAGGTCTAACAGAAGAGGAAGGTGTGTGCGGGCATACTTGCCAAATCAGGGCTTGCAGTCCCAGAAATGCCCACCCAATATGCTGGGACTGCCTCCTGGTGCCTTCCTTCCCATTGCCATGGGTCCTCAGCCTCTAGCTGTCTTTGTCCCTGCCCTGTCACAACCTGTTCCAAGTCTGGAGGCACCTGATGGAGGCCAGGCTCCAAGGGGCTAGGATAGTTGATAGGCAGCAGAGGCAAATCCTAGATCTACTTGTCTGTTCCAAGGATGCCATGCAGGACGGTGAATAGAAACCTGAACTCTGAATCTGGACACAACTAAATTCAGGTCCTAACTCCGCCCCTTATTTCCAGTGTGACCATGAGCAAGTTATTTCATCTCTGAGTTTCCATGGCCCTATTTCTAAAGTGCAGACATTAGCAGTAGCTACTTCTCAGTGCTGCAGGGAATCAGTGAAACAGGGCTCTCCAGGGCTTAGTATTAACATCCCTAAAATCACCCCACTGCACACTGGTGGCCTGAAGGCTGTGCAGACCACTAACAGAGTCTACCCAAGGCTTCAACACACAACTCAAAATCGGGGCTCTTGCCAGGTATCAATCCAATCTCCCTACCTTACCACACCTACACTCTACACACCATTTCCCACCCCTCCATGCCTTTGAGATGCTACTACTCCTTCCTGGAAGGTACATCTGGCTTTACTGCTGCAACCTTTCGAGATCCAGGTTCCCTGACTCCAGGAGTTTGTCTTCCCTGAGGAAGCTCCTGAGATGCTACCGAGCTTGATTCACACCATGGTCTGTCCCAGAGCCAGTGCCGGGGATGCCTGGTGAGTAAACGGAAGACTCAGTGAATCAAAGGTGTTAGGCTCTCCTCCTAGAACCCCTTGATTCTGCTGAGGGCAGAGAGAAGGCAGATTTTGACAAAAAAAAACAGAGCAACAAAACACGAAGTGTTCTTCAAGGACAAAACTAACCCCAGAGGAGGACTGGCCAGGAATGGTAATGCCCCATTTATCAGGCTCCGCCAAGAACAGGCCGTTCTGGATGAGGGTGGTTAAGGGAACTGTCCAGATAAATGGCGCTTGCCCTTCTGAGGGTCCAACCTTTCCTGGCCCATTATGGGGTGAAAATTTGAAGAGATTTCCCTTTGCTCTCCTGAGCAACCAGACCTCCAAGCAGGGTTGCAGGGCAATGGTGTCTGCCCTCAGGGCTCTCTGCAGGGGCAAGGAGAGGTGTTGTCCCTGTGCAGACTGGCTTCAGATGGCTGAATTTCTGCGTTCCGTAGTTCTAAGGTCTTCCCCGACCCCTCTGTGGTTCACAGGCTTGTCTTGTACACTCTCCACACCCCTTTTGAAATTTGCCAAGAAGTCAGCAAATGGAATTTGTTTGAATTGTATACAGAGTAAATAGATGCTGAATAAGTAAGGCCTGAAACTACCTAAATAAATAAGCTTGAAGATCTCATGTCTTTAACTCTGCTTGAGATGTAAGAGGGCCGTTTATAAATGAGATGTGACAGAGCTCCACCCTGCCTGTGGTCACAAGGGATCCAACCTTGTCCAGGGCTGGCTCCAGGACACTGCCTAGCTGCTCAGCTACTCAGATCACTTTACCAGGTGGAGGAAGGGTGAGCAACCAGCTCCCTGCATGTTAACCTGGGCCCGGATGCATCCCTGCAGCTCGCAGTAGCACTTCCTGGCCCAGCTGGGGCTGGGGAGTGGGTTTCTGCCTCTTGATGCCTGAGATTTCTGGGAAGAAGTCACACCTGGCTTTGCATTCCTAATGCTGGTTCTGGTACTCTGTGTCCTCCCCTCCCTGGGGTTCCACGCTGACTCTTGGCCCAGGAAGGGCAGGGGGTTGCTGGAGAATGAGAAGAACCCTATATGAGGAAAAGCTCTGGGGTCACATCTTCCACCCAGTCGCTTCTTCAGCATCCTCCCTAGAAGTGTCTTGGTGCACCTCAGAAAAGAAGAGTCTACTTACTATGCCCTGACAGGATCCCACAGGCCCAATCCCATCGGCTCCCAGCAGCCTCCGCAGCCCTGAGTCATGCGTGAGGTGAGACGTGGCATGAGCCTGTTCAGCATGCTCCCACCTCACATGCCCATCCCAAGCTTAGGAGTTAGACCTTTGATGCTGCCACCACCTCACAGCTGTCAATGGCCAGGTCTTCTGGAGTGTGTCCTCCTTCTCCATCTGTGCAGCCTGCCCTGGGTCTCATCTGGATTCTGCTCCTGACTCTTCCTATCCACCAAAGCCAGACTCTGTTTCCCACAGCGAACCACCCCTCAGAAGGCAGTCAGAGTCCCACACACCAAATGCGCCAGGCTTGGCCGTCCACCAGCTTCTCTGCTCCCTGCCCAGCCCATTCACAATCTCTTCACCCAGCTGTGGGGTCTGGGTGGGGGCAGATGCACTGAGGAGGGAGGGATGGTTCTGATCAGTCCCTGGGCGGACTGCCATGGCGTCGGCCAGCCTAGAGCTGAGAGGCTACTAGAGATCCCTGTCCAGGTCTCTCATTGAGCCTAGAGGACACCCACGATGGAGACCACCCTGGAGAAAGCAGCAGGTTGGCTCTGGGCGGCTCAGATCCTTTGGACAAGATGGCTTCTGGTACACGAGGCTCTTCCTCACCCAGCAGCTCTCCAGGGGTGAGGGGAGGCCTGCACAAGCCTCAGGACACATTGGGAATCCCCACACCACCTCCTGCCAGTCTGGGCAACTGTGGGTATGGCCACACGTCTGCCCATCTCCCAGGGGACTTCTCACTTCCTCTTTATAGAGCGGCATGAGCCAGCGAACACCGCCTGGCACATGGGTAAGCTGTTACTGTTGTCATTGTTGCTCTCTCAAGAAGAGAAGTCACCACCTTCAGAGGGACATTAGGGACAGGGTTTTCCATTTTGAAATTGCCAGAAAACATTACCCTGAGGATGTATGAGTAAGGAGGAACCTGCAAGAGCTAGGGGCCTGCCTCAGGGAGTAAAGCTTGTCTTCAGACCCTGCCTGGCTCCTCCTGGCAGAAGAACTCAGCAGGTCTACAGCCCCAGAGGGCGGAGGCCCCAGGGCCAGACTGCAGCTCAGGAGAAGGAAGTGCTTTCTAGACTTCAGGGGATGAGGCTGGCCACCGTGCAGGTGGTGAGTTCCCTGTAAGTAGGGAGCATGCTACTTACACGGTGTTCCAGAGCCGGACTGGAAAACGTTTTATGTAAAAGGCTAGCTAGAATCCATCAGGTAGGGTCTGTGAGCCACATATGGCCTCTGTCACTCATTGTTCTTTTTTTCTCAACCTTGTAAAAATGTAAAAACCATTGTTAGCTCTTGGGCTGTACAAAAACAGGCTGCTGGTTGGATGTGGCCCTCCTGCCGCCCCTTGATCTAGGATTCTACACTAATGCCAGGAGGGGTATGCATTTTGGAACCTCTGGCTGGGCTCACCATCATTCCGGCTAGACATTCCTCTATCCCAGGAGGATGAGGTTGGGTAGGTCATTCCCAGCAGGGATCCCTGGGCCAGGTTCAAGCTCCTTCTCAACCCTCCCTCTTCTCTCCTGGATACTATTATGGGAAAGAAGGGGTTAAACTGCCAGCCAAGCTTCCAGTGCCAGTTAGAAAGAGGAAAGGGTCAGCTTCTCCGGCTTAGCCCCTCAACCTGGCCTTCACTCCTGTTCCCTGCCTGCCCGTCTTCCAGCTGGGGCTGGCCCTGCCCCGCTCCTCCCCCAGGCTCTCAGCCCAGGGCCTTATCTCCACAGCAACTCTTAGCCACACCCCAGGGTCAGCTGGGAGATTGGAGCCAGATGTTCCAGGTGGGGCCGGACAGATAACCCTGACCACTGGGTCCCCTGGGGCCTCTCTTTGGGGTCTGGGGAAGAGGCCCAGTTTGGAGCTAGAGCTGGGCCCCAACCCACCACCCCCCAGAGGGTTGGACCACACAGGCTGCTTCTCCAGAACAGTCCTGACATGACCAGCTTCCAAACCAAGGCCAGGCCAGGCCTCCTGGCAGACAGAGGAATAATCCCACTGCGGCAGCCACACCCAAAGCCTTTCTCAGTCCTTGCAATGAAGTGTCTCCTCTACCCCAACTATGACTCATGATGCATACATGGTGACTCCCCCATATGACCTAGACACCTCACACCTTTGTTTGGGCTTAATCACCTTTCAGAGCATGCGCAGTACTTCTCTGGAAAGCCTTCCTCCTGAGAACTACCCCTCCTTCTCCAATCAACTGGTTCTCAAACAGAGGCAGTTCTGGCACCCCACAGGACATCTGCCAATGCCCAGAGACATTTTTGGTTGGCACACTGGCTACTGGCATCTAGAGGGTAGAAGCCAAGGATGCTGATAAACATCCGACAGGCCCCTGCAGCACTAGCAGAAACATCACAGTGCCAGGCTGAGAAATCCTGCTCTAAGGGTGAAGCACCTTCTCCCTCCCCCTTCCCTGCTCTCACTGTGCTTGTTCACATTTCCATCGTTGCCTTTAGATGGCTAACTGTAAGGTACTGTGTGCTCCCTCTACGGTAAACCTCAGCACGGAGATAGTCTGATGCATGCCTGTCGCTGCTGCCACCATGGCACTGGAGGTGGCGAGTGGACACTAAATGACCAACAAGCCATGAATCCAACTGAAGTGCTTGAGGGGTGATGTGATATGACAGGGTGTGATGGTGTAAGAGATTGTGCAACTGTGTGTGGGAAACTTGAGATGCTGATACATGACTGAGCTTGACTCAGCTCTGAAGTGAGAGCACACATGGCCAGCTGGGGTGGCAGCTGTAGGTGAGTGAAAGGGTGTTTAGGGATCCATCTGGGACTGTGCCCATCTTCCACAATGGTCCAGGGCACAGATGAGGGCCAGACTCCCTGGACTTAGATTGCAGCCCTGCCACTTACTAGCTGTGTGTCCTTGCTTTAATTGCTTAACATCCCTGTGCCCCAGTTTCTTATAAAACAGGGATTATGGTGTCTGCCTAATGGGGTTATTTGAGGAACAACTGAATTACTATTTTTAGAGTATGTATAACAATGCCTGGCAAGCAGTAAGTAAGCAGTAAGGGTTTATGGTAGTGGTGATGGGTGAAGGGGAGAGGGGACCCAGAACTCTTTGGACCTAGGAGAGATAAGGAGAGGCTGCCTGGAGCATGTTGCCCAGCCCAGCCTGACAGGACAGAGGGCTTGGGTAGGGAGGCGGGTGTTGCCTCCAGCTCTTTCACTCACCAAGCTGGGTCATCGTGGGCAGATCTCACCTCTTCTGCAGACCAGGTTCCTCCTTTGTCAAACAAGGAGTGTTGTTTGTCAAACAATGAGGCCCTTTCGGGCCCAAACTCTCTGGATTCTGCGGATGCCTTATTCTCAGACATGCCTGACACTGTCTCTTGGGCCAGGACCTCATGGTGTCTCTGTGGCCTTAGTCATTCTCTACTGGCAGCTCCATCATTTGGGGAGGGGAGGAGCAGTGCTCGGATCAGCCCAATATGACGATCAGGATTCCCTGGTTCATTTAGCTGCTCTGCTCCCTCTGTGGCTGGGCTGGCCTCTTCCACCTCTGTCCTCCTCCAGGAGGGGAAGCATGGCAGGAAAGTCCTGTCATCACTCACAGAGGGCAGGGGCAGTGCGCAGGGCGGAGGAGGCACAAGGCTTGGGAGCCCACCTCTAGCTCAGCCTCTTACTCTCCAGATACCTCATCTGGCTTCGATTCCCTCATCTAGAAGAGGGGAAGATAATGTCAGCCCTGCCTGCCTTGTGGAGTTGAATTGCTGTGAGGCGGTAATTTATGGGGAGGTGCTTTGTAAACATATAAGATAATATGATTAATTAACCACTTCTAGAAGGAAGCCCTTTGGGGCCTGTTTTATGGAAGAAACAAGCTTCTGGTAATTAGCAGGAGAACTGGCATCCTCACAATTTGTGGGGGAAAGTCTCTTCTCAAGAGCAGACAAACTATGGTCAACTCGATGCTGTTTCCTAAGAGAGGTTCCTCTAAACAGGCAAGGTAAGTCGGTGTGCTCAGTGCAGGCAGCTAGCGATTCCACACCAGCAGATCATTTCGCACCCCTGCACCTCTGCAGAAGCCAAGCCGATCCCACTGCCCAGACACCTGCCCCGTAAGGTCAACTCACCCATCAAGGTCGGGCGTGGCTGCCAAGTCCTCTGTAAAGCCCTTTGTTTTTGGCTCCCCTGTAACCCCCACCCCAGTATTAGTTTCTCCCTGTTTGCTCTCACAGCACTTGAAGCCCTCTGTTAGTTACACTCTTTCTCCAAGGGTCTCTCCCACTGCTGTGGAGACAGGGCCCAGCTCACACTGTGTCTCAGGCAGCTCCCTGAGGGCCAGCATGTGCATGCTGTGTTCACAGCTTAATTCTCCCTCCTCACTGTCTAGGACAGCATCTGGCACAGTGTGGATGCTCAGGAAGTCCTGGATGAATGAAACAGTTGGCAGGATGGAATCTCTCTGCCACCCTAGGGCAGGCCTTCAGCCCTACCCAGGCACACAGTCGCTTTGGCTGTTACTACACGTGGGCTCTGAGCCTCATTTTCATTTCTTCCTCCTGGATCCTTCTATCCTCTCTTCACATGTTATATTTATCACTTCTAATCTGCTCCTGGTTGGAAAAACTACAGCCAGCCTTGTGAGAGGTGTTTGTAAAGTGCAAAAGTCAACAGACTGAGTGCCTGGGTGCTTGCCCAAGAAACACCGCTAGATTTCAGCGTTCTCAGTTCCGGCCACTCCCATCTCCAGCTTCCGTCTGCCGGGGCTGCTTTCTGAAGTAAAGTGACCTTTGGACAGGTGCCCAGATATGGTCCTATGAATGAAGTTTACAGCCTCACCTGGGCCCTTTGTGCTGCTGAGCCTGTGCTGAGGTCAGAGGTTCCGCCCATCTTCCATTATAACCTCTTGCCTAATCTAATTTCTAATCTAATTTCTGATTAGATGGGAGGCCCCAGAGATCACAGAAGTTCATCTCAGATTTCTCTACATCTTCAGAAGTATGTCAGTCCCTGGCTGGGCGTGGTGACTCACACCTGTAATCCCACAGCTTTGGGAGGCTAAGGCAGGTAGATCACCAGAGGTCAGGAGTTCGAGACCAGCCTCACCAACATGGTGAAACCCCATCTCTACTAAAAATACAAAAATTAGCCAGGCGTGGTGGTACGCACCTGTAAGCCCAGCTACAGGGGAGGCCAAGGCAGGAGAATCACTTGGACCCAGGAAGCGGAGGTTCAAGTGATCCTCAGTGAGCCGAGATCATGCCACTGCACTCCAGCCTGGGCAACGGACTGAAACTCCATCTCCAAAAAAAAAAAAAGTATCTCAGTCCCTCCCGGCCCCTCCCTCCTGCTCCAACACCACCTTCCTCCTGGAAGACCTCCACCCTCACTTCCTTATCTTTACCCTTTCCTCTGCTGATTCCTTCCAACATGGGCAGGCAGATAAGGAGATCAGGAGTTCAAGACCAGCCTGGCCAACATGGTGAAACCCTGTCACTACCAGAAGTACAAAAATTAGCTGGGCAGGGTGGCAGGTGCCTGTAATTGCAACTACTTGGGAGGCCGAGGCAGGAGAATTGCAGAACTGCAATCAGCTGAGATTGCACCACTGCACTCCAGCCTGGGTGACAGAGTAAGACTCTGTCTCAAAAAAAAAAAAAAAAAAAAAATAGCCCTCATTAAAAAAAAAAAAAAATCCTAGCCATACCATCCTTCCAAAGCTCCCACCTCCTTTCTCCCTCTCCCACCAACTCTTTTGGAAGAGCCATTTCCACCCTTTCCCATCTGCCTCTCACTCTTCACCCAATTGCAGTGAGGCTTCTACCTGTGCTGTGCCACCCAGTCAGCCCGAGTGACCACAAGGCCACCATTGCCTCTTCTGCATTCAACATTGTGGAGAGGCTTGCCCAGTTCAACCCCTGGGGCATCCCTTCACTGCATTAATCCACTATCCACCAGTGTCTACTACTATGACAGGCACTGTTCTAGGCACTAAGGACACCGCTGTGGACAAACCAGAAAGACTCTGGCCCTTCGACAGCTTACATTCTACCTCTGTTTTGGGAGGATCTCCTCTCCTGGTTTTAGAGATAACAGCTCTTGTTCCTCTACTTAGGGTCCTCTTCTAGCAATGGGTTGTTCTCTGGGCCTTGATCTTTTTATTTTTTATTTTTATGTATTTAATTATAAAATTGAGATGGGGTCTTGCTGTGTTGCTCAGGCTGGTCTCGAACTCCTGGGTTCAAATGATCTGCTCACCTCAGCCTCCCAAAGTGCTGAGATTACAGCCACCGTGCCCGGCCTTAATCTTCATTTCTCTTTTTATTCCACAGTCTTCCTAGAAGATCTTCTTCCAGTGTGTGGATACCGGTGACTAACTCTCAACTTTTCTCCAGCCTGGGTCTATGAGACAGACCCATACGTGCAGGAGGCACCCATGCCTCCATTCCTGCACAGCCCATGGCCACCTGCCAGCTCCTGGCACACCTGCTCCTTCTTAAAACCATGCATCACCCGTGCCAGAAACCTAGAAACCATTTTTAAACCCTTCTCTGTTGTCCTCGCACAGAACTGATGACCAAATCCCATCCATTCTTCCTCTGAGGGTTTGCTTTTATGTCACTGGTGCAACGGCAACCTTCTTGATGGTTTCCTGGTCTCTAGTCTCACATTCTTAGGTCCACCCCTCCATACCAGACGCCTGAGTCATTTCCTTATGATGCAAGTCTGATCACGTCTGCCCTGGGCAGCGGGTCCCTATTGTCCTCATCCTAAAGTCCATGCTCCCTAGCTGGGCCCCATGCTGGTGCCCATCTGCCCATTCTGACTGTGTAATGCCATACTCACAAGGCCCTTTTGGTCTGGCTCTGGCCTACCTTGTTGGCCTCCCCATCCTTCCCCCTCCTCCTGTTCACTCTAGTGACACACTATACTACTCACACTTTACTGAATGCCAGGCTTTCTCTCTTCTGGGCATTTTACTTGGCAGGCCCCCTGCTCACCCCAACCCTGTTTTGCTTCTGGAAAACACCTCCTCTGTCCTGGCCTTAGAGTCCTAGTTGTTATTAACTCACTATAAGATCACAGTCAAGACATCACTAAATCCAGTAGCTGTCAACCTTGGCTGCACATTGGATTTGGTCAGGAAACTTTTAATTGAATGCCCAAACAGCATCCCAAGCCAATTAAATCAGAATCTGGGGGTGTCCAGGAAACCCCAATGTGCAACCAAGTGGAGAGTTCAGCCTCCTTCTGTTTCCTCCCAGTCTGTCTTACAGACTTTCTACCTGTAAGGATTCCCAAAGGGAGCCAGTTATGAAGCACACATTTTGGCAAGAGCTGTCAAGAACAGTTAGCAAATGCAGGGCTTGGGGCTGCTCCAAGCATGGGCCCACGGTCGCCATGCCCAGCAAACTTGGAAAAGTCCTGTCACCTCCGCTGCAGCTGAGCATGACTCAGCAGCCCAAGCCTTCCTGGTAACTTGCTCCTCAGCATCGGGCGTGGCCCCATAGCCACGGTCTGCCTATTTGGAAGATGCCCAGCTAACTCCAGACACTACCCGGTTCCCCCAAACAGGCCCCTGATCTTTGGGAGTCACTGCACCCACTTGCCAGCCTCATCCGTCTGGACAAGAGATGTGGTCCTGATGTGAGGACTGCCCACTCTCATTTGGTCCTCTCTGGGAAGGTACAGATTTTTTAACTGGCAAGGCAGCTAGTTAGGGAGATAGCCTGAGGCCGTGGAAATAACAGAGTGTGGCTTCTGACTCCAGCATTCACTAGCTTTGCGACCTTGGGCCTGTTGGTCATTTCATCTGCCTGGGACTGTTTCCGGGGCTATAAAATGGAAATCACCACCCAATCTCCTAAACACATGCAAAAATGCCTGGTACAGAGGAAGGGCTCGGTGAGTTTCCTTTCCTGTGCCTACCCTCTGCCCCCCTACCCCCTTTTCCTTTTTTCTCCTCCTTAAAGCAAGTAGGCTGGGCTGGAGGAGATGGCCTAGGTCCCTTCCCATCCTGACATTCAAGTAGACAAGTGAGGACAGATCTAGGAGGCACAGCAGGGAGGAGGAAGTCAGCACAGACCTCCACCCCCTGCGGCTCCCTAGGGCAAGACGCCATTTCTGCTTTGACTGGCACAGGGCTTTCAGGGAGAGGATGCGGTTTCGACCTAGAGTTCGATGCCTTAAAAGGAAGTGTGCTACATGTGGATGGGTATGAGCGCAGGCTCAAGGACCACCTGGCAGGCAGGGAGCTGGTTTTGGATACCAGCTCTCTCTGACTAGCTGGGTGATGCTGGGCAGGTTTCCTCTCTCTGGCCATTTCCCACACCTGCAGGCTGGGAGTGATGCCTGTTGCTTCCTTACAGTGCTACAGTGAGCATTACCTGAGACAAGCCCATGAAAACCCGCTGCAGCCCAGAATGCCATGTAAATGCAACATTATTGTATTGAGCTTTGCTCTGATGTTATTATATTATCAGACTTATTACTATGTGACTGAGTTAGGTGGGGGGTTGGTCAAGAAGTCCTATAAAAGATCCCAGGATTCTGTGGGACCTGAGATTCTAGAATACTGCTGCCCTAAGATTCCAAGGCAAGAAGAAACAAGTCTCTGACATGGTCAGGGCCAGAAAATTGATTGGAGGCAGACAGCGCATTGATGTAAATGACTCTTAACACTCCAGTGGCAGTGTGAGCCTGTGGGCATGTGTGATGTGCAACAGGGCAGGTTGGTGTCCATAAGCCAATGAAGGCACAGTACTCACCTTCTGGGGGGCATTGATGACTCCAGTGTTGTAGCCAAACTGCAGGGAGCCGAGCACTGCCCCTCCCACGGCCAGCATTAGGCGACCCGTCAGCTTCTGCAGAGAAACAAACCACACTGTTATAGGCGTGTCTGGGCCCAGATTACTACAGGACAGGGCTTGGACTGGCAGGTTCCTGTGTTCAGGTATCTTGCCTGACTCCTGGCACCACACCAGTCTTTCTCCCAGGAAACCTGGCCAATTCCCAATCTTAGGTGCCCAAACCAGCCTAGTTGATTTCAAGACACTGGGCTGGCCGGGCCATTTCCTGGGGAGAGAGGGGAAGTATGGTCTTCTCTCTTTGTAGCCAGGTGTCAGGAAGAGAGAGGCTTTGGATTCTTTGGGGTCTCATTTCCCTCGTGGAGCCACACCTAGGGTCTGGTGGTTCTAGATGCTCTGATTGGGAGGCCCAGGAACCAGCCCTCCTATGCAAGGGGGGCCCAAATTACATGGTAGGAGTAGCACAGATATAGAAGCACCCTGGATTTGGAGCTGAAGGTGCCAGCGTCTGATTCCAGCCCATGTGCCTGTTTGCTCTGTGAATTCCAGCAGGCTAAGTCCCCCTTGCACCACTTCTCCCCCACCCTCCATTTGCTTGTTGGCAAAATGGAAACAGCCTCATTTGTCACACTGGAGATGTGATCCCACCTTGCCCTGCCCTTCCTGCTGTTCACAGGGCAGGAAACTGAGCCCTGACAGGGTGAGGCAAGTTCCAGATCACTCAGGGGTCTGCAGCAGAGCTCAGGGCTCTGGACTCCCTGCCTGGTGCTCCTCACAGCAACAATCCCCAAACCATGAGCCTCCCAAGGCTACTTGGACATAGATGATATGCCAGGCAGGAACGCAGTTTGGAAAAGTGCATGACAAGGTGAGTACAAGTGTTGGGCCAAGGTGTTTCCAATGGGTAAAGGGCTGGGAAGGAAAAGGGGCAGTTTGCTTCTGTCCACTGGAAGTCGAGGACATGAAGCAGCAGGATAGGCAGAGGCCAGCAGGTGAAGAGCCCTGCTTAGCCACAGGTGACTGAGAGGCCACCAGGGTGTCTGCCCTGTTGGAGAAAATTACTCCTTTTCAGCTATGAAAATGAGGATGTCAGGAAATGTGACATTAGGCAGGCCTTTAACTGACTGTGGGAGAAGAGAGCCGCGGGAGGCACGTGAAAAAAAAATGACTGGCATTCACTACACACCCACACCAGGCTGGGCACTAGAAGTGGGCAGAGCTGGCCACGGCCTGGCTGTGGGTCTCTGGGCCTCGGTTTCCACAGAACCCAGAAGCAGCCTTTACTTCACGATCATCACAGATAGCTGTGGGCGTAGCTGGTATCAGGCATATTCCCAGTATGGTCTTTTCATTCTCTGAAAGCTGTCAGTCAGGGCAATGATCCCAAAAGCCGAGGTGCTCACATCAGAGGCTGCGAAAGAGGAAGGCATTGGCCCAGGAGGAGTGTGCAGCTCAGAGCCCCCTATGTGTGTGCGTTGGGTCCTTCCTTCCCACGGGTCTATCTACGTGGCCCCCTAGCCTGCCTCTGGACATTCATCCCACATGCTGGGGGTTCCCTCATACCCACGGACTTATTCCCTCTAAATCCTCTGCATTGCGCAACTGGGAAGACAGCTCCCACCCACCTACCCACGTTTTGGTGCTGCCCCAAGACTCTCCCTTCTCTCAACTCTCTGGGGAGCCTTCAGGCCCAGAGCTGTTGTTCTAAGAGGGTAGTGAGCAGCTGACAAACTTCTGGGGGACCCCAGCGACATACCAGGTCAAGCCTAACTCATAGGGTGGGCACTGGGATTAAATCAGAGGCTGTGGCAAGGCACGGAGCATCACCAGGAGGGCTCACTAAACAGTGTCTGCTGGGCCCACCGCATGCTGGCCTATCTGTCTTCGGAATTACCTGCATTTGCTTGTGGGATGCAAAGTATATACAGTATTTTTCCAGAACACATTAGAATAGATAAAAAACAAGCAATGCAGCGACATCAAGCCATGGTTTAAGAAAATGTGGTTATATAATGGAATATATAACCTGGGAGTTCGAGGTTGCAGTGAGCTGTGATCAGACCATGGCACTCCAGCCGGGGTGACAGTAAGACCCTGTCTCAAAAAATAAAGTGAAACCAAAAACAGAGCAGTGTGTGCGTTGTATGTTACCTTTTCTTTTTTTCTGAGGGAGAGTCTTGCTCTGTGGCCAGGCGCCAGACCGGGGTGCAGTGGTACAATCTCAGCTCACTGCAACCTCCACCTCCTGGGTTCAAGTGATTTTCCTGCTTCAGCCTCCCGTGTAGCTGGGACTACAGGAATGTGCCACCATGCCCAGCTAATTTTTGTATTTTCGTAAAGATGGGGTTTCACTATGTTGGCCAGGATGGTCTTGATCTCTTGACCTCATGATCCGCCCTCCTCAGCCTCCCAAAGTGCTGGGATTACAAGCATGAGCCACTGCACCCTGCCTGTATGCTACCTTTTGTGTTTAAAAAAAAATTGGCGGCCGGGCGTGGTGGCTCAAGCCTGTAATCCCAGCACTTTGGGAGGCCGAGGCGGGTGGATCACGAGGTCAAGAGATCAAGACCATCCTGGTCAACATGGTGAAACCCCGTCTCTACTAAAAATACAAAAAATTAGCTGGGCATGGTGGCACGTGCCTGTAATCCTAGCTACTCAGGAGGTTGAGCCAGGAGAATTGCCTGAGCCCAGGAGGCGGAGGTTGCGGTGAGCCGAGATCGCGCCATTGCACTCCAGCCTGGGTAACAAGGGTGAAACTATGTCTCAAAAAAAAAGAAAAAAAAATTGGCTGGGGGTAGGGAGAGAATATACACACCTATTTAAAAGAATGCACAAGAGGCCAGGCACGGTGGCTCATACCTGTAATCCCAGCACTTTGGGAGGCTGAGGCGGGCAGATTGCTCAAGGCCAGGAGTTTGAGACCAGCCTGGCTGACATGGCAAAACCCCGTCTCTACTAAAAATACAAAAATTAGCTGCGCGTGGTGATGCATCCCTGTAGTCCCTCCCTACTTGGGAGGCTGAGGCACAAGAATCACTTTAATCTGGGAGATGACGGTTGCAGTGAGCCGAGATCGCACCACTGCACTCCAGCCTGGGTGACAGAGCAGACTGTTTCAAAAAGAAAAGAAAAAAAGGACGTACAAGAAAGGTAACATTCTAACCAGGGGGACTGGGGTGACTGGGGACAGGGTGAAAGTGAGATTTCGTTTTATAGCATTTTGGGACCTTTTTGAATTCTGAATGGTGTGAATGGAGTCACCTATTCAAAATAATTTTTATAAGCCCTATGATTTCATATTATTTAGAACAAAGCAATTTAAATAAAAACGTCAGGTGGAAAATAATACAGAAGATTCACAGATCTGGCAAAAATTACGTTGGAAGAGCATGAATGAATGACACTGGCCGTGCAAGATGAGGGCTATGATGACAGGCCCCGTTTTACTTAGGTCTGCATCTGACGTTCCAGGGGTCTTGAGCCTCTGAAGTCATCCCTGGGGCCCCACTGAGCAGCTGCTCAGGGACTGTAGGCTCTGGCAGTGGGGTTGCTGGAGGCCAAGGACATGGATCTTGTCATCGGCAGGTCAAGGTCAAACTCCACTTTAGAAAACCTGCCTACCCACGCCCTGGGTCATATCCAGGCAGCTGTTGCACTAGGACCCACTAAAATAATCAATGACCCGTGCTCCAGATTCATGCTAACTAAGTCTGGGGCCCCGGATAAAACTGGACCTGGTCCTGACACAAAGGAAGGAGGTTCCAGTCCAGCGGGGTGGGGGCCGTGGGGACTAGATGAAGATGAGAGGCCAGTGTGCTCTGGGCTTCAACAGGAGGCTGGTATGAGGCACTGTGAGAGCCCTGGAGGGAAAGACTTCCGGTTTTGCCTGGGGACAAAAGATGAGTTCCCAGGAGGTAACATTGGAGCTGGGGGCCGTGAAGGACACGCAGAGTCTGCCAAGTGGGAAAGCAGTGGCAAGGCTACATTCCAGGTGGACAGAACGGTATGTGCAGGGGGAAGAAATGGAGACCGATCAGTCAGATTAAGAAACAGGGTGCTCAGTGTGGCTCAGTGCCAGGTGTAGGGAGAGGGACACAGCCCCCTGCTCCTCAATAGACACATGGCACTGCGACCAGTCTCATACTTAGCTCCCACCCTGCTGCGCCCACCACAGCCAGCTTGATCATTGCTGGGCTTGGAATGAGACCCACGTTTAAATGCTGCAAGCTGCTTCCTCTCACCTTGGAGTTGGGATATACATGGTAGCCTGCCTTGGTTTCCTCACCTAGAAAACAGGGATGAAAGTTCCTTCCTTCAAGGGTTGCTGTTAAGTTCTCTATCGGTATCCATCATGAAGCCTGGAGAATTCCCTCCACAAGTGTTTGCTGAATCAGGGAAGAATAGCAAGCTACCCTCCATCAGGCAACCATAGCACCACCTGCCTCCACCAGCCAGTGGCTGGAACTGGAACATGGCTGTGAAGTCCCTTCACTCAACGTGTATTTATTCTGGTATCAAGCTGATGAACAGTTGGTGATGACTTAGAGGATATTAGCCCCACAGAGCTTGTGATTTTCTTGTGGGAGCCTTTTATTAGGGGTGGGGAGCAATGAACAGCCCAGAATCTGGGATCCCCAGCAGCCCATCACCACTCCCTGGGGATGAGACTACTTTCTAGAACATTCCATCTCTTCCAGGCCTTTGCTCTTGCTATGTCCTCTGCAGTCTCCAGCATATTACCCATCTGCCACCCAGTCTGGGCAACTCCTTAACAATGGAACCAGGGGCACTGACTTGTGTCTGTAATCCCAGCACTTTGGGAGGCCAAAGTGAGCAGATAACTTAAGCTCAGGAATTCAAGACGAGCCTGGGCAGCATGGTGAAACCAGGTGTCTACTAAAATTACAAAAAAAAAAAAAATGGTGAAAAAGAATTAGCTGGATGTCATGGCACACATCTGTACCTAGCTACTCCAGAGGCTGAGGTAGGAGGATCACCTGAACCTGGGAGGCGGAAGTTGCAGGGAGCTGAGAGACGTGCCACTTCACTCCAGCCTCGGCAACAGAGCAAGAAAAAAATAAAATAAAATGGAACCTGCGTCGTACTGTGTCTGCAGCCAGAGTGGCCAGCGTAGGGAACAGCACACACTAATTGCAACACAAATAAAACCTGTCATTTCTCAATTTAGCTTTTAGGCAAAGCTGGCTCTGTGTTATCTGTTATGCCAGACCAGTGCTCATCCTTAGCCATGTATCAAATCCCTGACGAGTGCTGGAACATCAGAGCTCTGAGAGGTGAAAACAGTACCCTCAAAACCCTCCACTCCACGCCCACAGGGCTGTCGATTAAAGACCTCTTAAGTCAGGCAGACTGAGTTCAAATCCTGACTCTCCTAGGAGAGCCATGACCCTTCAGTTCAGCTAGTGCCTGGGCTCGGGGTCTAGCACAGAGAAGGATTTCTCATGTTCCCACTCCTCACCCTTCCTAGCTATCCCACTGCTGGGGGTCTCACAACCCTTGAAAGCCCGCCCTCTCCCAGGAAGCCATGGAGGAGGTATTAAGATTCAGGACCTCTCCTCCCACACTCGGATGCTGGATGGCCCTGGCCACATTGTATAACTTGCCAAGCACCGTGGCCTTTTAACTCATGCTAATGTCTTTCCTCGGCATAGCGCTCCAGCCCTGGGGTTGGCCTGCA
Organism: Sapajus apella; assembly: GCF_009761245.1. NCBI lineage: Eukaryota > Metazoa > Chordata > Mammalia > Primates > Cebidae > Sapajus > Sapajus apella. Next base: position 14,936,257 of record NW_022437002.1, read on the forward strand.
GCAGGTTCTCAGTCTATACTAGCAGAGAGAGAGCACGTGGCTACTGCCACTCAGAGGCAGGGTATTCCTGGCAAGAGGAGGGTTCCAGGGCTGGCAGAATCCAGATGTTGCTCCATCTTGTCCTCTTCCCACAGCATCCCACATGGGTTCCCGAGGTATAGGGGAGGAGGAGACGCAGGGCTTGCCAACTGTTTAGTCCACAGCTCTAAGGAGGGCGGGGAGGGGTTTACCTGATCCATGACACCTCTCTTTTAATTTGTTTTGTCATGTTTCTTATTAATTTAAACAAACTTCTTGGCACATTAAAAGAAAGAAGCTCAAGACTGGGCACAGTGGCTCACACCTGTAACCCCAGCACTTTGGGAGGTGGAAGCAGTGGATTGCCTAAGGCCAGGAGTTCGAGACTAGCCTGGCCAACACGGCAAAACCCTTTCTCTACTAAAAATACAAAAATTAGTGGGGCTTGGTGGCACATGCCTATAATCCCAGGTACTTGGGAGGCAAAGGCACGAGAATCACTTTAACCTGAGAGCTGGAGAGTTGTAGTGAGCAAATATCTCACCACTGCATTCCAGTCTGGGCAACAGATCAAGGTACTGTCTCAAAAAAAAAAAAAAAAAAAAAAGACAGTCTCAGCTGCAGTAAGAAAGAAGCTCAAGAAATTGCTGTAACATTGGCATTTGAGAGGAGGTGCCTGAGATCAGAGGGTAGATGGCCAGCCTAGCATACAAACAAAAGCCAGGGTTGGGACTGGAGTTGTTTGGTTTCCTAGCCTGGCATTTTACCCTCTGACCGGTTCCGTCCTGCCAAGTCTTTTAAAAAAGAAGAATGATGGGCTAGCAGTCTGAAGCCTGACCTTAGGGTGACCTCAAGCATTAACTACTCCTCAAGCCACTTCCTTTAAGCCTTCCAATGATGTCAAGACCCTTGCGTGACTGAACCTTGAGGCAGAAGGCGCTCTCCAGTTTTCAAAGCAGAGCTGAGAGGAGCGAGCTAGTACATTTATCAGCAGCACCAGGAAGGCGAGGCACTCTGCCAGGGGCTGCTCATACACCCTAATTTAACCACCACAAACAAGCTCTCGGGGAGAGATTGCTCCCACTTCACAGATGAGAAATGAGACTGAGAGAGGGAAAAACCACAGATCCAGGGGGCTGGAGGCTTCAGGGAAGCTTCCAACTGGGGGTCTCTGATGCCAAATTCTATGCCTTTCCTGCTCAGGTCCTCCCCCTGGTTTCCGGGTACTGGTCCCTGAAGGAAACAAGGTTTCTACCTGGTGCTTTCTATGTAGGTCAAATTCCATAACAACAACTCTCTGAGCCTTGCCACTCTGAGACAGCCTGGGCACAAGCTCAGAAACCTTTGGGCCACTTTGCTGCATTTGCTGTAAGCCAAGGTTGGCAAACTATGGCAGCTAAGAAAGGGATTTACATTTTTAAGCGGATGGGGAGAAAAAAAAGACAATGACTAACATTTTGTGATATGTAAGAATTATATTAAATTCACATTTCATTGACCATTAATAAAGTTTTATTGGAACACAGCCACATTCATCTGTCTATATATTGTTTATGGCTGCTTTTGTACTGCAACAGCAAAGCTGAGTGGTTGGGGCAGGCCGACAACTACATGTCCCACAAAGCTGATAATATTTACCCTCTATCTGGTCCTTTTCAAAAAAAGTTGATCGGCCTCTGCTTGAAGCCCCAAGTCCCCTGAGCTGCCCAGCATTCTCAAAGCCTTCCAGGCAAAACCACATTCTCCCTAAATAACCAAAAAGAAATGCATCCTATAATGGAATGTTAAATGTAAACGATTAGCTCCTTGGCCCTGTGTGGGCATGGGGCCAGGATCTGGACCCTGGGGAAACTGACACCCCTGAGAAGGTACACATTTGGTGCTGAGATGGGCATTAATTCAACTAAGAGAACATTAATTTGGTAAGACTGGGCACATGCAAAGTTCACTGTCACTCTCAGAAAACAAGTCCCAGCTCCTCCACTTCCGTGACCTTAAACAAGTCCTTTTTTCTACACTTCAGTTCTCCGCAAGAGAGGATTTTCTAAGAACACATGATATTGCTAAGGAAATATTATGCCTGAAAGCATGCTCCCAACATTCTTCCAGTCGATGGGAATTCAGAAACAAAACTATACCAAATCCCTGCCTGTGAAACTTGATGTTTTAGTTGAAGGCTGGGGCAGAAAATAAATACATTTAATACATCAGGTGGTGAGTGGTTTGAAGAAAGGTGACGGGGTGCTATTTCTTAATCATGGTGGGACATGCCTGTAATGAAGTATTATGCAGCTGTTGGAAAGAGAGAAACACATCTGTATATATGTGTTGTGAAGAGCCCCAGGGTAGATTGTAAAGGGGGGAAAAAGCAATAGAATGTACATATATTGTGTAAGGAGTAGGAAGTTAGTGAACTTGTATACTGGCACTTGGTTGTATGTGCAGACAGGAACCTTGCTAGTATTTACCTCTAAGGGTGGGGCTGGTGAACAGGATGGGCTGCAAAGAACTATGCAGAAACTGAGCTCCAACTACACAGATGTTATATTTATAGGCATGTATCTACACATGCATAAAAAGTCTTTAGAGTAAACAACAAACTGTCAAAACTAGAAGACATTCTTTCATTTTTTATGCTTCTCTATAGTTGGCTCTATAACTTCTGAAAAATTTTTTAATCCAATTTTTTTTCCAGTCACATATTGAACTTTACTAGATACAGCCTGGATGCCAGGGCCTAGTAGGCCCCACACACTGCCTGCCAGGCCCTAGACTGTCCAGGGCTGGAGGGAGGGTAGTTTATCCAAGGAAGTGTCAGACATGGTAACCCCACAATGCAACACTGTGGTTAGAGATTTTACATAGCTGGGAGATGGAGGGTTGCTCCACAGATATATGAACAGGTCCAATCTTCCATAAATAAACCTACCATGGAGAGGAAAATGACACTCAAATTCATCATTAGACACAGGGCACTCTAGATGGGTGGGGCATTCTCACTAGTCAGGGGACCTGGATGGGTGACGAGGGGCCCAGAGGTCCACAGCCTGGGGCAGGCAGGGGTCAACAGATGATCGGCACTTGCACTAGGACACTGCATTCACAAGACCAATTACTGAAGGGACATGTGTGTCAGGCTGTTCATCCTGGAACGAGGAGGGGGCGATCTTTACATCATATTCTGTGGCTGGTGGGCTCAAAGAAGGCTACTTTGTGGAGAGAATGGGGGCAATGAGACCATACAGCGAAGGTGAGGATCAGGATCAGGCCCACAAACAGCCCTGGCTTCTGGGCAGCACTGCGTCCCCCACAATGCTGTTAGCACAGCTGGCTGCTGGGCTACTCCCGCCAGCTCTCGGCTGGAGGAGAGTCCCATAGAGGCTGATGAAGTCATTCAGAGAGTTGGCGATAAGGACTTCCACCACCAGGTTGTAGATGGTGATGGTGCCAGCCATGACCACTGGGACGCCGGACTTCATGATCAGCTCTGGCCACATGAGGGCCAGGACCACAATGCAGTGCTGCTCTAGGCTGTGCCACAGGCAGCACCCAGGGTTGTGGGATGGAGGCAAGGCAAGCCCAGAGCAGACTCTGTTCACCTGGGACCAGAAACCTGTGGGAATAGCTTCTGCACAACTGTGAGGGCCACCCACAAGTTATCACATGCAGCCAGGAGCTGAAGAAGGCACCCAGCTAGTGGCAGGAAGTCCGCAGGAAGAACAGCCACGGATGGGTGCTGAAGGAGCCCAGGGTGGCTGTTTCTTTCTTTCCTCGAACGAGGCCCTGCAGCCCAAGAGAGTCCACCTCTTCCGCCAGCAGAGGCACTTATGGCCCACTGGCCTGTCTGGGCTCCCACTGTGCTGTGAAAACCAGCCCGTGCTGCTCAGCACTCCCCAGGCCTGGTGCATGGACCACATGCTCCCCTGGAGCCTCAGTGCCGCAGACCCAGACACAGCTAGGTCTCATCCCCAGTACAGCTGAGAATGCAAGCTCCAACAAGAGGTGAGTGTCTGGCCTAAGGTCGAACAATAGAGCTGTTTCTGATGGATCCCTTTCCTCCCCACTTCCAAATGCCAGGGCAGGGGGAGATGAACTGTGGGCTAGGAGACATAGGCAGACTTCCTGTCCGGCAGAGGCCTCAGTAGCCACAGCTCCATCAGCTGGAGTCAGGCAAGAGCCCTCTCCCATTCCATGGTGCAGAGGCCCTGGGGAGGCAAATCAGTGTGGTCACGAAGAGAAAAGATGCTGCCTTCTTTCTGCCCAGGTTCAAGGCTTAGGAGCCCTGCTTGCCTACTGCAAAACCCTAATGTTTATGCATCAGCTATTGCCAGGCCTGGTGGCTGGAAGACAGAGCCTCAGGCTCCACTCCACCCCTTCCGTGGAGGGAGGTAACAATTGGAGGCTTGTTTGGGTGGCCAGGGCTGGGCCTGCAGGCCTGGACACAGCTTCTCTCAGCCCATGAGTCCGGTCAGGAGGCTTCCCAGCCTCTGCCATCATGGGGACATCGGTTACCAGATTGAGTGAGTGGCTTTGTCATCTCTATGCCCAGGAGTGAGGTGGGGGAAGGGGTGAGGTTGCAGGTCCCAAGCCAACACTGCACACTTTCCTCTTTGTTCCAGGCCTCCCCGGCTCTGCCAGTCTTGAGGAAGCGGGCAGCTGGATGCCTGTACCCTCGGTACTGGAGCAGAGCTCCAGGCCGACACCCCGTGACCAGGAGGCACTGGGCAAAGCTGAGCTCCTTGAAGTCACAAGCTGATTATGAGGGATTTGAGGCTGGTCCAGCTCCAGGGCAAATAGGGTCGAATCCTTGGATGGCTCTAGACAAGGATCATCTTGGGGCTATTTACATCATTTGCACACCCAGACTGGCCATACAAAGGGTCTTTCCACTTAAAATAGCCGCCGCCCTGATTGAGGGCAGAGGGCCAGTCTCACCACATCCACCAGGGGTAGCCAAGTCTCCATTTACTGAGAAGGAAACCAAGGCTCCAGGGAAAGCCACTTCTTCAAGGTCAGAGTTTAGTGAGAACATCTAGTGTTTTGTTTCCATTCACAGTAGAGTTTCAGTTGTCAAGTTATGTCTAATTCAACTTTCGGGCTCCTATGGTATGCAGAAAAAACATGGCAGGTCCTGTGTCTGGGGATGCCTGCTCCTTTGGGGTGGGTGGAGGATGGCACAGACAGGTGTGTGGAGAAGAAAGCATCTTTAAAAAAAACACAGCTCCGTAGGAGGACTCAAATATTTTGCGATAGCCTTATCTTGGTCAAATCTCTTCCCTTCTCTGGCCTCAGTTTCCCCATTTGTCAAACGGCGGGCTGGGCCATGGCTCTGGGTTCCCTCACCCCTCTAATGTCATCCTGGAAAGGCTGGCAGCATGTCTTGGGGTGGGAGATTCAGTGTGTGATCTTGGCAAAGTCATTTTTTGGTGGACCATGAGGTCATTGTGACTTGTAACACAGGGCAGTTGTGAGGATTCTAGCAGTTAATGGACATGAACATTCCTTTCAAACTATCCCAAGGCTGACCCAAATTCAGAAAGGTAGGTGGGGAGCCTAAAAAAAGCAAAGCAAAGAAGCCCAAAGCAGGGCAGGGCAGTCACATGAGCTGACCCTCCCTGGTCTGGCACTCCCACCCATGTGTCATCCCGATTAGCTTCCTGAGAAACCCCTCCTAGGAAGAATGGGTTAATGGGAGCTTTAATGATTTACCTGACTTAATACCCATGGGCCAACATCCTGACTCCCCAAAAGCTCACACTTCCAGAATGCTAGCTTCTGGATAGAGGCCAAGGCCCAGGTAGGTACAGGTCACCCAGGGCCCAGGTAAGTGCAATGCATCGTGGGAGTCCAAAGAAGCAAGGAACATTTATGGAGCATCTAAGGGGACAAACATACATTCTTTTCTGAATTCCTAGACACTATAATGATGAAAACTGGGCAACTGAGCCAAGGCGGGATTCAAAACCACATATCCAAGACTTCAAACACCTCTGCTGGGCTGTGTGTAGTAGCTCACACCTGTAATCCCAGTACGCTGGGAGGCTGAGGGGGGCAGATCACCTGAGTTCAAGAGTTCGAGACCAACCTGGGCAACATAGTGAAACCCCGTCTCTATCAAAAATACAAAAATTTAGCCGGCGTGGTGACACCTGGAAGGTAGAGGTTGCAGTAAGCCAAGATCGTGCCATTGCACTCCTACCTGGGTGACAGAGTGAGACTTTGTCTCGAAAAAAAACAAACAAAAAACTATGCTCTCTGCACCATGGAGAGGCTGAGGAAACCTAGAGATTTCTGATTTTTCCTTTTCTGGAAGGCAGAGACTGGACAGTAAAGTGATGAGTGATGGGCATAGGCAAGGCTAGTTACAAGCTCTTCACAAAGGGTGGGGAGAGACATCTGGGACAGGGCTCTCTTTTGTGTGCTGACCAGGAGGGATCGTGGGAGAACCCCTGGCTTGGAGGCAAGACGATTCCATCTGTCCCCTACTTTCTAGTCAGCTAAGCTCATTATGAGTTACAGAGGAGCACAATGGAACACAGGGAAGTTAGTTGAGTCAGTTCCCATTTCCTAGGAGACAAAGAGGAACATAGCAGAACCAAGGCTTCGGAGCCAGACACACCTGACTTTTAGACCTTGTGTGAAAGCCAAGCAATACAACCTCTCCAGGCCTCAGTTTAACATCGTGCACAAAAAGGCTGTGCTTGCCGGTCAAATCAGGAGTCTCCAAAGGGAAGGGCTTTATTCCAGAATGTATATGGAATGATCTACACAAGATTTGGAGGGGAAAATGACTATAGCTCCTATCTTGTATGTATTTGTCTTTTGAAATTTCCATTTTGGTTGGGCAAGGTGGTTCACGTGTGTAATCCCAGCACATTGGGAGGCCAAGGAGAGCAGATCATGAGGTCAGTAGTGCAAAACCAGCCTGGCCAACATAGTGAAACCCCGTCTCTACTGAAAATACAAAAATTAGCCAGGCATGTTGGTGCACGCCTGTAGTCTCAGCTACTCAGGAGGCTGAGGCAGGAGAATCACTTGAACCCGGGAGGTGGAGGTTGCGGTGAGCCAAGATCACGTCACTGCACTTCAGCCCAAGCAACACAGTGAGACTCCGTCTCAAAAACAAAAAAATTTCTATTTTATGAAGGCATATAATCTGTTAGTATCAAATCGCACGTGCATGAATGTATAAATGCAGATACATTAATTACTGATGAGGTAGACAGTGGAAAACGTGGAGAGCACTGCATGAAGAGCACCCACCTGCCACACTATTTAGAACCAGCTGGCACAAGGGGCCACCTTTGAAGACCAGCAAACTCTCTCCCTTCTGCCTAAAATTCAAGAAATGTTGTGGTGAAGAGAGACAGTGGAGACAGAAATGAAATTAAATCTGATTGGCCTGGGTTTAAACCCAGCTCAGCCACTTTACCAGCTGTGTGACTTCAGCAAACTTATTTCCCTTCTCTGAGCTTGTGGCTGGTGAGGAACCAGCAGGGCTATGAGGTCGATGATACTGAAAAGCAGTTTGGCTAAGAACCTGTTGATTCTGTCCTCCACTGCTCGGTCTCCATGTGGAGTATTCGCTTATCCACTCAACAGATAAATATTCATGTCTGGCATTGCATGGTGAATAGATAGTTCCTTACCTACAGGAAGTGAAAAAGTGATCTCTATCTTTCAGGTGGAAAAACTGAGGCCCAGAAGTTAAGCGGCCTTCAAGAGCCCTGAGATATTTAGACAGCCAGAGTCCCAGCCCTTGCCACTAGAGCTAAAACAGCTTCTCATTTCACTTTTGTTTAGTTATATCCACTCTTACAGCTCACCTATGATTGTAGGGAGCCTTCCTCGGGGTCTCACCTCAGGCGAGGGCCCAGGAAGGTTGAAGCAAGTCGTCTGGATTCATGGATTCAACAGATGTGAGGCGGAAGGCCTTTTCCCGCCGAGGGTACAGCCCAGGTCACCCCGCTCAGTCCCACCGGACATCTCCACCGCCGGTAGGAAGAGCAGTTCAGAATTCAGAGCTACCCCCGAGTCCCAGCTAAGAGAAAAAGGGCCATCCAGGTGCCCTCCCAGCTGAGGAGATGGAAAAATCCAAGTATAACAGATAAGAGGGAGCGTTTCAAAAGAAAAGGGGACTTGAAAATATTCTAGACTAGGGGGAGGAAGGGTGGGCGGGCAGAAAGAAACAATGCCCAATACACAGGAGGGGCTTAACAAACATTTGTGGAAAAGGAATCGCTCTGCGGGAATCACAGAGATGCCCTTCAGAAGCCCATATACACAGGAGAAAAGAAATCCTATCTAGGCAGTTGTCTGTCCCCAGAGTCCCCATCCCTCCCGCGTTCCCCAGCCCCGTGGCCTTCACGATTCCAGCTCGACTCCAGCCTGGGGCTCTTTCCTGACCCCCGGCTCCCCGCCCGGCCCTCAGGGTAAACGCGCCTCTCCCGAGCACATCTCCGCGGGACTGGGCCAAAGCTTTGGGGCCTGCACTCCTCCAAAAGGAGGGCCTCAGAGACCGGAGGTTCATCTCAACCCCCGCGTTCGAGCCCGGGCCTGGGGAAAGTGCCCTCCCCTCGGCCTCGGCACCGCGGGGGACTGGCGGGAGGAGTCAGGGAGGCTGGTGGGGCATCTCTCACCAGGCCGCGCACCTACTGGGGCGCCCGGGCCAGGGGAGCCTGCGGAGAGCCGGGGCGGGTCCCGCCTCCTCCGCGCGCTGGGGCCTGGGCCGGGCCGGGGGCTCGGCCCGCTCAGCCAATGGGCGCCGCGCTCGGGCCCCCTCCCCCGCACCGGGAGGAGCCGGCAACGGGCCGCCGCCGCCGAGGTCGTGTGCGACGTGCCGCGCCCGGGCCCTGTGTCCCCGGCCGCCGCCGGGCCGCGTGGACGGCGCGGGGCCCCCGGAAGGAAGCCTTGTGCTCAATACCGGCGCCAACTACGCACGCGGCGCCCTCCGGCCCGCTAGATCCGAGCCCATCCCCACCGCGGCCAGCGGCCCGGTGGGGCGCTGCGCTCCGGACCCGCGCGGAGCCAGGCTCCGAGAGGCGCGCGGCCCGCCCCGGGCGCACAGCGCGGCGGGGCGGCGGGGTAGGCTCTGGCCGGCGGAGGGGCGGGCAGGAGTCCGCGCCTTTGTTCCTGCCAGAGGGCCGGCGGGCGCGCGACTCACCTTGCTGCTGGGCTCCATGGCAGCGCTGCGCTGGTGGCTCTGGCAGTGCCGGGTGCGCGGGTGGCGACGGGCGGGCAGGCGGCGCTCTCCGGCTCAGACTCGTGCTCCGGTCCCGGGACTCCCACTGCGACTCTGACTCCGAGTCCGGTCGCTTGGTCTCCCGCTCTCTGGAACGCTCACTCGGGACCTGCAACCAGTGACCGCCACGCTTACTGGTGCTACCTCTTGCCTCTTGCGGGAGAGCGCGCGGATCGTGGCGTTTATAGGACACCGGCCATTGGCTGCCGACGCCGGTGTGTCGGGGGGGTGGGTTGTGGGTAGGACCTCGGGGCGGGGCCTAGGGCCCAGCCTGTCCTGGGCGGTGCGCGGGGAGGGGGCGAGGGGAGGGGCCGGGGGCGGGCGCGGGCGCGGGCGCGGGAGGGCCCCTAACCACCCCCTGCTCTGGCTGCAGATCGACCCGCTCTCAGAGCGTTGGCACCGCGGTGGGCGTTTGCTGTGTGACTCAGGGCAAGTGTGCACGCCTCTCTGAGCCTCCGCGGCCTTCTTCTCTAGCAAAATGGTGGAGCCGGTACCCGGCTGTAAGGCAAGCCGGGAGGCGCGGAGCAGCGCGTGGAGAGCTGGACTGGAGTTCTCACTCGGCCGCTGGGTGACTTCGGTGCACTAGGGATACTAGCAGTACCGCCTCATGGGGCTGTAGGAGGACTAAATGGGATAATATTTGTAGTGTTTAGAACAGCGTCTACTGCGTGAAAAGTAGTATTTATTGGTTAGAGAGACTTCAGGAGGTCTTGCTCAGTGATTGACTTCTCCCTTCCCTGTCTCCACCCCCCACATTCCCGTTTGTGAGCCAAGCCTTGCTTTTGCACCGGCCAGGCTCTCTGCCTGGAAATACATACCCATCTCAAACCAGGGCTTTAAAACCTCCTGCTCTGGGACGCCTTCCTCTACTTCTCACAGTTCAGGTGAATCTGTGGTGTCCTGTAAGTGTGGAAAATATGAAAGGAAGTTTAACTGACGTTAAGGACAGGAGAGACCTCGGGTTTGAACCAGCTCAACTGTGTACTAGCCCGGCCCGCGATCCTGGGCGAGTTCCTGGCCAACGAGGCTCAGTTTTCTTATGAGTAAAATGAAGTTCTTCACAGCAATCTCATTGCTATCATGAGAGGTGCAATTTCCAGATAAGCTCATGAAGTGTTTAGCATGGAAGTTCTCATTTACTGGTTGGTGATATTGTTGGATTATTTATTTGGTTTGTTAGTAGATAAATGAATGCTGGTCTCGATTTCCTGGGCTCAAGCGGTCCTCCCACCTTAGCCTCCGTAGTAGCTGGGAGTGCAGGCATGTGCCGGTGCACTGGGAGTGGTCTTGTTATTATCTGACTTCGCCTTATTTCCTCTAGACCACGGCCTTACGTGACACACAGTGAAGGAAAAGACCCCCAGTCCCAAGGTCTGACCAAAGTCTTGAGGATCCCTTTCCCCGTGGAGGGAGTCATGGTGGTCTTACTGTCTTGGAAACCAGGAGAACCGACCACATGACCCCTGGAGTTCTCTAGCCATGTGTCCAGTTCTGGCTGAGGGGTAGCTTGATTGGGTATGGAGCCCTGAAACAGAAGACAGGTGCATTCTAAATACACCCCTGTCCAAGGCTACGGTTCCTGTGGTCCCTTGGTTCTCAGGCTGGAAAGCTTGGGGCCACCTCTCTCCTCTCTCTTCACCCCTGGGCAGCCCATCAAGTCCTGTTGACTCTGCTGTCTACACCACCTCGTCTTCCTTCCCTCCCCAGCTGTCTGCAGGGCCTCCATCTCTGGTCTTTCGTCCTCCAGTCCTGCACCCTACCACTCTCCTGCTTATCTGTCTGGCATTGTCATGGAGGGAGTAAGGGCCAAGCCTGGCCATCAAGGTCCTTCTTCGGAGCACCAATTTACATGCTCAGCCTCGCCCCTCACAGCAGCAACTCACATCCACACCTTTGCTCAGCTTGTCTCCTCTGCCAGGGAAGCCCTCCCCAACCTCAGCGTGCCAGAAAGCACCATGGGTCCTTCCTCCTCCGGGAAGTGTCCCTGATTCTCCCAAGCGGAAATCTTTCTCTCCTTTACCATTTGGTGTTTCGTAGGTTGCCACTTGTCCTTTGTCTTCCCTCAGCCTGTGAGCACCTCAAGGACAGCTTCTGCAGCCGAGGCACATGGCGAATGACTGGAGGGGTGGAATGCACAAATGAGTGAGCAGCTAGTCGACCTGTCTCTGATTTCCTTCCACTCCAGTCTGTCCTGCTGCTACTTCGAGTCTTTCCATAAGTACCGTTTGGGTTTTGCTACTTCCCTGCTCAAAGTCTCTCCACAGCTCCCTGTTTCTTAGCACGTCTAGTCTACTGTCTATGCCTTTTCCCAGTGGTGGGCCTGCCTCACTCAGCCCATGGGTCACACTCACCAAACAGCCACCTTGGCCTTCTCTAGGCCAGCCCCATGCTGGCCACTTTCCCAGGGACAGAAACATGCAGCCCCATGGTTAGCCTCATGGAGGCCCCATACTGGAGAAGGAGGAAGAGGGGAGATAAGCAGCAACAATACCAAGTCAAGTGTAGGGGGTTAAGAGTCTGTACAGGAGCAGCAGAGCTTGTACCTCAGGAGAAGGAGAGGGAGTAGAGAGAGCATCTGGGAAGGAGGAGGTCATGCTAAGCAAAGTTTGGAAGGCTGACTAGGAGTTCAGATGGATCAGAGGGAAGGCCATTCTCAGCAGAGGGAAGAGCATGTGCAAAGGCAGCAGACTGCCAGAATGATTACCTAGGGGACTTAAGAATCTCTGAGCCACTCTTAGAGATTGATGGTGGAGCGGAGATCGGGACTCTGGAGCCTCAGCTCTGCTGTTTACTTGCAAACATTCATGGGCAAACAATGCCTTCTCTTCTCTGAGCCTGAAGACCCACATCTGTAAAATAGATGTAACGAACCCTTCCTGGGTAGGCCTGAGAGAAAGTGGATGTTTGTAAAGGCTTAGCCACATAAACTGTACTAGTTATTGACGTGAGAACTTCAGTCAAATCCCCATCCCATGGTAGGGTGGTGCTTGAGGACAAAGCAGAGTGGCCAGAAAAAAAGCCTTCCCTTCACCCACCCAGCCCCACCTGCCCACACACAGACCCCCATTAACTGCTTGAAATTCTACTTCTCTGTGTTCCTTTCTGAATGTTTTAGGACTTCCGGAGGCTACTGGTCAGAGGCAAATTCATCAGAAGCTATTGACACTGCATCAGAGATTAGATTCTCTGGTGGACTTGTTTGTTATTTGGGTGTCTGAGTCCTTGGAAGCAGAATTTAACTCCAGCTAGGGAAGGAGTTTAGAGAAGGTCCCAGAAAATAGCATCTGAGCACAGACGGTTTGGGTGCAGGGAAAAAGGGGAGCAGGAGGGGCAGTTATGTAGCCCCTGAGGCTGGAGTATGGGGGCTTAGGGAGGAGAAGAGACTGAAGAGGTGGAATCACAGTCAAATGTCTGTATAGGCAGGAGGGCTTTATGCAGTGGGCAGTGGGGAGCCATGGAGAGTTATTGAGCAGGGGGAAGGACCTGAGGAAACCTCAGTGTTCCCACAAGCCGACCTTACCTAAGGCACTAAAGGAGGTGTGAGGAGGCTGTGGAGCCCCAGCATTCAGCTTCAGCAAGCTAGTGCCCCTTCCCTAGTCTGTGCCCACACTGGCAGCTTTGTTCCCTGGAGGCTGCCTTTAGTCCTGGACGGAACTCGGCCTCTTCTAGGTCTGATTCTAAGCAGTTCCAGCCCCAGCCAGTCTGGAGGAAAAGAGCTCTCTGGGACTGGCTGGCAGGAAGGTGCCAGGTGACAGGCGGATGCTGGAGCCTAGTGCGTGCCTCAGAGCACGCAAGTGGGCGGGGGAGGGGTGGTGGTGGCGGCAGGGCGGTGCAGGGCGGGTCCTAGCAGCTCCACAGTTAGGAGTGAGTAAGGCAGGCTGAGAAAAGACTCTCTTGCCTTTAAAGGCAAGCGTCTCTGGCTGCCAGGAGGAAAGGTTTGGCTGAGTCAGCTGCAGCTGGTGCAAGGGGGGATGGCAGGGGCTGGGACAGGAGAGCCCCTAATCCGAAGGATGTTTTGCAACTCAAATCCGCCTGGATTGCAGGTAAACACGGCAATGAATTCCAGGAAGGCCTGATGGGCCAGGCAGGACAGTTGTGTGTTTAGTACTTTCATTCCGATTTGCACACCTGCTTGAACCACCTGCTCCCAGAAAGCTTTTCAGCATCCCTTCTTTATCTTCTGTGTGCCCCTCCTTGACCCTCTGCAAACGCTCTTATCAGGGCTACCACCTGCTCACTGATGCTGGTGGAATTGAACGGACATATTCCCCTCCCTCCCTTCTCTTTCTTTTTTTTTTTTTTTTTTTTGAGACAGAGTTTCACTCTTGTTACCCAGGCTGGAGTGCAATG
>NW_022437002.1:14969865-15110988 GCF_009761245.1 Sapajus apella
CATTGCACTCCAGCCTGGGTAACAAGAGTGAAACTCTGTCTCAAAAACAAAACAAAACAAGACAGAAAGATGAACTTGTATCATCTTTGGTTGTGAGAGAGCCTGAGTGTGTCAGAGGACCGTGGAGAGCAGTTTCATGAGCTGCATGCTTGGGGTGAAGGGCGTGAGGTTGTGCAGGAGCACTGGAGCCAGATTGCAAAGGATTGGCAATGCCTTGCTGGGGGGTTTAAACTTGACCTGGTAGCTGAGGAGTTCTTACCCATCTAAACAGCAGAATCACCCAGGGCACTAAAAAAAATACTGTTTTATGGTCCTGCCCAACAATATTCTGAGTCTGTAGGTCTCAAGTGGGAACCAAGAATCTTCACATTTTTTCCTTCAACTTTTATTTTAAGTTTAGGGGTGCCTGTGGAGGATGTGCAGGCTTGTTACTTGATTTGCTGCACAGGCTGTTCCATCACCCAGATATTAAACCCAACATTCGTCAGTTATTCTTCTTGATGCTTTCCCTCCCTTCATCCCACCCCCAACAGGCCCCAGTGTGTGTTGTTCCTCCCCAGGTGTCTATGTGTTTTCACCATTCAGCTTATAAGAACTTGCAGTGTTTGGTTTTCTGTTCCTGCATTAGTTTGCTGAGGATAATGGCTTCCAGCTCCATCCATGTCCCTGCAAAGGACGTTATCATCTTGTTACTTTTTATGGCTGCATAATATTCCATAGTGTATATCACCACATTTCCTTTATCCAATCTATCACAGATGGGCATTTAGATGGAAGAATCTTCACTTTTTAAAGCTTCTCAGGAAATTCTGATGCCCACCCAGAATTGGGAGCCCCTGCCATGGAAGAGGGTGGGGGATATCTTTAAACAGGAATAGGGTCCATTGAGATGCCCACCCTAGACCTCCAAGATTTGGGCAGAGAGCTTGAGAAGGTGGGAAGTGGGTGCAGGAGACTCTGACCCCCAGCCTTCCACCCCTCTCCAAAGCAGCCCCACACTCTGATGGCCACATTTACCACCAGGGCTGGCCTCTGAAAGTGCCTCTTCCCCATAGCCCTCTGGCTCCAGCAAGGGCAGACAGCCTTTCCTCCTTCCCTCCTTCCTTCCTTCTTCCCAGCAGATTTTGAGCTCCTCCACCATGTGCCAGGCATGCTGTAGGGTACTGAAGGTGAATAAAAAAATAGGTATTGTCTCCCCACAACCTCCTGACCCAAAGTTTTGGGTGAGTCCTGCTCTTTCGGCTCAGCTGAGCATGAAGTGCTGTGTCATCAGGAGTGTGGCTAAGCACAAGACAGCTGGGACAGGAGTCCACCCTGTGGGCTCAAGCAGTGGCCGCAGGGCTCAGGGGTCCAGCCTCCAGGTCCTGTGGCTTCCTGGTTCCCCTTTTCACAGGCCCAGTCTCTTGTCCTGGCTCCGGCCTTGTAAGCCAAACTCCCAGGCCCTGCCCTCGGTGCCCCCTTCCAGGAGGGTCCTGGTGCTGGGGTAGGAGTGAGCTGTTCAGCCACCTTCCCACCCTCATCTTACACAGAAGACAAGAGCATTGGGTAAGGCCTGAGCAACTTCCCAGGGGCAGGGTTAAGGATCATTTCCTCACAGGGGTAGTAGAAACAACAAACACGAGGAAATGACAGCGATGCTGAGGATTTCAGAGCACACAGCTCCGGTCCAGGACGGACTCCCACAGAGAGATGGGGGGAACGCTCTTGGGGCAGCTTCCTCACCTCCCTCTTGGAATCGGCTCTTGTGTCTTCATGCTGTGTTCTGTTGTTTCCTTTCTTTCTTTTTCTTTTTTTGAGACGGAATTTCACTCTTGTTACCCAGGCTGGAGTGCAATGGCACGATCTTGGCTCACCGCAACCTCCGCCTCCTGGGTTCAGGCAATTCTCCTGCCTCAACATCCTGAGTAGCTGGGATTACAGGCACGCACCACCATGCCTAGCTAATGTTTTGTATTTTTAGTAGAGACGGGGTTTCACCATGTTGACCAGGCTGGTCTCGATCTCTTGACTTCGTGATCCACCCGCCTCGGCCTCCCAAAGTGCTGGGACTACAGGCTTGAGCCACCGCGCCCGGCCTGTTGTTTCCTTTCATCAGGATTTCTTGTCCACTCCAACCCCACCTGCACCATCATCGATGTCACTGGTTCACTGGCTCATCGCCATTAGTTTACTTCTTCCTTTCTCATTCAACACATAGGTACCATGTGCCAGGCACAGGTTAAAGCCATAGGCAATATACAGCCTCACATGGAGTGCCCAGTCAGATGGGGTCACCAACACAGTCAGACAGCTCTAATACTACATGATAGTTGCCACTGTGGGTGTTATTAAAACCCACATAGGGCTTATAAAACCAAAGAGTAACCCAGGGAAGGCTGATTCTTGAAGAATGTGTAGGAATTTAAGGAGTGCATGCCAAGCAGTGAGAATAGAAAATGCAAAGGCAGCCGGGCGTGGTGGCTCAGCGCCTGTAATCTCAGCACTTTGGGAGGCTGAGGCAGGCGGATCACCTGAAGTCAGGAGTTCAAGACCAGCCTGGACAACATGGTGAAACCCTGTCTTTATTAAAAAAAAAAAAAAAAAAAAAAAAAAAGACATTGCAAAGGCACAAAGTTTGTGATGGCTACAGCACGGTAGGTTCAAGGGAGCAGAGGGAGTAGAGGCTGGGAGATGAGCAGGGGCATCCATGAAGGGCCTGGAAGGCTGGGCTGAGGAAGTAGAACTCTCTGCCTCAGGCAGGGGTCAGACTTGGAGGATTTTAGGGAGAGAAGGGACATGGTCAGATCTGTATCTTTTTTTTTTTTTTCTTTTTTTTGAGACGAGTCTCGCCCTGGCCCCTAGGCTGGAGTGTAATGGCACAATCTCGGCTCACTGCAACCTTTGCCTCCTGGGTTCAAGGGATTCTCCTGTTCTCCTGCCTCAGCCTCCCAAGTAGCTGGGACTATAGGCGTGCGCCACCAAGCCCAGCTAATTTTTGTACCTTTAGTAGAGACAAGGTGGCACCGTGTTGGCCAGGCTGATCTTGAACTCTTGACCTCATGATCCACCCGCCTTCTGCCTCCCAAAGTGCTGGGATTACAGGCTTGAGCCACCACGCCCAGCCAGATCTACATCTTAGAACAATGCTATGGAAGTTGGTTGTGGGGAATGGGTGAGCGAAGGAGAGGTCAGGCAAACTGTTCAATAAAGAGGACTGGGCACAAGCCAGGTAGGAGAAGCGAATGCCTAACCTAGGGCAGGGCGGGTGGCTCAGCAGGTGTGAGCACCTCTCAGTGTAAGGGCTGAGGTGGCAGAGGGGCAGATGGGCTGTGGAGCTGGCCACACTGAAGGCAGTTGGCTGTTTCCAGGGCTCAGGACCAAAGGGAGGCTGAGTCAGGAAGGCACTCCTGGGCTTTTGGCGTGAGCAGTCTCAGAGTCAGCAGATGCAGCTGGGTCTGTGTCTAGGGACAGGGAAGGTCCGCAGCAGGACTGCAGCCCATACCTGGGAATCAGGGCAAAGCCCAGCCTGGGGAAGAGCCCCCAGGAGCCAGGCCAGGTGTCAGGTGGGGTCCCTGTCCTGAAGAAAGAAGAGGCTGCTAGGTGGAGCACCTTTGGCACCTTTACGTCTCTGGCCACTTCTTTTTTATGGCTCCCTGCAACAATGAGACATGGACATCTGGAGGCACCTGGGGCTAGTTTCTTCCTCATTTGTGCCTGCTCATATGAGGCTCCCTTTAGTCTCCGCATGTTGACTCCAGTTACAATCTGATCCTGAACTGGGACCAGGGGTGTCCTGTTCCTGGCTCCAAGCTCCTGGCGAGGATGGACTTGGGTTTGGCTACACCTGCTCAGGTGCCTTCGGAAGTGTGCTCACCTCACCAGCCTTGTCAGAATGCAATCTCAGGATGATATAAGAGTTCAGGAAATGCCACCCTGAAGTATGTCACTTTGGACTTCAAACTGACAGCATTTGAGGAACAGCAAATAAATACAGGGAGGGACTTTCTCTGGACTTCCTTTGTCTGTTTCAAGATAAATTCTCCAAAAGGAAATCAGTGGTTTAAATCTCCTTCCCAGGGAGTTCATCAACCAGAGAAGAGTAAACTCAGGTCACAGGACAGGAGACTGGGAGTCAGTGCCACCCCCAGACAGACTTTATCACCTATCACTATTCTTCTGAGGGCCCATTCATCTTTCCCCCAAATCACTTTTTCTCTCCTATGTTGCCTGAATCCTCCATCCGTTCCCCCCTGTAAGACGTCTATATGCTGTCACTGAGGTTTTGGACATTGGCTTTTCTTTCATGTGATGCCCCCATGCCTGTAGTACATTTGTGTACCCTTTCTTCTGTAACCCTTTCTTCTGCTGTCAGTTTATTTCATAGAGTCAATTACTGAACCCTCAGAGGGTAGAAGGGAAATCTTCCCTCCCCTACAGTGATGCTCTGGGACACCAGACATCTGGTGTCTGGCAGACACCAGAGCTGACTCCCAAGAGCCCATTTGGGCAATTAGTCACTCATATGATAAACATTTTAAACATTGTTTCAACCCCCCAGAGTGTGCCAGTCCTTGGACTGAAAGCTGGATTTACAAGGTCAAATCAGATTCAGTCCTTGTGATAGAAGAGTTCATAATACAAAGGAGCCAAGCGCATGAAACACAACACAGCCTCTTACAGCACAACTCGACACGAGAGCCTCACACATCCCAACACAACACAGCCTCTTACAACACAACCTCACACATCCCAACGCAATACAGCCTCTTACAGCACAACTCGACATGAGAGCCTCACACATCCCAACACAACACAGCCTCTTACAACACAACCTCACACATCCCAACACAGCACAGCCTCTTACAACTCAACTCAACACGACAACCTCACACATCCCAACACAACACAGCCTCTTACAACTCGACACGACAGCCTCACACATCCCAACACAACACAGCCTCTTACAACACAACCTCACACATCCCAACACAACACAGCCTCTTACAACTCAACTCAACACGACAACCTCACACATCCCAACACAACACAGCCTCTTACAACACAACTCAACAACCTCACACATCCCAACACAACTCAGCCTCTTACAACTCCACACTACAACCTCGCACATCCGAACACAACACGGCCTCTTACAACTCAACTCGACACAACCACCTCACACATCCCAACACAACATACAAGAACTCAGGGCTGTTTTCTACCTTCTGGGTTCTCAGTTGAGAAAAGAGCAGCTCCCAATCAAAGGAGGCTTATTAATTAGGGAGGGAACTTATTGGAATGTCAGCAATAGAAGGCAGAGGGAAAGAGACTCTAAGTCAGATTAGCTGCTTCAGACTGATGACAGAACTCTCTGTGCCTCAGTTTCCACATCTACAACATGGAGAGAATAACAGTGTGTATGTCATAGGGCTTAAGGATGAATTGAGATAATACATGTAAAGTGGCCGGCACAGTGCCTAGAAGGTATAGCAAGCACAATAGCATTAGCTGTGGTGGTCATCATTGCCGTAGAATTATAGAACCTGATTATACTCTTAGGTTCTTAGAGTCAGAGAACTGTAGAATCATAGAACCCTAGGACCTTAGAACCTTAAACATAGAGGTTTATAAATATATATAAATATAACGTGCACCAGACTATTAGCTAGGAGGGCGGGGAAGGGAAATCTCCCCATTCCTTCAGATGGAGGCGAAATTTCCTCTAATGCCTCAGTTTCGGGGCTGTCACATTCAGTTGCTCAGGTTGTACACAATATGCCTCTGAAGAAGGCCATTCACACAGACTTTGATGTGAATGGAGTTCCTTAGATGCAGCATGACATGCACCATTGCGTGAGAAAGCCCAGATCTCTCCCAGAGAAGTCTGCTAAGTCCCAGGGGGCTTACGCCTACTACCATAATCTCTGCCTCCAGCAAAACATGCTGGCTTTGTCTTGAGCCACACTGACCTGAATATGATGAAACTGAAACTTGGATTTCATATAAAAATAAAATCAGGCCAAGCGCAGTGGCTTACGCCTGTAATCCCAGCACTTTGGGAGGCTGAGGCGGATGGATCATGAGGTCAGGAGATCAAGACCATTCCGGCTAACATGGTGAAACCCCATCTCTACTAAAAAAATACAAAAAAAATAGCTGGGCGTGGTGGCACTGTGCCTGTAGTCCCAGCTACTCAGGAAGCTGACGCAGGAGAATCACTTGAACCTGGGAAGCGAAGGTTGCAGTGAGCCGAGATCGTGCCACTGCACTCCAGCCTGGGAGACAGTGCGAGACTCTGTCTTAAAAATAAAAATAAAGAAAAAATAAATAAATAAAAATACTAGCATGACAACTTATGTTGGAGTGTGAAAAAAAAAAAGAAACAAAAAAGAAATAAAAAATAAAAATGAAAATAAATAAAATCACTCTCCTTTAAGCATTCCTGAGAGCAGATTATACAGAGGTTTCAGAATGTTCTGGAGAGAGATCATATCTTGTGAGGCACAGTTTATTGCCATCCAGATGGTACAATGGAATGTGTTCTGTCCCTCCCTGACCTGTCATCTCTCTGCTCACTTCTCTTCCTCCCTCCCAATTTGCTTCTCAGGAGCCCAGAGATAATCTAGCCCAGGCTTCTGGTGGGGTCTCAACTTAAAGCCCTTATCAGAGCATTTTCCTCGACAAAAGTAGTTCCTTTTCCTGACAGGAATTTGGGCCATATGTTTAGGTAGTAATTTTTGTATACCTTATCACATTTAGTGCCACTTATAAAACATGAGAGTCACAGAATATGAATAGCAAATGATCTAAGAAACAAAAATTTTGGAGTAAGCTAGCCTAACGACCACAAATTCTAAGAATTGTGGAGAATTTTAGAATCCCAAAAATCTTAACAATTAGAAGAGACCTTAAGGGGTCATTGAGTCCACACCTTCTTCAACACAGGCATCTCCTCCACAGCATTGCTGGCAGCTGCTGATCCTGCCCCTGCAACAGCAACACTAAAGCACACTTTTGAGAAATATTGCAAGGTAGCTTGTTCTCTGGACTATGCATAGACTTGAATGGTCTATTAGAGTTTTTAAGAAGAGAAATACATATGAACTAAAGGGTGAAAAATGGCACGTTTTAATAGGTGAGTCTAAATGCAAAATGCTAACAACAAAATCTTAAAAGGATTCCTTCCTTCTTAAGCCTTATTTTTGTCCTCTGTTAGTGTATTGCTAAACTCATCTTTCTCAGACACCCAGACCTCCCACGCGAGTATGTACATTCCATTTGGCTTGATTTCAAGTGCTAATGTATAAAGCTTCTGGGTTCTGGGTCTGGCAAGCTATTTCTCATGTTCTCTGATAAAATATTGAAAACCATCTCTAAGGTCTTCCAAGAGGGGATAGGTGGAAGCTACATTTCAATTTTCCACTGCATTTCAACCTCAATATAATGTGATTAGCTATGGCATTGGAAATCAGCTTAATGCAGGCCCATCTTGCTGTAGGGGGCAAGGAAAAACTCCCTTTATCCTCCAAAGGTCCACTGTAATCAGCTGACACAAAGGCAGATTAATAGAAGAAGAGGCATAAAAAATTTATTTTAATGTACATTGCACAGGAGAACTGAAGGAGAACGAATATCCTGCTGTCTTCATTTAATTCCACTGTGGTCTGAGAGCAGACATTGTATGGTTTCTATTATTTTAAATTGGTTAAGCTGTGCTTTATGGCCCAGAATGCAGCCTGCTGTAGTGAATGTTCTGTGAGAGCTTGAGAAGAACGTGTTTTCTGCTGTTGCTGGATGAAATATTCTATAGATACCAATTATATCCAGTTGATGGATGGTTGAGTTCAGCTATGTTCTTACTGATTTTCTGCCTGCTGGGTCTGTCCATTTCTTAGAGGGATGTTGAAGTCTTCAGCTGTAATAGTGGATTCATCTATTTCCCTTTCTAGGTCTCAGTTTTTGCCTCCATATTCTGCTGCTCTGTTGTTAAGCACATACCTATTAAGGATTGTTATGTCTTCTTGGAGAATTAACCCGTTTATCATTATGTGATGTCTCTCTTTATCCCTTATCATTTTCCTTGCTTAGCTTAGAAGTCTGCTCTGAAATTAACGCAGCTACTCTTACATCTTTTTTTTTTTTTGAGATGGAGTCTTGCTCTTGTTACCCATGGCGCGATCTTGGCTCACCACGACCTCTGTCTCCCAGGTTCAAGTGATTCTCCTGCTTCCTGAGTAGCTGGGATTACAGGCACAAGCCACCACACCAAGCTAACTTTTTTTTTTTTCTTTTTTTTTGAGACAGAGTCTCACTCTGTCACCCAGGCTGGAGTGCAATGGCGAGGTCTCAGCTCACTGCAACCTCCACCTCCCGAGTTCAAGCGATTCTCCTGCCTCAGTCTCCCAAGTAGCTAGGACTGCAGGCTCCTGCCACCATGCTAATTTTTGTATTTTTAGTAGAAATGGGGTTTTACCATGTTGGCCAGTCTGGTCTTGAACACCTGACCTCGTGATCCTCCCGCCTCGGCCTCCCAAAGTGCTGGGATTACCAGTTGGAGCCACCATTCCCAGCTGCTAATTTTGTATTTTTAGCAGAGACGAGGTTTCTCCATGTTGGTCAGGCTGGTCTTGAGCTCCAGACCTCAGGTGATCTGCCTGCCTCGGCCTCCCAAAGTGCTGGGATTACAGGTGCGAACCACCGTGCCCAGCCTCTCACATTCTTTTAATTCATGTTAGTCTGTTATATCTTTCTCCATCTCTTTACTTTTAATCTATATGTGTCTTTGTATTTAAAGTGGTATCTTGGCTGGGCATGGCGGCTCCCAGCACTTTGCGGGGCCAAGGTAAGTGGATCACCTGAGGTCAGGAGTTCAAGATCAGCCTAGACAACATGGTAAAACCCTGTCTGTACTAAAAATACAAAAATTAGCCGGGCATGGTGGCTGGCGCCTGCAGTCCTAGCTACTCGGGAGGCTGAGGCAGGAGAATCACTTGAACTCAGGAGGTGGAGGTTGCAGTGAGCTGAAAGCGTGCCACTGCACTCCAGACTGGGCAACAGAGAGAGACTCTGTCTCAAAAATAAAATAAAAGGCCGGTGCAGTGGCTCAAGCCTGTAATCCCAGCACTTTGGGAGGCTAAGGCAGGCAGATCATGAGGTCAGGAGATCCAGTCCACTCTAACACAGTGAAACCCTGTCTCTACTAAAAATACAAAAAATTAGCCAGGTATAGTAGCACATGTCTGTAGTACCAGCTACTCAGGAGACTGAGACAGGAGACCCGCTTGAACCCAGGAGGCAAAGGTTGCAGTGAGCTGAGATCACACCACTACTGCACTCCAGCCTGGGCAACAGAACAAGACTTTGTTTCAAAAATAAATAAAATGAAATAAAATATAAAGTGGGTTTCTTGTATACAGCATATAGTTGGGTCTTGTTTTTTGATTCACTCTGACCAAATCTCTGTCTTATAATTGGCATATTTAGATCATTGATGTTTACATTGATTATTGATATAGCTGGATTAATATATACCATATTTGTTACTGTTTTCTATTCATTGACCTTGTATTTTTGTCTTCCACACATTTTCTTCCTTTATAGTCTTAGGTGAGCATTTTAAATGATTACATTTTCTCTTATTTTCAGCATACCAATTATACTTATTTATTATTATTATTTTTGAGATGGAGTCTCACTCTGTCGCCCAGACTGGTTTGCGGTGGTGCAATCTCAGCTCACTGCAACCTCTGCCTCCTGGGTTCAAGCGATTCTCCTGCCTCAGCCTCCTGAGTAGCTGAAATTATAGACATGTACCACCACGCCCAGCTAATTTTTTTTTTTTTTAAATTTTAGTAGAGACAGGGTTTCACCATGTTGGTCAGGCTGATCTCGAACTCCTGACCTTGTTATCTGTCCACCTTGGCCTCCAAATATACTTACTTTAAAAAACTTTTTTAGGCTGGGCGTGGTGGCTCATGCCTGCAATCCCAGTACTTTGGGAGGCCAAGGCGGGCAGATCTCCTGAGGTCAGGAGTTGAAGACCATCCTGGCCAACATGGCAAAACTCCATTTCTACTAAAAGTACAAAACTTAGTCAGGTGTGGTGGCAGGCGCTTGTAATCCCAGCTACTCAGGAATCTGACGCAGGAGAATAGCTTGAACCCGGGAGGCAGAGATTGCAGTGAGCCGAGATCGCACCATCACACTCCAGCCTGGATGACAAGAGCGAGACTCTGTCTGAAAAAAAAAAAATTGTTTTAGTGATTGCCTTATAGTTTTCGATATACATATACACTAATCCCAGTCCACTTTCAAATGACACTATCCTGCTTCAATAATGAAATATTCCTAATTCCTCCTTCCATCCCTTGTTTCACTGTATTCATTTTACTTCTATATAACTATAATCATTGTTGCTATTATTTTGAGCATCGTCTTATTTGTTAGATTGATTAAGAATAAGAATAAAAGTATACGTTTTCTCTTTACTTGTTTTTTCTCTATTGCTCTTTCTTTATGTGGATTTGAGTTTCTGAAGAAACTCAAATTTTCCTTCTCTCTGAAGAACGTCTTTAAACATTTCTTGTAAATTAGGTTAACTGGCAACAAATTCCCTCAATTTTGTTTAAAATAGCCTTTGTTTCACTTTCGCTTTTTAAAAAGCAGAATATAATTTTTGTTAGTATAATCAAGTACATACATTTTCTTTTCTTTTTTTGAGACAGGGTCTTGCTTGGTCATCCAGGCTGGAGTGCAGAGCCAAGATCTCGGCTCACTGCAATCTCCATCTCCCAGGTTCAAGCAGTTCTCCTGCCTCAGCCTCCTGAGTAGCTGGGACTACAGGCACACACCACCACACATGGCTAATTTTTGTATTTTCAGTAGAGATGGGGTATCGCCATGTTGGCCAGGTGTGTCTCAAACTCCTGACCTCAGGTGATCCACCAGCCTCGACCTCCCAAAGTGCTGGGATTACAGGTGTGAGCCACTGTTTCAGGCACAGATTGATTTTCAAATACTAAAACAAGCTTGCACTCTTGAGATTAAACTCTATTTGGACTACATGTATTAAACTTTATATATGTAGCTAGATTTGTTAATTTTTTTTTTTTTTTTTTTTTGAGATGGAGCCTCACTCTGTCACCAGACTGGAGTGCAGTGGTGCAATCTTGACTCACTGCAACCTCCACTTCCTGGGGTCAAGCGATTCTCCTGCCTCAGCCTCCTGAGTAGCTGGAACTACAGGCACGTGCCACCACGCCCAGCTAGTTTTTGTATTTTTAGTAGAGACAGGATTTCACCAAGTTGGCCAGGATGGTCTGGATCTCCTGGCCTCGTGATCCGCCTGCCTCGGCCTC
Source organism: Sapajus apella (assembly GCF_009761245.1). Classification (NCBI taxonomy): domain Eukaryota; kingdom Metazoa; phylum Chordata; class Mammalia; order Primates; family Cebidae; genus Sapajus; species Sapajus apella. The sequence goes on from NW_022437002.1 coordinate 14,981,202, forward strand.
CAAAGTGCTGGGATTACAGATATGAGCCACAGCACCCGCCTGGTTCCTTCACGTTTGAAGGAAAGTTTTCAGGATACAGAATACTAGGTTGGTGGGCTTTTTTCTCCCAATATTTAAAATATTCACTTCATTCTCTTTTAGCATGCTTGGTTTCTGAGAACTCAGATGTAATGTCTTTGCTCCTCTATAGCTAAGTGTTCCCTCCATCTGCTTTCTTTTTTTAAAAAGTTATTCCTTTTCTTTTTGTTTGGTGTTTTCTTTCTTTCTTTTTTTTTTTTTTTTGCCAGAGTACTGTTGGCTACCCTTCTGCTTTTATTCCAAAATTTTTTCTTTATCTTTGATTTTAGATTTTATGCAGTTTAAATATTATATGCCTGGGTGTAGGGTTTGGAGCTGTGTGTGTGTGTGACAGAGAGAGAGAGAGAGAAAAAGAGAGAGACACACACACACACACACAGAGAGAGAGAGAGAGAGAGATTTGAGTTTCCTGGATCCGTGGTTTGGTGTCTCACATTAATTTGGTGAAATTTCTGGGCCCGGTGGCTCACGCCTATAATCACAATACTTTGGGAGGCCAAAGTGGGTGGATCACCTGAGGTCAGGAGTTCAAACCAGCCTGGCCAACAGGATGAAACTCCATCTCCACTAAAAATACAAAAAAGTTAACCAGGCGTGATGGCAGGCACATGCAATCCCAGCTACTGAGGGGGCTGAGACAGGAGAGTCGCTTGAACCCGGAAGGCAGAGGTTGCAGTGAGCAGAGATCGTGCCATTGCACTTTAGCCTGGGTGACAGAGTCAGATTCCACCTCAAAAAAAAAAAAAAAAAAAATGGGTGAAATTTTCAGTTACCTGTATTCTTGCTTCAAATATTTCTTTTGTCCTTTTTCTCCTTCAGGTATTCCCATTATACATATATCTTATATAGCTGTCTCACAGTACTTGGATATTCTTTGTCATTTTTTTCAGTCTTTTATCTCTTTGCTTTTCAGTTTTGAAAGTTTCCACTAACATATTCTCAACCTCAGTGATTCTTTCCTCATCTGCGTCCCCTGTACCAATGAGCCCATTAGAGGCATTCTTAAATTTGGTTACAGTATTTTTTTTATCTCTATCATTTAAAAAAAAACTTTCTTAGACTTTTTTGTCTCTGTGCATATACTACCCACCTTGCATGTTATCTACTTTTTCCGCCAGAGCCCCCAACATATTAATTATAGTTGTTTTAAACTTTGAAGCTGATCATCTCAACATTCCTGTCATATCATTCCTGTCATATCTGAGTCTGGTTCTGACACTTGCTCTTTTTCCTCAAAGTGTGTGTTTTGCCTTTAATGCCTTGTAATTTCTCATTGAAAGCTACACGTAGGCCAGGTGCGGTGGCTCACTCCTATAATCCCAGCACTTTGGGAGGCTGAGGCAGGCGGATCACCTGAAGTCAGGAGTTTGAGATCAGCCAGGTGCCAACATGGTAAAACCTCATTTCTACTAAAAATACAAAAATTAGCTGGGCATGGTGGCAGGCGCCTGTAATCCCAGCTATTCGGGAGGCTGAGGCAGGAGAATCGCTTGAAACCGGGGAGGTGGAGGTTGCAGTGAGCCAAGATTGTGCCACTGCACTCCAGCCTGGGGGACAAGAGTGAGACGTGGTCTAAAAAAAAAGAAAAACAAAAACAAAATGAAAGCCACACATGGTATACTGGGGTTGGGGCTCAGAAACCAATACAACAAAATCTGGTGCTTTGACATGACGAATTGAAGAAGCCTCAAGGTCTCTCTGACCTTCCCTCATCTCCTGTGTCGGAATCCTATGTCCCTCCCAAAGCACATGATTAGGTTGTTCTCTGAAGTTCCCGTATCTGCCTAAAGTCCAGTGCTGCCAAAGAAAACAATTACCTCTAGTCCTTTCTTTGAGTTTTCATTAACTGAATTCATATTACGGGAAGAAAGACCCAAGTCTGTCAATAAATCTAGACAGACTTTTGTCACAAACCATTGTCTGCTCTGCAGGCCCCACAGAGTTTGTCCGAGAAAATTGTACGTTCTTCAAGCCCATCAAATTCCCCTAAAAGTCATTTCATATCCCCTCAAATCATGTACTTTCCCATCTTCCTTCCCCTAAGAAGACGGGTATATAGTCCTGGCTTTGGCAGCACATATACTAAAGTTGTTATGATACAGAGAGACCAGCCTGGCCCCTGCGGTAGGATGATATGCAAATTCGTAAAGCATTCCATTTTTTTTAAATTTAATAAGTTTATGAAAATTTTTTAGGCCAGGCACGATGGCTCATGCCTGTAATCCCAGCACTTTGGGAAGCCGAGGCAGGTGGATAATCTGAGGTCAGGAGTTCTGGACCAGCCTGACCAACATGGAGAAACCCGATCTCTACTAAAAATACAAAAATAAGCCAGACGTGGGGGCACATGCCTGTAATCTCAGCTACTTGGGAGGCTGAGGCAGGAGAATTGCTTGAACTCGAGAGGCAGAGGTTGTGGTGAGCCGAGATGGCGACCTTGCACTCCAGCCTGGACAACAAAAGCGAAAACTCCGTATCAAAAAAAAAACAACAAAAAAATAAATTAAAAAAGAAGAAGGTAGGCTGGGTGCCGTGGCTCACACTTGTAATCCTAGCGCTTTGGGTGGCTGAGGTGGGTGGATCACAAGGTCAGGAAATCAAAACCATCCAGGCCAACATGGTAAAACTCTGTCTCTTCTAAAATACACACACACATTATTGTGGCCAAAAGCTTTACAGTAAAAATTAATAATAAATAAATAAAATAAAATACACATACACACAAAAACTAGCCGAACGTGGTGGCACATGCTTGTGGTCCCAGCTGCTTGGGAGACTGAGGCAGGGGAACTGTTTGCTTGAACTCGGGAGGTGGCGGTTGCAGTGAGCCGAGATCACGCCGCTGCACTTCAGCCTGGACGACAGAGCGAGACTCCGTCTCAAAAAAGAAGGGTAAATAACCACCTTTACTCCACGGGATATTGGGTAATCACTCTGTGATTGTTCCCTGTGCATGCTAACAAATTTGTACGCCATTTCTCCTACTGATCTGCCTTTTGTAAGTGGATTATTATTATTATTAAGACAGAGTCTTGTTTTTGTCACCTAGGCTGGAGTGCAATGGCGTGATTTTGGATCACTGTAAGCTCTACCTCCTGGGTTCAAGTGATTCTCCTGCCTCAGCCTCCTGAGTAGCTGGGATTACAGCGGTTGCCATCATGCCCAGCTAAATTTTGTATTTTTAGTAGAGATGGGTTTTCACCATGTTGGCTGGTCTCGAACCAGGCTGGTCTTGGACTCCTGACCTAGGTAATCCACCTGCCTTGGCCTCCCAAAGTTCTGGGATTACAGGCATGAGCCACCGCACCCGGCCTGTATGTTGGTTTTTAGTGAAACTTCAGAGGTTGAAGGGGAAGTTTTCCCATAGCTCCTACACCTGGTAAAAGGAATTCCTGTAAAACAGGCCTTTAGTAATGTGGTGGAGGAGGTATGGGGCTGGGGTGGCATTCTACAATTCTGCGATTAGCTCTCACATTTTTTTTTTTTTTTGAGACAGTCTCTCCTTGTTGCCCAGGGTGGAGTGCAGTGGCGCGATCTCGGCTCACTGCAAGCTCTGCCTCCCTGGTTCAAGCAATTCTCCTGCCTCAGCCTCCCGAGTAGCTGAGAATACAGGCGCACGCCACCATGCCAGGCTAATTTTTGTATTTTTATTAGAAATGGGGTTTCACCATGTTGGTCAGTCTGGTCTCAAACTCCTGACCTCATTATCTGCTCGCCTTGGCCTCCCAAAGAGCTGGGATTTGAGGCGTGAGCCACTGCACCCGGCCAGCTCTCACTCTTTTAAACAGCCCAGGAACCCTCCTGGACTGTGAGGTTCACCAGTGCTTCTCCATTTTTTCCTCCCCTTAGGTGGGGCAAGATGGGTAGAGGAGAGTGGAGTTGGCTATTACCCTTCCCTCAGGTCAGCTAGGCTCTGATAAAGCCGCAGAAGATTGGGCTGGGGTAACGTAGTTCTTGAGAGCAGGCCTTGTTAAGAACAGAATGCTCTGGCATATTTCAAAATGGTTACTTTTCCCATCCTCATGCTGAAAGCACCTGGGGATTTTTCTCTGACATTCACCAGGAGGACAGGATAGAGATCCTGAAGATTAAATCACAAACATGTGGGGGCGCCCCTATGGCTGGATCTTGCTGGAATGTTTACCATTCAGATTTGCACATACTGAGCCTCCAGCAATTCTTCAATTACAGTTTAGGTTGTGCTGCCCTGGTACCTACCAGTTCTAGAGGTTTCTGCTTGGGGCTTTCTGCTTCTCTGTGTTCAGTTTTGAGGGTAGTGGTTTTCCCCATGACCTCACTTCTCTAAAGGATCTAAGAAGAATTGATTTTCCAGCTTGTTAAACTTTTTTTTTTTTTTGAGACAGAGTTTTGCTCTTCTTGCCTAGGCACGATCTCGGCTCCTCGCAACCTAAGCCTCCTGGGTTCAAGCGATTCTCCTGATTCAAGTAGCTGGGATTACAGGCGCCCGCCACCACACTTGGCTAATTTTGTATTTTTAGTAGAGATGGGGGTTTCTCCATGTTTGTCAGGCTGGTCTCAAACTCCCAACCTCAGGTGATCTGCCCACCTCCGCCTCCCAAAGTGCTGGGATTACAGGTGTGAGCCACCGTGCCCGGCCCTACTTTTTACTTATTGTTAGGACAGAGAGATAGTACCTGATCGGACACTGTACGTCTCAGCACCATGCAGTGAACACCGAGGTGGAAGTAAGCACTTTTTAGACATTATCTCATTTATTCCTCACCTTCACCCTGTGAAATAATACCACTACCCCATTTTGTAGAAGTGATTCTTATGGCTCAGCAAGAATTTAGTGACTCCCTCAAGGTCACAGTTAGAAAGTAGGATTTGAACCTCAGCCTGTCTGTTAACAAAGTCAGTGTGTGTCCCGCACACCATGCCATGCCCCAGAACTAAGCAGATTCGGGATAGGGTTTCAGACCCAGAGGCAAACAAAAGCCAGAAACAGACAGTAGCCCAGGCAAAAATGGAGGATGGGACCCAGAGCCTCAGAAAGTTCCCAGGATGTATGTTCACAGACCATCCCCCAGGTCTCCAGAGGTAAGTGTTGAATCCCCCTTTTTCCCCTTTCCAGTGGCGTCACTTGGGTGAGCGGCTTTCCCTCTCCTGGCCTCAATTTGGTAGGTAGCTCAGGGCCTGGCAAATAGTAACTGCTCAAAAATGGAAGTTTGTCATTGTTGTTGCTAGGTAGTGTCTAATGTTGCCAGCTGGGAAGCTGTGGGTGCTAATCCCCTCCAGGTATGGCCAGGTGAGGTCATTAACTGGAGGTGAGGTCAGAGCCCTTAGAGGAAGGCACCCTAACCCAACTGGGCTGGCTGGAGAAGTGGTGGTTGGAACCTCGGTGAAGAAGCATTCTGTTGACAGAGTTATAATGGATATGCCAACTCTGGTTCCCCATGGGCACACCAGTTACCTCCTCTCCCTGGTTACTGACCCAGTTGGCACCCAGCTCCTGAGAGCTTGAAGGCACTGACAGTAGGATTAGTCCTCCTCTGGGGGCAGGCGTGCCAACTGGTATAAAGGAAGAAAAGCCTCCCAGCTCCTGTGTAGAGCCAGCTCTGACACTTCCTGACCAACTCCAATGCCACTGTGATGCCAGGAACTTCTTTTTCAGAACAGAGTCACAGAGACTAGATTTACCCTCCCTTCTGAAATGTCTTAAAAGACAAAACCAAACAGATGAAAAGAAATGACACTCAAGGTGCTACCTACACATTAGACAATAGCAAACAGTGATCAACGAGAGAAATAAGGAAATGCAGGTGAGTCCACTGACTTGTCACCTGGAGAAAGTTCCCATGCCAAGGCTCCCCTCATTAACAAGACATGTCCAGGGGCCTGGGGGAAGACAAAGAGGCTAAAGTTTGTAAGGCAGAGCACTGGAGAGAGGAGAACTACAGAGAAAGAGTGCTGGAGATACTCTGAAGGTCCCCTCAACTATTTAGTTGAGTATTAATCAAGTGGAAATGATCTGAGGCTGGGGTAAGAACCACTCAAAAAGATAAGAGGGAATAGACCGGGTGCAGTGGCTCACGCCTGTAATCCCAGCACTTTGGGAGGCTGAGGCAGGCAGATCATCTGAGGTCAGAAGTTCAAGACCAGCCTGACCAACATGACAAAACCCAGTCTCTAATTTCATATTATATGAAATTTCATATTTCCTAAAATATGAAAATTAGCCAGGCGTGGTGGTGGGCACCTGTAATCCCAACTACTTGGGAGGCTAAGGCAGGAGAATTGCTTGAACCCAGGAGGCAGAGGTTGCAGTGAGCCGAGATTGTGCCTTTGTACCCAAGCCTGGGCAACAGAGCGAGACTCTGTCTTAAAAGAAAAAAAAACAAAGAGATGGAATAGCTCTCAGAATCTGTTCCTGATAGCCAGAGTGCATTAATCCAGGGGGCCTCAGGGTATTAGCTGAGCAGTGGGGAAAAAGTAACCCTACCTAATACAGCTCTGGGCCCACCTAACTAAAGGACCAAACTGTTTCCAAGTAACCTAATTACTTTTCAGAACAAAACTCAAGATTATTTATACATTCATTTTCTTTGTCTTTTTTTTTTTCCTTTGGCCCACCACTCTGTCAGAAATCAAGATTACGTATAGATATACAAAAATATGTAGTACACCACAAGGTAAAATTCACAAATGTCTGCCATCCAATCAATGGTTACCAGGCATGCAAAGAAACGAGAAAACACTACCCGTAATGGAGAGGTAATCGAACAATTGACGCTGACCTAGAAATGACACTGATGATAAAATTAGTAGACAATAACATTAAAACAGTTATCAAATGTATGTCATGTGTTAAGCTAAAAGAAATATTGACTGTGTAGGAGCATGATCATATTTTAAAAGACCAAAGAAAACTTTTAGAGATGGAAACTACAACGTCCAAAATGAAAAATACAGTGGATGGAAATAGTGGAAGATGAGATATTGCAGAAGAGAGCAACAGTGAACTCAAAAGCATAGTTGTAGAAACTATGGTGAGCTTGGGCAAAATGAAACACACAGAGAAAAAAGACCTTTAAAAATCTCAATATTTTAGTGAACTGCAAGACAACTTCCAACAACCAAATTGCTAGTGCAATGAAGCAAGAAAAAGAAACAAAAAGCTAAGATTGGAAAGAAAGGCCAGGCGCGGTGGTGAGTGCCCGTAGTCCCAGTTATTCGGGAGGCTGAGGCTGGAGGATTTCTTGAGTCCAGGAGTTCTGGCCTGTAGCGCGCTCTGACGATTGGGTGTCCGCACTAAGTTTAGCATCAATATGGTGACCTCCCGGGAGCGGGGGACCACCAGGTTGCCTAAGGAGGGGTGAACCAGCCCAGGTTGGAAACAGAGCAGGTCAAAACTCCCTTGTTGATCAGTAGTGGGATCGTGCCTGTGAATAGCCACTGCACTCCAGCCTGGGCAACATAGTGAGACCCCATCTCTTTAAAAAAAAAAAAAAAAAGCCGGGTGTGGTGGCTCATGCCTGTAATCCCAGCACTTTGGGAGGCTGAGGTGGGTGGATCACTTGAGGTCAGGAGTTCAAGACCAGCCTGGCCAACATGGTGAAACCCCATCTTTAAAAAAAAAAAGAAAAAAAAAAAAACATTAGAAAGAAGGGAAACTATCTTTATTCACAGACAACATGGCCGCCTATGTAGAAAATCCTAGGAATCTATGAAAGAAGCTGCTAGAACTAATAAATGAGTTAGCAAGGATACAGGCTACAAGATCAATGTAAAAAAAACTTAATTTTATGTTTCTATACACTAACAACAATCTAAAATTTGAATAAAAATGGCATAAAAATGCAATATTTAAGGTAAATCTGCTAAAATATGTGTAAGACCTCTACATTGAAAAAAAAACTATTGTTGAGATAGATTAACACTGTTCATAAAAGAATTGATAAATTCGATTTTATTAAAATTAAAACTTACTGCTTTTAGAAAGGCATTTTTAAGAAAATAAAACACAAGCCACAGAATGGGAGAAAATAGAATCACTGTCTGGCAAGAAACTTGTTTCCGGATTATATAAAGAACTCTTACAACTCCGTTTCTTTTTTTTGAGACAGAATTTCACTCTTTTTGCCCAGCCTGGAGTGTGATGGCATGAACTGGGCTCACTGCAACCTCCACCTCCTAGGTCCAAGTGATTTTCCAGCCTCAGCCTCCCGAGTAGCTGAGATTACAGGTGCATACCACCATGCCCAGCTAATTTTGTATTTTTAATAGAAACAAGGTTTTACCACATTGACCAGGCTGGTCTCAAACTCCTGACCTCAGGTGATCCACCCGCCTTGGCCTCCCAAAGTGCTGGGATTATAGGCATGAGCCACTGTGCCTGGCTACAACTCATTATTAAGAAAACAAACAACCCAATTAAAATATGGGCAAAGATTTGAACAGACATTTCATCAAATAGAATAGATGGATGCCAATAAGAACATGAAATGAAGCTTCATATTATAGACATTATAGAAATTCAAAATAAAACTACAATGTGATACCACTACACACCTATTAAAAAGACTGATCGTACCAAATGTTGGGGAAGATGTGGATGGAGCAACTAGAATTCTCAGACATGCTAGTAGGAGTGAAATGGTATAACTACTCTGGAAAAACAGTTTGGCAATCTCTTAAAAAGTTAAACATACAGCTACCATATGACCAAGTTATTCCATTCCTAATTACCCAGGAGACACGAAAGCATTACGAGTACTTGCACGAGAATATTCATAGAAACTTTATTTGTAATTGCTAAACAATGGAAACAATCCAGATCTCAGGGCAAAGGAAAAAGACTAAGGGCTTGGCCCAGTGATGACTTAGCAGAAGGTTTAAATGTGGGTCAAGTGGGAGTGTGAAGCCCTGGGATCAGAGGATCTTGGGTGCAAGTTATGACTCTACTACTTATGAGAATGGATGAGTTTAGGCAAATAATTTATCTGAGCCTCAGTATCCTCATCAGCAAAAGAGCCTGATAATAAAAGTACCTGCCTCACAGGGCTTTGGTGAGGATGAAAGGGTCTAGCAGCATATGTAGAATTTTTTTTTTTTTGAGATCGGGTCTTGCCCTGTTGCCCAGGCTAGAGTCCAATGGTGTGATCTCGGCTCACTGCAACCTCTACCTCCTGGATTCAAGCCATTCTCCTGCCTCAGCCTCCCAGGTAGCTGGGACTACAGGCATGCACCTCCATGCCTGGCTGATTTTTGTTTGTTTGTTTGTATTTTTAGTAGAGATGGGGTTTCACCATGCTAGCCAGGCTGGTCTTGAACTCCTGACCTCAAGTGATCCACCTGCCTCAGCCTCCCAAAGTGCTGGGATTACAGACATGAGCCACAATGCCCGGCCATGCAGAATTCTGAGAGCAGGCTTTTCACCTGCTAAACCTTTGCTGCCATCATCATCATCATCATCATCTACCTCAGAGGATTCCTGGGGACCTGAAACAAGGCAAGTTGTACAAACTGTTTGGCACTGGCATCGCTAAATAATTATGGGGCAGAGTGATGGGTGCTGTGATATAAAATGGTGGGAGGTGTTAGGAGAATCACAAGAAAGAGAAAAGACTTCTGACTGGCTGGTTGGAAGAAGGATGTGGAAGGTTTCTCAGAGGAAACAGTGTTGGCCTCAGAGGACACATGTAGACGTTTCCCAGGTTGAGAAGGGGGTTATGGAAAGATAACTTGTGTGAAGACTCGGATGTAAGAGAGCCTGAGTGTGTCAGGCACATGGAGTCGTTTCTTGAGGCCGCGTGTCTGGGTGAGGGCAAGGCGTGAGCCTGCGCAGGACATGGGGGCCAGACGGCAAAAGGCTGGAAATGCCTTGTGTGATGTTTTAAACTTGACCTGGCAGGTAAGGAGTTCCTTCCTGTTCATATGGCAGAATCACAAAGGGCACTTTAAAGAACAAATTCCGTGGTCCTACCCAGCAACATTCTAAGTCAGCAGGTCTCAGATGGGACCCAGAAATCTCCAATGTTTATTTTTATTTATTTGTTTTTTTGGAGAGAGGGTATCACTCTTGTCACTCAGGCTGGAGGGCAATGGCATAATCTCAGCTCACTGCAGCCTCAGCTTCCCAAGCTCAAGTGATCCTTTTACCTCAGCCTCCGGAGTAACTGGGACCACAGGTGCGTGTCACCATGCCAGGCTAATTTTTTTTAATTTCTATTTATTTATTTATTTATTTATTTTGAGATGGAATCTCGCTCTGTTGCTCAGGCTGGAGTGCAGTGGTGCGATCTCAGTTCATTGCAACCATTGCCTCCTGGGTTCAAGCAATTCTCCTACCTCAGCTTCCCAAGTAGCTGGAATTACAGGCATGCGCTACCACCCCTGGCTAATTTTTGTATTTTTAGTAGAGAGGAGGTTTTGCCCCAGACCGGTCTCGAACTCCTGGGCTCAAGGGACACTCTGGCCTTGACCTCCCAAAGTGCTGGGATTACAGGTGGGAGCCACCTTGTCCAGCCTACAATGTTTATTTATTTACTTTATTCACTCCTGTCAGCTCATGCGTAAGGAATCTACAGTATTTAATGCTCCCCAGGGCCAGACACAGTGATTCACACCTGTAATTCCAGTACGAGGCTGAGGCAGGCAGATCACTTGAGGTCAGGAGTTAGAGACCAGCCTTGCCAACATGGTGAAAGCCCATCTCTACTAATAACACACAAAAAAGGACGGGCATGGTGGCATGCACCTGTAGTTCCAGCTGCTTGGGAGGCTGAGGCACAAAAAGCACTTGAACCCAGAGGCAGAGGTTGCAGTGAACTAAGATCGTGCCATTGCATTCCAGCTTGGGCAACAGAGTGAGACTCCATCTCAAAAAAAAAAAAAAGGGATGCTCTCCAGGAAATGTTGATGCCCACTGGGATATGGGAACTCCTGCCATGGGAAGGAGGGCATTCCTAAGAAGGGAAAGCCCCTATTAAGATGCCAGCCCTAGACCTCCAGGAGTTGACCCTCCAGCCTGAGAAGATGAGAAGAGCGTGTAGGAGTCCCCTGACTGTGACCTCCACCCTCTCATTCCTCTCTAGGGGAGCCCCACACTCTCATGGCCACATCTAGTGCCAGGCAGTTTCTTGTAAAGATCTACACTCACATTACAGCCTACACATCTCATTAGTAGGTATTTACCCAGGACACCTGAAAGCATGTGTCCACCCAAAGACTTGTAAATGAATGCAACTCTATATGTAATAGCCACCTTTAGAAACAATCCAAATGTTCATGAGCAGGTGAATGGCAAAACAAGTTGTGATATATTTGTACGATGAACTATTACTCAGCAATGCCAGGCGCAGTGGCTCACGCCTGTAATCCCAGCACTTTGGGAGGCCAAGGTGGGTGGATCACGAGGTCAAGGGATCGAGACCATCCTGGTCAACATGGTGAAACCTCGTCTCTACTAAAAATACAAAACATTAGCTGGGCATGGTGGTGCGTGCCTGTAATCCCAGCTACTCAGGAGGCTGAGGCAGGAGAATTGCCTGAACCCAGGAGGCAGAGGTTGCGGTGAGCCGAGATCGCGCCATTGCACTCCAGCCTGGGTAACACGAGTGAAACTCTGACTCAAAAAAAAGAACTATTACTCAGCAGTAAAAAGAAATGAGATACAGACATAGATAAGGACTTTTAGAGGTGATGGATATGTTCATGATCTTTGGGGCAAAGGTTCCAGGGATGTATACATGTGTCAAACATACCAAATTGTAAAATTTAAATAGTTGCTGCTTATTGTACGTCAATTATACCTCAATAAAGCTGTTATAAAAATCTGATGCTAGTTCTGTGCACTCTCAGCCAGTGACAATCCCGACGCCACACTGAATGATTACTGCGCGTGAGTACTGTGTGCTGAGCACTCTATGGAGAATTTTTCCTTTAACCTCAGAATAGTCTTAGGAGGTGGTACTATTATTATTAATACTTCTGTTTACATACGCAGAAAGGAAAGTTCAGGAAGGCTAAATCACTTCTCCAACGAAATGTCATCTGACTGAATTCCAGCCCCAGCTTTACCCCTAACTTCTTCCCAGCTGTGTTCTAATTTGTTTTTAAGATTATATGAGCATTGTAATCATCACAGAAAGCAAAATAAAAAATGTTTCAATTGCTTTCAGCCAATCCCTTTACATCAATGAGTCTCTATATGTCTAGTGATTTTTATAGGCAGTATTTTTTTTTTAATTTTGAGACAGGATCTCACTCCGTTGCCCAGCCTGGAGTGCAGTGGCACAATCATAGCCCACTGTAGCCTTGATCTCCTGGGCTCAAGTGATCTTCCCATCTCAGCCTCCCAAGTAGTAGCCAGGACTACAAGTGCATGTTATCATACCCAGCTAATTCTTAATTTTCTTTTTTTTTTGTAGACAGTGGGTCTTACTATGTTGCCCAGGCTAGTCTTGAACTCCTGGGCTCAAGCGATCCTCCTGCCTCAGCCTCCTAAAGTGCTGGATTACAGGCATGAGCTACCATACCCAGCCTAGGCACTTCAAAAAAAATTTTTTTATTTCGATTTTTTTAGACGAAGTCTTGCTCTGTTGCCAAGCTAGACTGCAGTGGCGCAATCTCGGCTCACTGCAACCTCCACTGCCCAGGTTGCAAACTTCCCTGCCTCAGTGGGACTACAGGCATGCACCACCACACTCAGCTAATTTTTTTTCTTTTCTTCTTCTTTTTTTTTTCTTTTTTGGTATTTTAGTAGAGACGGGGTTTCACCATGTTGGCCAGGATGGCCTTGATCTCCCAACCTCGTGATCCACCTAGGCATATTTTTATCACCACCATTTAATAATGTACATAGCATTTTGTTTGCCCCCTCTCTACCCCAACCTTATCTCTTTTCCATGTGTGTGTTTTTTGTTTTGTTTTGTTTTTTGAGACAGAGTTTCACTCTTGTCACCCAGGCTGGAATTCCATGGCTCGATTTTGGCTCACTGCAACCTCCAGCTCCCAGGCTTAAGTGACTCTCCTGCCTCAGCTTCCTGAGTAGCTAGGATTATTGGTGCTCGCCACCATGCCCAGCTAATTTTTGTGTTTTTAGTAGAGACGGTTTCACCATGTTGGCCAGGCTGGTCTTGAATGCCCGACCTCATGATCCTCCTGCCTCAGCTTCCCAAAGTGTTGGGATTACAGGCATGAGCCACTGTGCCTGGCCAATTTTGTATTTTTAATAGAGATGGGGTTTCTCCATGTTGGCCAGGTTGGTCTTGAACTCCTGACCTCAGGTGATTCACCTGCCTCGGACTCCCAAAGTGTTGGGATTACAGGCATGAGCCACCATGCCCAACGTTTCATGTGGTCTTATACTCTTCTATGTAAAGAACACCATGAGGTCAGGTGTGGTGGCTCATGCCTATAATCCCAGCACTTTGGGAGGGTGACGCAGGCAGATCACCTGAAGTCAGTCCAAGACCAGCCTGGCCAACATGCTGAAAGCCTGTCTCTACTAAAAATACAAAAATTAGCTGGGGGTGGTGGCACACATCTGTAATCCCAGCTACTTGGGAGGCTGAGGCAGGAGAATTGCTTGAACCTGGGAGGCAGAATTTACAGTGAGCCGAGATTGGGCCACTGCACTCCAGCCTGGGTGATTGGACAGAGCAAGACCCTGTCTCAAAAAAAAAAGAAGAAGAAAAGAAAAAGAACACCATGAACAACAGCTTTCAGGGAAGGTGATTTTTTTGTTTGTTTGTTTTTGTTTTTAAGAAAAGCCCTGGGAGTGGAATGCAGGGCTCAAAATGTTTATGCATTTTTCTCTGATCTGGAAAAACACAACTGAACCTTTTTATTGCTTAGTCTAGGTTGGAACCTTCCTGGCACTCTAATCCAGACCCTGACATTCCTGGAACATTTGTAATTTTGGCCACTAAGCAACTATCCTACCCATGCCTGAAGGAAGCAGCTCATGCCCCAGCACCAGGAATAGGTCTTGATGGGGCTTAGCCAGTCCACATGTCCCACCCGCTCTCTGCAGCCATTTGTTCAGTGCTGGCTCTGACCAAATCAGAGCCAAGGAAAGCAAGAGACTTTTTTGGCATTCTTGAGAAAGAGAAGTGGCATTTCTGCCCCCCCGCCACCCCATTTGCCACCAGATAGACTCCCTTCTCTGGGACAGTGTGAGGAGGGACAAGGAATCCTTTACCACAGTGGTGGTAGGTTGTTGATAGTGGGTCATCTGAGCATGACATTGCAGAGATCAGAGCAGGTTGAGAGAGGGAGAGACCCCCTTCTTGATTCTTGATGATGTTGTTTGAGCCACGTGAAGCCAGCTAACTGATTCCATTTGCTTAAACCACTTTCCATTATTCATTTCTTTGACCAGTATATACTGATCACTTATTATGTAGACAAGTTCTAGGAACCATTTTAGCTAGGTTTTCCATGAGCATAATTCTAAATGTAATCTTAACCCAACCCCTCGTCATAAACTAGAACTCTGACCCTTTTCTAGTGAAAAGCTTTTAGTGGCAAGAAACAAAGGACTGGACCACTCACACTGATTCAGTCGAAGGTGCACTGGTATAAGAACATGCATGGAGCACTAAGTGAAATCCCAGGAGTATTACAAAGATCCTACCAGCAATGGGCCTCATAAGGTCTGATAGAGGTGGGGCCCTAATTGATGAGGAATTCAGTCCCTCCCTACTACCTGTGTCCTCAAAGATTCTAAATGTCAAAAATTGAACTCATAAAGAGATCCTTAAATGATTCATTCCCCAGAAAAACTCCATGACCACCTTTATATATCTTTAATAGGTAATCACCCCTAGACAATTTTTTTCTTTTTTTGAGACAGAGACTCGTTCTGTCACCCAGGCTGGCGTGCAGTGGCATGATCTTGGCTCACTGCAACCTCTGCCTCACGGGTTCAAGCAATTGTCCCTGCCTCAGCCTCCCGAGTAGCTGGGATTACAGGTGGTGACCACCTGTAATCCTTTTTTTTTTTTTTTTTTTTTTTTTTTTTTTTTTTTTTTGAGAGAGAGACTCGCTCTGTCACCCAGGCTGGAGTGCAGTGGCACAATCTAAGCTCACTGCAACCTCCACCTCCTGGGTTCAAGCAATTCTAATGCCTCAGCCTCCCAAGTAGCTGGGGTTACAGGCATGCACCACCACACCCAGCTAATTTTTGTATTTTTAGTAGAGATGGGGTTTTACCATGTTGGCCAGGATGGATTCAAACTCCTGACCTCGTGGTCCACCCACCTCAGCCTCCCAAAGTGCTGGGATTACAGGCATGAGCCACCGTGCCCAGCCTAATTTTTGTATTTTTTAGAAGAGGAGGGGTTTCGCCATGTTGGCCAGTCTGGCCTTGACCTCCCAACCTCAGGTGATATGCCTGCCTCACCCTCCCAAAGTGCTGGGATTACAGGCGTGAGCCACCATGCCTGGCTTCCCCTGGACAAATATTATAACCCATGTACAGATCCTAAATGTTTTACTGGACAAATACAGTAAACTCCTTCAAAATGCATAGTATTATAACTCCTATAAAATTTAAAAAATTTGCTAACTTAAAACGCTAAGTATACTTTCTATTTCCTAGCTGAACTTCTCAAGGTCAATCTTTTTATTTTTAGTTATTCTAGTGAATGTGCAGTGGCATTTCATCGTGGTTGAAGCTTGCATTTCTCTAATGAGTAATGATGTTAAGAATCTTTTTATGTACTCATTGGCCATTTGTATATCATCTTTGGTGAAGTATTTGTTCAAATGTTTTGCCACTTAAAAAATTGGTTGCTGGGCACAGTGGCTCATGCCTGTAATCCCAGCCCTTTGGGAGGCCAAGGCGGGCAGATTATGAGGTCGGGAGATCAAGATCATCCTAACACGGTGAAACCCCATCTCTACTAAAAATACAAAAATTAGCCAGGCGTGGTGGCACGCACCGGTAGTCCCAGCTACTCGGGGGGCTGAGGCAGGATAATCACTTGAACCTGGGAGGCAGAGGTTGCAGTGAGCTGAGATCATGCTGTTGCACTCCAACCTGGGCAACAAGAGCAAGACTCATCTCAAAAAAAACATTGGTGGCCGGGCGCGGTGGCTCACGCCTGTAATCCCAGCACTTTGGGAGGCCGAGGCGGGTGGATCACGAGGGCAAGAGATCGAGACCATCCTGGTCAACATGGTGAAACCCCGTCTCTACTAAAAATACAAAAAAAAATCAGCTGGGCATGGTGGCGCGTGCCTGTAATCCCAGCTACTCAGGAGGCTGAGGCAGGAGAATTGCCTGAACCCAGGAGGCGGAGGTTGCGGTGAGCCGAGATCGCGCCATTGCACTCCAGCCTGGGTAACAAGAGCAAAACTCGGTCTCAAAAAAAAAAAAAAATTGGTTTTGTTTTTGAGTTGTAAGAGTTATTTACATATTCTGGATAAAAGTATTTTATCTGATATTTATCTTGCAAATGTTTTCACCTATCTGTGGCTTACCCTTTATTAAAAAAAGAATGGTGTCTTTCTTTTTTTTTTTTTTTTTTTTTGAGATTCAGTCTTGCTCTATTGCCCAGGCTGGAGTGTAGTGGCACAGTCTTGGTTCACTGCAACCTCTGCCTCCTGGGTTCAAGCAGTTATCCTGCTTCAGCACCCAAGTAGCTGGGACTACAGGCATCAGCCACCACACCCGGCTAATTTTTTTATTTTTAGTAGAGATGGGGTTTCACCATGTTGACCAGGCTGCTCTCGAACTCCTGACCTCAAATGATCCACCCACCTCGGCCTTCCAAAGTGCTGGGATTACAGACATGAGCCATCACGCCTAGCCTAAGAATGGTGTCTTTCAAAGAGCCAAAGTTTTTCATTTTGATAAAGTCAAACTGAAATCTTAACATAAATAAACACAATCTTAACACAAAATACTGACTTTGTGGATCATTTTTTTTCTTTTATGATTTCTGTCTTTTGTGTTCTCTCTAAGCCTTTGCTTAGTCCAGGGTTTCTCACCCTCAGCTCTATTGGGATATTGGCCCAGAAAATTCCTTGTTGTAAGAGGCTAGACTATGTATTGTAGAGTATGTAGCAGCATCCCAGCTGGGAGAAACTAGCTGTGAGGTTGTAAGCAGCCCTGTGGAGCATTCCATGTGAGGACGAACTGAGGCCTCTGTTAACAACCACGTCCAGCCCTCAGATGACTGCAGCACTGGTCAACATCTGGATTCAACCTCATAAGGACCCAAAACCAGATCCACCTAGCTGAGCTGCTCCTGAATTCCTCTGGAAACTGAGACAGCCAGTGCTTATTTTAACCACTAAGTTTAGGATAACTTGTTACGCAGCAATAGATAACTAACACATACATCTTACACATATTTTGTTAAGGGTATCACTAAGAGGTATTTGATATTTTTATGTAATTTAAAAAAGTGTTTGTAAAATTCCAGTTTCCAATTGTTTGTTGCTTGTAGATAGAAATACAACAGATTTAAAATGTTGACTTTGTGTTCTGCCACCTTGCTAAACTCACTTAGTTCTCACTTATTATTAGTTTTAGTAGGTAAGAAGCCTATAATTCTGACAATGTTAAGAACCTAGTGTGATGGTCCCCAACCACTGGCTGTGAGTACTCTCCTGCTCCTTTCCAGGAATGTATTTTTAGAAATAGAGTACTTACAGATTCTAGGTCTGTGGCCTTTCCCCTCCAGCGCTAGGAACCTTTAGGACCACCTGTAGCAGGAGGGCATGAACTTTTACTTTCACAGCTCAACATTAACACAACAACTTGACTACCATCCACACCTGCTTCACCTCACTAACTCACTCCTTTAGGTTTCTCTGCTCAGTCACTGGCTTGAACAGGCTCAGATCTCTGGACCTCTCCATGTCATGATTTCTTTGCTTCCATTTTCCTATTATGTTTTCCCAGTTCAGGTTTTCAAGGGTGAGAATCCAGTTTGGCTCATCCCATCTTTTCTCTACGTGTCACGGATTGTCAAGCAGCCTTTAAGTCAGATTCCTTCTTCTTCCAGTTGTCTCTGTCCACAGAGGATGTCTTCGTCCATTTCAGTTGCTGTAACAAAACACCATAGACTAAGGGGCTTATAAACAACAGAAACTTACATTTCTCATAGTTCTGAAGACAGGGAAGTCCAAGATCAAGGCACTGGAAGATGTGGTATCTGGTGAGGGCTCTCTTCTTGGTTCACATATGGTACCATCTCAACATGTTCTTACATGGTAGAAGGGGCAAGGCAGCTCTCTGGACGATTTTTAAAAAGGCACTGATCCCATTCATGAAGGCTTTGCCCTCATGACATAACCACCTCTTAATACTGTCACCTGGGGGTTAGGATTTCAACATATGAATTTTGGGAGGCCATAAACATTCAGACCACAGCGGAGGACAAAGTATAATGGTCCAAATGTACCTACTTGGACTATGGGGGTTTGGACAGAACCATCTTCCTAGAAAGGAGTGTGATGGGGCAGGCCCTGTGATGGACACTTCCCGTATAGAAGATCACCTTTGCAGATGGTCACCTTTCTTGCAGGTGGACACCTGTCTTGCAGATGGCCAGTCCTAAACTCTGATTCCTCCCTAGCCTTGAGGCTCGCTATTACCTAACACTGCTCTTCATCCAATCTGTGAGATAAATTGAAACCCCATTTATAGGACTGCACATTTTTACTTTTGAGCATTGATTATCTTCCTCCTTCCTCCTAAG
This sequence comes from Sapajus apella, assembly GCF_009761245.1. Classification (NCBI taxonomy): domain Eukaryota; kingdom Metazoa; phylum Chordata; class Mammalia; order Primates; family Cebidae; genus Sapajus; species Sapajus apella. The sequence continues at coordinate 14,999,960 of NW_022437002.1, forward strand.
CTTCCCACTCCTTCTTCCTCTGCTCATTCACAGTCAAAACTGAAAGGACATGGAAAAATCATGCACTCCAATCTGGGCATGTGGCCCATGAGAAAAGTGTGACCCAGAGAAGTGAGTGACTTGCCAAAGTTAATGCATAGGCTAAATTTAAATATAAGCCTCCTGATTGTACTATTAGTGATTTTACTTTTAGACCTGGTATATGTCAGGCCTTTTGGGCTAAGGGCTGAATCAGAGGGTTTCCTCCCCACTAGCCAGTAGTTGGCCCCAGTAGGCATGCCTCCCTCCCACTCCCCCTGGGGTCTGATGGGGCAGAAAAACTGGTGCTGCAGCCCAATGGAGGCAGGCAGGGCCAAGGAGCAGGTGGTAGCTACGACCCAGACTAGGTGGTGGATAGCAGGAGTCACACTCCACCAAGATCAGGCTTCAGGGCTTGGTGGGTGAATGCATGGAGGCCTAGGTCCAGATGTGGCTAGAAGATGAGAGGTGGAGAGGCAGGGGAATGGCTTATTTGGAGCCAGAATCAATAGACCTGTATTAGTTTCCTGTGGTTGCTGTGACAAATGATGGTAAATTGGGTGACTTCAAACAACAGAAGTGTATTCTCTCATAGTTCAGGAAGCTAGAAGTCTGAAAGCAGGGTGTCATCAAGGCTCCACTCCCTCCCCAGATACTTAGGGAGAATCCATTCCTTGCCTGTTCCAGCTTCCGGTGGCTGCAAGTCTTCCTTGGCATGTGGCTTCATCACTCTGATCTCAAACGCTGTCTTCACATGGCCTTCTCTTCTACGTAGGCATGTCTTCTCTGTCTGTCTGTCTCTCTCCTCTGTCATAAGAATACCTGTGGGTCGGCACGGTGGCTCATGCCTGTAATCCCAGCACTTTGGGAGGCCAAGATGGGTGGATCACCTGAGGTCAGGAGTTCGAGACTAGCCTGGCCAACATGGTGAAACCCTATCTGTACTAAAAATACAAAATTTAGCCAGGCATGGTGGCAGGCACCTGTAATCTCAGCTACTCAGGAGGCTGAGGCAGGAGAATTGCTGTAACCTGGGAGGCAGAGGTTGCAGTGAGCCAAGATCTCTCCATTGCACTCCAGCCTTGGCAACAAGAGCAAAACTCCATCTCAAAACAAACAAACAAACAAAAAGAACACCTGTGATGTCATTTAGGGCCTACTTGAACAATTCAGGTTAAGCACCTCCTCTCAAGAACCTTAACTTAATCACATCTTTTGCCATATAAGATAATGCTCACAGGTGTCAGGGATTCCTGTAGGTGTCTTTTTCTTTTTTTTTTAATTTATTTTTGAGACAGGGCCTTACTCCGTCACACGGATTGGAGTCCAGTGGGACGATCATAGCCTACTATAGTCTCAAACTTCTGGACTCAAGGGATCCTCCTGCTTCAGCTTCCTGAGTAGCTAGGACAACAGGCACTGTCATCACACCCAGCTAATTTTTAAATCTGTTGTGGAGACGGCATCTTACTATGTTGCCCACTATGTTGTTCAGGCTGGTCCTGAACTCCTAGGCTCAAGTGATCCTCCCACCTCAGCCTCCCAAAGTGCTGGGATTACAGGCGTGAGCCATCATGCCCAACATAATGATGTGGCTATCTTTTGAGGTACCACTTTTGGCCTCCCACAAACCTCACCACCCCACACCACTATCTTCCTTACGATGGATTCTAGACTGGAGGTGGGGAGGGGCAGCAGCCAGGAATCTTTCCTCAGTCAATCATCCTGGAAGTAGGGGGAAAACTGAGGTAGAAAGGGAAGAGAGAAAGAGAACAATGATGGTTTTCTTACTCTAGACTCAGACGCTTTTGTTTATGTTCTTACTGACTTGTCGCAACTGGATTATCAGGTAGAGATACATATTTTAATATTGTGGAGTTATGGGTGAAGAAACTGAGGCTCATAGATGAAATAACCTGCCCAAGTAACCCACCCAGCTAATGGGTGTCAGAGTCAGGATTCAAAGCCAAGTTGGTCTGGCTCTGAAATCCATACTGATTCCACTGTCCTGGGAATAATGACAGTGGGAAACCCACAGTGAAGGTTCCAGCTCTGCCCTGCTGCTGTTACTGCCTCTGCCTTCCACTGTAAGTGCACACTGAGAGTTCACAGCCTCTTCAAAATAGCACCCTGTCTTTGGCCAAGAACCCTGGATGCACTCATGGCTGTCAGATCTCTTGGGGAAGGCAGTCGCTGGAGGGAGACAGGGTTCCAAATACTGGTTTCCCCTTGTCTAAACTGGCTGGAGCCATGCAGAGAGGAGCGCGTGCCGGGAGGTCCTTCTCTCCCGGAAGTTAGGAGGCTTCAGTTGAGGTCTGTATTGGTCTGTTTTCACGCTGCTATGAAGATATACCCGAGACTGGATAATTTATAAAGAAAAGAAGTTTAATTGACTCACAATTCTGCATGGCTTGGGAGTCCTTAGGAAACTTACAATCATGACAGAATGGAAAACAGGCATCTTATATGGCATCAGGTGAGAGATGTGGGTGCCCAGCGAAGGGGGAAGCCCCTTATGAAACCATCAGATCTCATGAGAACTAACTCACTATCATGAGAACAGGATGGGGGAAACCACCCCCAGGAATCGATTATCTCTATCTAGTCTCTCTCACGAAACATGGGGATTATGAGAACGACAGTTCAAAATGAGATCTGGGTTGGAGCACAGCCAAAGCATATCAACGTCCAAGCTGGACAACCTCTGAAAGTGATCTCTGGCAGTCCGTTTCACGTTCTGGGCCTCAGTTTCCTCATCTGTCAAATGAAAGGACTCAGTTAATCTGTAAGATTATGTTTAAGTCCTGAACTTCTATGATTTAAAATATTATCATGACACAAGGCCTTGTATTCACACAGCCTTCTCTGTGTTAAAATGTTTTCACTCGTTGCTTACCATTCCACCAACACTGACTTCCGTGGCCATGTGCTTAAGCTTGTGTTGGGCAACGCTGGGCAGTAGTGACACAGAGAGATGGAGGCCACCACCCTTGAGGAACCACTAGTGCAGGAATAGATGCAGATATAAAGGGAGGGGTAGGTAAGAGCAGGTACAGGGTCAACAAAGAGCTCTGGGTGCTGAGGAGGGAGCTGGGGGCCGGGTAGTGCTGGACGTCAAGTGGAAAAGGCATCTTTGCCTCTGTTTGACAGATAAGGAAACTAAGGCTCAGAGAGAGCAATGACTGCTCAGAAGCACATAGCCAGGAAGTGGCCAGGCCTGCCTTCATTCTGGTATTTATCTTTTGGCACAGTTTGCTTACCCTATAGGGGATATAGGGACAGAAGACCAGGGAAGGAGCCTGAGCCAGCCCTGGACACGTGTGAGGTGTACTGTTTGGTGGAGAGGTGGACACATCAGCATGCTCCTCTGGATTTTCAGGACGCACAGCTTGGCCATCTTGTAGATGTCAGGCCTTGGTCTGGGGGCTGAATTAGAGGGTTTCCTGGCCCTGGGGAGCTGCAGCCTTAGGGTTACAGCAGTGACAAACTGCAAGAAGCCCCAGGCTGGGCATGCCAAGGGTCTTCTATCCAAATGAATTTATGGCCTCAGACACGCATTCACTCATAGACTTATCCATCTCCTTGTTCTGAAAACTAGTCTGAGCACTGCACGGAGCACCTGGGGCTGCAGCCCCTGTCTGCATCTGTGTTCGTGCCTGTTGCTCAGTGCCCTGGACACCTCCAGGGCAGGGGCCAGGTCTCACTCATCTTTAGCTGACATAGAGGAGACTGTGCCAGACTACTGGACGCCTCAGAGCCTCTCCCTGCTGCAGTCAGGGCTCCCTTTCCAGGAGCGGGGGCTCTAGGCTAGGCCGCTAGAGGAGTGGAGAGGGCGTGACCATTGTGGGCCCCTCTCCCCAAGTCGGCTGATTAGCTCCAAAGCAGTCGGGATAGAGGGCCTCAGCACAGCCTCAGCCAGCCCTGTGCCCCACAGTGCTAATGAGGCAGCCAACCCTACGCGCCAACGCTGGGATGGGGGGCTTGGCCTCTTAGCTCTCTGTTCTCCCTCTCTGTCCTGGGTGGTCCTCCCCATTTGTTAGCTTTGGTAGGGGGATGGGGGATTCCTCTGCAAAGGACTGAACTGTGGGCGCCCTGGCAGAGGGCAGCTGATCCCCGTAGAGAGGACACTTCCCTCCCAAAGTGCCTTTGTTCTCCAGGAGTCTGACCCAATTCTTCTCTTCCATCTGCCCCTGGATTGCCCTGGCCAGAGGACAAAGGGTCCCGGAGAAAGGGGTGGGGGAAGGGCAAGGAGGATCTCAAAGGGTCATTCTAGGGTTCATTCTCCAGCACCCCTTGACAGGATCTCATGCATGTGGGGAGCACAAGCCGACCTGTGCACGTGTGTGAGGTCAGGTGTGGACATGGTCCGTGGGACCACACGCACAAGCACGTGCACGGGGATTGTGAGTCCCATGGAGGCATCCTGTGGTAGGGAACACGCTAAGGCCACGCCACAGATGGCGTGCGGAGGCTCTGGTGGCCCCCACCCTCCAACAGGCCAGCCCTCTTCGCTTCTTTTGATGCGGACAAGACTGCTTTTTAACCTTGTGGAAGGAGCCGCTTAGAGATCAGCCCATCTGGGGGACTCCTCTCGCCTCTTAGAGAAGCTATTCAGGGACGCAGAGCCGCGAACCCGAATATCCGTGCAACCGAATGCCAACTCCGCTCAGAAGCCTGGGGCGGAGTCCCCGGCCTCACCCAGCGAGCGGGGATTCGGCCGGGAGCTGGTGAGGATCTCCTCGCCAGCCCTCCCCACGACCCCCTGCCCTACGCGACCCGGGGCCAGGCCCTACTCATGTCTGGGCTTCGGGGCTCTGGTCTACAAAATGGACTGCATGGCCTTCCCTGGGCCGCGGCGCAGCTGGGGAGGCTGCGGCAGGGGGAGGCTCGGCAGAGCGCAGAGCGCAGGCCGCGGCCGACAGCGCCCTGCAGACCCCGCTGCGCTCCCCGTTGGGCCCCCGGCCCCAGGCCCCGCAGGTAGCGGGCAGCCCCGCCCCGCCGCCGGGGCACACTGGCAGCTTTGTTACCTGCCCCGGCTCGCCCTGCCTACGAGCGCTACGTGCTGCTGGCCCGCGGCCCCCTCCCTACCTCCCCCTCCCCTCTCCCCCTCTCCCTCCCCCTCCCCTCCACGCCCAGTCCCCGCCCTCGCCCTCGCCCCACATTCTTGGGCCTGGGGCTGCGGCAGCTCCTGCAGGGTCTTTGTGAAGCGGGGCTCTAGCACGCCTCGCCTGCGTGGGCTTTTGGGGTTGGGGCCCCTGCGCCCCTCGCCCACTTCATCTCGCCCCTTTCCCTGCTGAGCCACCCTTAAAGAAGCCAGGCTTCACCTTTCCGTCCCCTGCAACCCCCCTGCTTGCAATGCCCGCCTTCCTCACCCTCAGTCGCACCCTAAGGCCCAGTTCAAAGGCTGCTTCTCGGAAGCCTCCGCCAATTCCCAGTTTTAATCGCTTTCCCCAGGGCGCCCGCTTTGCCCTGATCACTTTGTTTGGATCCCTGCAGGTCCTGGGCGGGGTCGGCATATTGCCTGGCCACCCAGAAAAGTCTTAGGTGGGTTATGGGATGCGTGAACCTGGAGACCGACGGGAATGGGAACCAAGGTCTCCCAAGTCCAGCGTGGAGTCCTGTCCACTGCCCGGGCTGACGTCCGAGCTTCCCTCTGAGGACTACGTGTGTGCCCTGAGGCCCTTTATTCGTGTGTCTATGCCCAGCCACACTGCACACCGGGGACCTCTGGCATCCCAGCCTTTGTCCAGGCTGCTCCTTCTGCAGGATGTCACTAGGGCAAAGCCGGCCTCTCCAAGGTCCATCTCTCTTGGAGAAGCCGCGCCTGATCCTGGGGGCTTTATGGTAATCAGTTCACCTGACTTTTTGTTCCAGAAAGTTTACATGTAAGTTACATTTGCCTTTCACCGCAACCCTGATGCGGCCGGCAAGTGGTTGGCCTGGGATTTGACCTCGGTTCTTGAATGACGTCAGACTTCACAAGACATCAAAGGCCGGTTCTTTCTTCCACCGGGTGCAGTGGCCTTTCTCTCCCAGGCCTTCCCCCAAGGACAACTGTTCCCCTCCAACTAGCCCCATCTCTCTAATTTTCAGGCTGCAGCAGGGCGGGGCTGGGATTCCTGTTCTAGGGCTAGTCAGGGGCTGGGTCCCCTGTGGCTTTGAGCCTCCTTGAAGAATTTCGAGGGAGGATGTGCAGGGCGTGGGGAGAGGTGAGGCAGGAATGTGGGGCTCCGGAGGGAAAGCAGTCAAAGGTGGAGAGGGCCTCCAGAGGTGGCTTTCCCAGGGCCCTGGGAAGCAGGGGCCAGTTTGAATGACAAAGGTTCCCTGGAGAGCAAAGGAAAGCTCTAGAGGATGGGAATGTGGGAGGAGGAGGGTCAGAAGGGTGGGGAGGAAGCTGCCCGTGGGCTCCCATCTGCAGCGGCCCTTTCAAGTCCTGCTAAACCCTTAACAATAAGAGGAACTGACCAGTGGACACAGGCAAAGGATGATTAACGTAGTTCACTGAAGAAATACAAAAACCTGTGAAAACTCTAGAAATCCCAAAGTACAAACGAAAAAGAGAGTCTGCTTTTTCCTATCTATAGAACTGGTCAAGATAATAGAAGAGAAAACACCAGATGTTGGTGAGCTGTGGGAAAGGGAGTGCTTTTTTTTACTGATGAGGACGTAAATGGTACCACTTTCCTGCAGGACCATGTCACCATAGGTACAAAGGCCTTTAAAATAGTTAGACTTTGACTTAGCAATTCTGTTTCAGAGGTGTATCCTAAAATCAAAGATTATTTATCCTAGACTTTTTTATAACTGGAAAAAATTGGAAATTCTCTAAATGTTAAATGACCGGGAATTGGGTAAGTAGGTTATATCTGATTCTCAGACGGAAGATTGCAGAAATTGACTGTCACTTTCTTGAATAATATGAAAGACATGGGGAACACTGGAGATAAGCTGGTCAGTGAAAAGAGGAAGTTGTAAAACAGCGTGACTCCAATTTTATACAGTGTCTATATAAATAGTATCTACCATGCATGGTGCTGGACTGGGAGCCAATCCCAATCTCCCATTCGAGCATCACAGCAGCCCTGGGAAGAAGATTCTAGTAACTTAACAAAATGTTAACAGCAAGGGGAGAGGGCATGTGTTTTTACTTTTTTCCTTTATACTTTCTAATCTTTTCCCAATTTTTCTTTCTTTGTTTCTTTTTTTTTTTTTTTTTTTTTAAGATGAGTTTTGCTGTCATTGCCCAGGCTGGAGTGCAGTGGCACGGTATCAGCTCACTGCAACCTCTGCCTCCCAGGTTCAAGTGATTCTCCTGCCTCAGCTTCCCAAGTAGTTGGGATTACAAGTGCCTGCCAACACGCCCAGCTAATTTTATGTTTTTAGTAGAGATGGGGTTTCATCATGTTGGTCAGGCTGGTCTCAAACTCCTGATCTCAGGTTATCCACCCGCCTTGACCTCCCAAAGGGTTGGGATTACAGGGGTGAGCCACTGCACCCAGCCCCAATTTTCTTTTTTCTTTTCCTTGTTTTTTCTGAGATGGAGTTTTGCTCTCTCTTGTTGCCAAGGCTGGAGTGCGATGGCACGGTCTCAGCTCACCACAACCTCTGCCTCCTGGGTGCAAGCAATTCTACCTCAGCCTCCCAAGTAGCTGGGATTACAGGTGTCCGCCACCACATCCAGCTAATTTTTTGTATTTTTAGTAGAGAGGTTTCTCCATGTTGGTCAGGCTGGTCTCGAACTCCTGATCTCAGGTGATCCGCCTGCCTCAGCCTTCCAAAGTGCTGGGATTACAGGTGAGAGACACCGCCCCTGGCTTTTTTTTTTTTTTTTTTTTTTTTTGAGACAGAGTCTAGCTCTGTCACCCAGGCTGGAGTGTAATGGCACTATCTCGGCTCACTGCGACCTCCGCCTCCCAGGTACAAGCGATTCTCCTGTCTCAGCCTCCCAAGGAGCTCAAATTATAGGCATGCGCCGCCACGCCCAGCTAATTTTTTTGTATTTCGTAGAGACAGTGTTTCACCATGTTAGTCAGGCTGGTCGAGAACTCCTGACCTCAGGTGATCTAGCTGCCTTGGCCTCCCAAAGTGCTGGGATTATAGGCGTGTGCCACTGCACCCAGCCCCGGCCCCAATTTTCTTCAATAAAAAATATAATGAAAACATTAAAAAATGTGAAATCACAAAAATCATTTGTTCAAAAATATAATCAGGAGCCCTTTTTCTGGGGGTAGGTAGCAGTTTTCTTTTCGTATGAATTTACTGGGGTTGCCATAACAAAGTACCACAAATTGAGGGGCTTAAACAACAAAAAAGTCTCACAGTTCTGGAGGCTGGAAGTCTGACATCAAGGTGTTGGCAGTGCTGATCCTTCGGAGGGCTGTGAGGGAGAATCCGTTCCATGTCTCTCTGGTATGGAGCATACCAGGTGAATTCTGGTAGCCTCCCATGTTCTTTGGTTTATTCTGGTGTTTCTTCCCATCTTCTTTCCTCTATGCTTGTCTATCTCCTTGTCCAAATTCCCCCGCCCCTTTTTTTCAGGGAGGGGGGATGAAGTTTTGCTCTTGTTGCCCAGGCTGGAGCGCAGTGGGGCGATCTCGGCTCACCGCAACCTCCAGCTCCCAAGTTCAGGCAAGTGTCCTGCCTCAGCCCCCTGAGTAGCTGGGATTACAGGCATGTGCCATCATGCCCAGCTAATTTTGTATTTTTAGTAGAGACAGGGTTTCTCCATGTTGGTCAGGTTGTTCTCGAACTCCCGACCTCAGGTGATCTGCCTGCCTCGGCCTCCCAAATTGCTGGGATTACAGGCGTGAGCCACCATGCCTGGCCCCAAATTTCCCCTTTTTGTAAGGGGAAACCTTGTATTTTTATAAACCAACCACATTGGTTTAGGGTCCACCCTAATGACCTCATTTTAACCTGATTACCTCTGTAAAGACTCTCTAAATAAGGTCACATTCTATGTTACAAGGAGTTAGGACATTGACATATGAATTGGGAAGGGAGGGGCATCAGGTTTTCACCCTCTGAGATAGGTGTGGCAAGGCAGGAGGTCCTCTGTGGGGGTGAGACTCTGTTGCATCACTGTGTGACCTTGGGTGGCTGTTTAGACTTCATAGACTGGGGCTGATGTTACTTATCCTCCAGGATTGTAATGAATGGGAGTAATCACTGAAAGGTGCCTTCCCTGGGGGCCTGGCACGTGGTCATTCCCAGGAAGTAGTTTATCTGTCCCTCGTTCCTTATCAACAAGGGTGGCTGGAAGAACACTGGCCCAAGGACATCACATAGAGCTGAGTTTGAGTTCTAGCCTGTGTCTAGCTGTGTGGTCCCTCTGAGCCTCTGTTTCCTCATTTGTCAGATGGAGAAAGTATCTATTCCCATTGAGTTATTGTAGCTAGAAGATAGAGATAAGATTAGGAAAGCCAATAGCAGTAAGAATGTTATGAAGCAGGAGACATCAACCTGATTAGTCTGCGGTAGCTGTCCTCTTTTTTAGGAAGTTTTCCTTGAACCCCACAATTCGGATTGGACTCTCCCTGCCATCATGGGCTCCCACAGTCTCCTCTGCTACCCTCTACAACCCACCCCTCTGTTATGGCACTTGTCACACCTAACCATAGCTGTCTCTCTAGAATTGTAGAAGGCTCCCTGAAGGAAGAGACCGTCCCCCCCGTATGCCTGTTAAAGTAGCAAATATGAACAAAAATAGTAAAACCCACTGCTGGCAGTGTTGCAGGTGTTGGGGCTCAGAACATGATAGCCCAACGTACTTTGGCATGCTGAGTACTTGAACTCAAAGAGAAGCAAAATCTCCAGCCCCTGTGTCTCCCACTCCTCTTTCTCCTTGAAGCAAATCAGAGAAAACAGAATTCCTGTTCCCCAAAGCACGTCATAGAAACTAGAAGCTCTCTCCCCCTAAGTAAGCCATAAAACCTAGTAAGGTTACACTCTCCCTTTCCCTTGCCCCTGGAAGACCCTAATTCCAGAGGTGTCCTGCCCCATACCGTGGAGGAAGGAATGCTGCACAAAGAGACCAAAAAGAATCTGAACAGACAGGCTTCACTGGGTCTCCCCCCTCAGGCTATTACCATGAGGCCATACCGCTTTGTCCAATCACATCTCTACACGGCTATTCATTTTTCATCGAAGATAAGCAGGAAAACACAGTTTTCTCTGGGTCTTTATAAGGTTCCTTTGTTATGTAAAACTTTCATTCAATAAATTTGTTGTGCTTTTTTCTTGTTAATCTGTCTTTTACTATAAAAATAAGCTTATGATGGATGAGGAAAGGTATCATACCTTTTCTGTATATGTAGCAGTGGTGTGAATCAACACAATCTTTCTAGAGAACTATTTAGCAGTTCTAATAAAGCCATACACAGGCAGGGCATGGTGGCTCATGCCTGTAATTCCAACACTTTGGGAGGCCGAGGTGAGTGGATCACCTAGGGTCAGGAGTTTGAGACCAGCATAGCCAACATGGTAAAACCCATCTCTACTAAAAATACAAAAATTAGCTGGGCATGGTGGCATGCGCCTGTAGTCCCAGCTACTCTGGAGACTGAGGCAGGAGAATTGCTTGAACCCGGGAGATGGAGCTTGCAGCGAGCTGAGATTGTGCCACTGCACTCTCGCCTGGGTGACAGAGTGAGACTCCGCCTCAAAGGAAAAAAAAAAAGCCACACACTTAAGTATAACCTCTGACCAAGAGAAACCGGTTTGGGAAATATATTCCAAGTATCTCATGCAAAGGTGAAAAAAAAACTTATTTATATAAAGATATTTTAAGCTGACTGTGTGTCATGAAGAAAAGTGGACAAATAATGGAGCAATGAATACATAAACTGCAAACGATGGCAGCCTGGTCCACACTGTGACAATTCAGCACACTCCAGGAAACACTAACTGAGTACAGAGCTTGTGTGAGGTCCTAGATTCCACTCTGGGAACCCAGACAGGTCCCTGCACCAACTAGTGGGTAGACAGGCAGGTAAACAATCACCATATAGTGTGAGCAGATGAGAGGCGCAGGGAGAAGCATGCGTGGAGAAGTTCACTCATGGGGAGGAGGGTCAGGAGAGCTTCTTGCAGGGGGAATACCTGAGCCGGCTTCAAGTGGACAGTGGTGGGAAGGAGAAGGAACAACCTAGATGCAGGTGAGGAGCACTTGGGAAATGGCAAATCATAGATGTGGCTGGAGGGTGGAATACCTGCGGGCTTGATCAGACAGGAGAATATGGCCAGAGGCCTGATCGTCAAAGGCCTTGAATGCTAGTTTGTGCTTTACCCAGCAGAAGTGGAGAAGCCAACAGACATCCGTGAAGAGGTGAGCAAGGGGATCATCTTTGTGATTTAAGAAGATCTTGGTGGGCCGGGCGCGGTGGCTCACGCCTGTAATCCCAGCACTTTGGGAGGACGAGGCGGGTGGATCACGAGGTCAAGAGATCGAGACCATCCTGGTCAACATGGTGAAACCCCGTCTCTACTAAAAATACAAAAAATTAGCTGGGCATGGTGGCGCGTGCCTGTAATCCCAGCTACTCAGGAGGCTGAGGCAGGAGAATTGCCTGAACTCGGGAGGCGGAGGTTGCGGTGAGCCGAGATCGTGCCATTGCACTCCAGCCTGGGTAACAAGAGCAAAACTCTGTCTCAAAAAAAAAAAAAAAAAAAAAAGAAGATCATGGTGTTGCCATTTGGAGGATGAACTGCAAAGGCCAGTAGGCAGGGAGAGCCTGTGACAGGGTCCAGGTAAGGCCTGGGGATGGAGAGAGTGGGCAGAGTCTTGAGATATTTATGAGGCAGAAGAGACAGATAACTGACAGGAGGACTGATAACTGATAACTGACTTGATGACTGACAGGATGTTTTGGGAGAGGCAGAGGCAGGTTTGTGGCGGGTAGCGCCAGCAACTGAGCAGGGAACATGAGAGGAGGAGCCAGTTTTGGGGGAAAAGAGATGAGTCCAGTTTGGTATCTGTTGGGTATGAAGTACCCATGGGACGTCCAGATGGACACGGCAGCAGGCAGCTGGAGCTCAGGAGAGAGGACTGGGCAGAAGACTGGGTTTGGGAGGTATTGACTAGAGTATGAGTTGGAACCCAGGGCCACCACGCCCACCCTCAGAGAGAGTTTAGTAGGGGAGAAGTACCTGGACAGCGCCCGCTGTAAAGGGTCGGAGGAGCAACAGGTACTCCGGAAAGGATCTTGAGAAAGATCCAGGAGGTAAAAACCGTGAAGATGTGTCTTATAGAAGCCCAGGGAGGAGAGGCCAGAAAGGGAACAATAGCAACAGTATTTTAAATGTTCAGCTTTTGCAAATCAAAACCACAATGAGATACCACCTTGCCTTCCTGCAAGAATGACCATGATTAAAAAGTCAAAAGACAATAGATGTTGGCATGGATGTGGTAAAAAAGGAACACTTTTACACTGCTGATAGTAAGTCAGTACAATCACGATGTAAAACAGTATGGAGATTCCTTAAAGAACTAAAAGTAGATCTGCTGCTTGATCCAGCAATCCCACTACTAGGTATGTACCCAAAGGAAAAAAAGTTGTTATGTGGAAACAAGACCTGCACACACATGTTTATAGCAGCACAATTCACAATTGCAAAGATATGGAATCAACCTAAGTGGCCATCAACCAAGTGGTTAAAGAAAATATGTGCTGCCAGGTGTAGTGGCTCGCACCTGTAATCCCAGCACTTTGGGAGGCCGAGGCAGGAGGATCACTAGGTCAGGAGTTCTAGATACCCCTGACCAACATGGTGAAACCGTCTCTAATAAAAATACAAAAATTAGTTAGGCGTGGTGGCAGGCGCCTGTAATCCCGGCTACTCAGGAGGCTGAGGCAGAAGAATCGCTTGAACCCATGAGGCGGAGGTTGCAGTGAGCTGAGATGGCGCCACTGCACTCCAGCCTGGGCAGCAGGGCAAGACTCCATCTCAGGGGTGGCTGGGCGGGGGAAGAAAATCTGGTATATATACACCATGGAATACTACTCAGCCATAAAACGGAATACAATAATGTCTTTTACATCAACTTGGATGGAGCTGGAGGCCATTATTCTAAGTGAAGGAACCCAGAAATGAAAAACCAAATACTTATGTTCTCACTTATAAGTGGGAGCTAAGCGGCAGGGTGCGGTGGTTCATGCCTGTAATCCCAACACTTTGGGAGGCCAAGTCAGGTGGATCATGAGGTCAAGAGTTCGAGACCAGCCTGGCCAACATGGTGAAACCCTGCCTCTACTAAGAATACAAAAAAATTAGCGGAGTGTGGTGGCGAGTGCCTATAATCCCAGCTACTCGGGAGGCTGAGCCAGGAGAATCACTTGAACCCAGGAGGCAGAGGTTGCAGTGAGTGGAGATAGTGCCACTGAACTCCAGCCTGGGCGACAGAGCAAGATTCTGTCTCAAAAAAAAAAAAAGTGGAAGCTAAGCTATGAGGATGCAAAGGCATAAGAACGGTATAATGAAATTTGGGGACTTGGGTGGCAAGCTTGGGATGGGGTGAGGGATAGATAAAAGACTACATATTGGGTACAGTACACATAGCTTGTATGCACTAAAATGTCAGAAATCACCACTAAAGAACTTATCTGTGTAACCAAAACCACCTGTACCCCAAAAGCTACTAAAATTAAAAGGGTCCATTTCTGAGCAGAGGCCTCAATAACCACCTCTTCTTGCTGCCAGACAGAGGACCCCCCATCCCCAGGACTTCCTGGGCTCCCTGCCTCCTCACCCGGGACTCTGAACACCCCAACTACCTGTGTGTCTTTTGCTAGCCCCGAGGCCTTTCTAGGTCTCAGTTTCTTCCTCTGTCCAATAACAGCGTGATTCTTCTGCCTGCCCTCCAGCAGGAATCAGTGTTTCAGATGAGAAACTGACGAAAGTGGTTTATAAACTGCCCAGGGGATGATCTCTGATTCAGCCCTTTCAAGTCTCAAGTCTTCCACCAGAGGCTTGCTTGGCTTTGTTTTCTCTTGTCTTGGTGGCTCTTTGGCTCACACTTCTCTCCTCCAGCCATGTCCCTGTTCCGACCTGTTTGGTGGTGGCTGGTCTGTGGCTGGCCCATCCTGGGGTTTACTGAGTCATCCATTTGGCCCTGATTTTATTGATGGCAACTCAGTTCTGGGGCCAGCTCCTTGCTTCTTTGTTCCTCCCCCTCCTATATCTTTAAGATATTCCCCCATCTTTCTCATCTTTTTTCCCCCAAGAGACTCAAGGATATACCATATTTTAAAACAGGAACAAAAATCTCTCTTCTGCTTTTAGCCCTCCTCCAGCTCCCGCTTCATCTGCATCTCTCTTAACCAAGTGTCTAAAATAATCATCTAGGGTGGTCCCAGTGGCTCACGCCAGTAATCCCGGACCCTGGGAGGCCAGGGTGGGAGGATCGCTCGAGCCCAGAAGTACTATACCAGCCTGGGCAATATAGGGAGACCCTGTCTCTATAAAACGCTTTTTAAAAATTAGCTGGGCGTGGTGGTGTATGTCTGTAGTCCCAGCTACTGGCTATGTGGGAGGCTGAAGTGTAGGATCACTTGAGCCTGGGAGGTGGAAGTGGCAGTGAGCTCAGATTGTGCCACTGCACTCCAGTCTGGAGACTGAGCAAGTCCCTGTCTCAAAAAATAAAAAAATTAAAAAATTAAAAATATATATTTATTTATATAAAATAATCACCTACATTTCTTCACCTCCTCTTTGTTGGTCCTCTGCAATCTGGTTTCCACTCCCACCTCTCCACTGAAACTCTTTGTAATGAAAATTGCAGTGGGTTGAATGGTGTTCTCCACAAACGGCATGTCCACGTCCTAATCTCTGGAACCTGTGAATGTGGCCCTAGTTGGACAAAATAAGTATCTCCCAATGTAATTAGGAATCTCAAGATGAGATCATCCTGGATTCAGGATGGGCCCTAAATGCAATGACAAGTGTCCTTATAAGAGCAAATCAGAGGCCGGGCGCGGTGGCTCAAGCCTGTAATCCCAGCACTGTGGGAGGCCGAGGCGGGTGGATCACGAGGTCAAGAGATCGAGACTATCCTGGTCAACACGGTGAAACCCTGTCTCTACTAAAAATACAAAAAATTAGCTGGGAATGGTGGTGCGTGCCTGTAATCCCAGCTACTCAGGAGGCTGAGGCAGGAGAATTGCCTGAACCCAGGAGGCGGAGGTTGCGGTGAGCCGAGATCGTGCCATTGCACTCCAGCCTGGGCAACAACAGCAAAAACTCCGTCTCAAAAAAAAAAAAAAAAAAAAAGAAAAGAGCAAATCAGAGGGAGTCTGGAGACAGAGACACAGAGCAGGAGGGCCATTGAACATAGAGGCAGAGATGAGGGGTGCAGTTCTAAACCAAAGCACCAAGGACTGCCAGCAGCACAGGAGCCAGGAGAGGGCATTAGTCAGTGCCCCTTCAGAGCTTTGAAAGAGCCATCTCTGCAGACACTGCCCAGGGAATGATCTCTGATTCAGCCCCTTCAAGTCTCAAGTCTTCCACCAGAGGCTTGCTTGGCTTCCCGCTGTTCTAAGCCACTCACTTTGTAGCAGTGTGTTACGGCAGCTGTAGGAAACTGGTATAGTTATAATCATAGCAGCCAACATTTATGAAGTGCCTACCCTGTGCCAGGCACAATTCTAAGTGTCCCCCTCAACCAAATGAAATAGACCCACAGTAATAGAAGCAAGATTAACACAACCCGTTACTAGTTACTGAGAGTTTGTCCTGTCTTTGGCATTTAAAAATTGAACCTTGCACCGAGGGTTCAATCATACTGAATTTTATCTGAGGGTAAATGAATGAGGTTTTATTATTTTCCTCTTTTACAGAGATGGAGGCTGCAGGCCAAAAACTTAATCTGCCCGAGGTCATACAATGAATAGTTGTGGAGCTAGGATCTAATCAGTCCTGTGCACGCTCTTAACTGATTTGCACTTCTTCTGAGGCCACTGGTGGAGAGAAAGCCAGTGAGGGTGAGCTAACTGGGACATGGGTTTTTTATAATTGGAAGGATGGAAGAGGCCAAGGGACTGGTAAGTTCGAGTCATCAGGATGGGGTTGATAGGGTAAGTCTGGTCTAGAGAAGCTGAGAGGGAGAGGGACGAGGAGATTGGGGGCCTTGATGACCTCATAGAGAAGTTGTCCCCAGAGCAAGAGAGCCAAAGGTATCTGTGGTCATGCAGGGTACAATGGCATCTAAGATCCCAGAACTGGGTAATGCTAAGGTCTAGATTTGGCCATGGGAGTCAACAGTTGAACAAAAGTAAAGGAGAGTTTGTCAATAGACTCTGCTAGGTCAAGAAACCTGAGGACAAAGGTGATGCTGAAGGAAGCAATAATCTGCTCAGGAGTTCAAAGCATTGAGCAATCACTTCTTGTGCTTACCGTGAACAACAACGAAACTTGAGCTGATGCTTAACCAATAGATGGGAGAGGACAGATGTGAAAGTGGGAAGCCTTTCTAGGTGAAGGGTACAGCCAAAGTCATGGAAGGATGAAAGCAGAGGGCATATAGTCTTAAGTTGGTTGTACTTAAAGGTGCATGACATGGTGTGACGGGAATTATGCTTGAGCTTTGAAAGGGTCCTGATTTGGGTACCTCACAAAACGGATGCTGAATCAAGGATTTTGTCTTGCTTTGTTTTTTAAGAGACGGGGTTTCACCATGTTGGCCAGGCTGGTCTTGAACTTCTGACCTCGTGATCCGCCCGCCTCGGCATCCCAAAATGCTGGGATTACAGGTGTGAGCCACCCCACCAGGCCGGATTTTTTTTTTTTTTTTTTTTTTTGAGACAGCATCTCCCTTTGTTGACCAGGTCTCCCTTTGTTGCCCAGGCTGGAGTGCAATGGCATGGTCTCCGCTCACAGCAACCTCCGCCTCTCAGGTTCAAGTGATTCTCCTGCCTCAGCCCCCTGAGTAGCTGGGATTACAGCACTTGCCACTGAGGCTGGCTGATTTTTGTATTTTTAGTAAAGAAAGGGTTTCACCATGTTGACCAGGCTGGTCTTGAACTCCTGACCTCATGATCTGCCTACCTCGACCTCCCAAAGTATTGGGATTACAGGCGTGAACCACCGCTCCCAGCCTGAATCAAGGATTTAGGTGCAAGTACTTTATTTGAGAGAATCTTCAAGGGAGCGCTGTGAAGGAGTGGTGAAAAGAGACATAGGAGAGAGGAAAGCCAGGAAAAGATGAGTAAGTTGGGTAACTGGGGACCCTCTGAGAGACTCTGTAAAACACATTTTAGAATTGTTCCGCAGAGAGGCAATGAAGTTGGAGTATTTTTCTGTCTGTTCTGGTAGGTCCAGAATTCCAGTGGTTGAGGGTTGCTCCCAGGGACATCAACGCTCTGGCTATTCAACACTGCCCGGGTTGGGGAGCCAGCTCCAGCCACCAGAGAAAGCCCTGGGGCAGAGGATTGTGGATGCTCGAGGCATGAAACCACCAGTGGACAAGTGTGTGTACAAGAATCCTCCACCGAACCTGTAGGTGACTTTCCAGATGGACCAAGGGGCATGGGCAGGGTACCAATAGCAGAAAGTGAGAAGTGTTCATGGGATCCCTGCAGTCCCACTAGAGGTTTGCTTTTATTTGTTAGGCAATCAGAAGCTCTCACCAGCTCTGGAATATGCTGTGGGAAGAGGCGTTGAGATGGGATGCAGTGGATGCTGGGTGGAGGCTGGGCCCAGGGAGTGCAAAGATGGACGGGAGGTGACAGCCTGCCTGGCGAAAGACCACTGCAGGGTTTGAATGAACAGGATTTGGCAAGTGATTGGGTGTGGCGCAGGGGTGGGGTGAATGAGCAGGGGAAAGACAGAATGCCAAGAGCATGGTGCATCTCAGCAGGAATGAACATCTCTGGGACATGTCTTGTTTAGGAAGCATCAGATGGGTGAAGCTAGCAGGCAATACTACCTGTTGAGCAGACCAGGAAATCTTTTCTGAGCATTAGTCAGTTGGATTTCTCTTACCTTTAGCCTCCTTAAAAATAATAATAAAGTCTATTTTTATTTATTTTATTTTATTT
The DNA here is from genome assembly GCF_009761245.1 of Sapajus apella. NCBI lineage: Eukaryota > Metazoa > Chordata > Mammalia > Primates > Cebidae > Sapajus > Sapajus apella. The sequence goes on from NW_022437002.1 coordinate 15,018,010, forward strand.
TAATTTATGTATTTATCCATTTATTTATTGAGACGGGGTCTCATTCTGTCGCCCAGGCTGGAGTGCAGTGGTGCGATCTCATCTTAGTGCAAGCTCCGCCTCCCAGGTTCAAGCGATCTTTGTACCTCAGCCTCCTGAGTGGCTGGGACCACAGGCATGCACCACCACGTCCAGCTAATTTGTGTATTCTTAATAGAGACGGGGTTTCACCATGCTGTCCAGGCTGATCTCGAACTCCTGATCTCAAGTAATCTACCTGCCTCAGCCTCCCAAAGTGCTGGAATTACAGCTGCGCCTGGCCTGTCAGGGTCTTTCTCTCCCTGCAGCTATATGACCCTTGGTTAGTCCAGCTCTGTTGACCCTGATGGACTTTTCCTCTCTTGATTACAGGAATTGAGTCTCTTTGATTCATACCTCTCCATAGGCTGGAAACTTCTTGAAGACAGAGATTATATTGGATTTATCCTGATATCCCCAGTACATAGCATATCATATACCTCACTGGATACTTGATAATGAGAATAATGATGATAGCTTCCAGTTATTGGGTGTTTAATCTGTGTCAGACACCGTGGTGAGCCCTTTTCAAAAATTAAAACTTCTCGGCCCAGCACAGTGGCTCATGCCTGTAATCCCAGCACTTCAGGAAGCCAAAGCAGGCAGATCACTTGAGGTCAGGAGTCCGAGGCCAGCCTGGCTAACATGGTGAAACACAATCTCTACTAAAAATACAAAAGTTAGCTGGGCTTGGTGGCGGGTGCCTGTAATCTCAGCTACTCAGGAGGCTGAGGCATGAGAATCACTTGAACCTGGGAGGTGGAGGTTGCAGTGAACCGAGATCACACCACAACACTCTAGTCTGGGCGACAAAGCAAGACTCGGTCTCAAAAAACAATAAAAACAAAAACAAAAAAACTTATTTGGTCGTGGGTAACAAAATTAAACTCCAGCTGACTTAGGAAAAAATAAAAAAGATGTATAGCACCTAACTGAAAGTTCACGAGTCAGTCTAGTTTCGGGCTTGTCTGGAACCAGGCACTCAAACGCTGTTTCAAGGAGCCTTTTTCCCCATCTTTTCGCTTGGTTTTCTTCTGTGCTGGCTTTGTTTTTAGAAAGATGCTCTTTATGCTTAGCAACCCCAGCAGAAAAAGATGATCTCTTCTTCAACACATCCAGTGAGGGGTCCAAGACAGACCTTCAGTGCATCCTCTTGGGTGTGTGCGCAACTCTGGATCAGTCATATAATTGGGGCGATCAAATTTACTAACTGGCCAAGCCTAGGTTGTAGCCCCATCCCTGAAGCCATGGGAAGGGGTCAGTCTACCCAAACTTAAAGGAAAATCAGATGCTATCTATCTTTGTCCAGACCATGAGCAGGAAAAAAAAAAAATAGCTACTTCCTATAACAGGTATCCTTGTTTTCCAGGTAAAGAAACAGAGGCACACAAAAGGAAGTATCTTGCCAAACATTACTAGCAAGTGAAAAGGCAGGACTGAATTCAAGTGTCTTTCTCTGGAGCCTGTGCTCCTCCAGAGCAACAGACAGGGTCTCTCATTTCTGGGTCCCCTCACTCATGCCCCAAGGTCTTAGCCTATAAGTGGTCCTCGATTCCAGTGGTCCTCAAAGTGTGGTCCATGAACCATGCAGATCGGCTAACTCCTTGTTCCTAGTCCTCAGTGAGTTAAGTATCAAAATTCTGAGTAAAAACTGAGAAACGTTTTTATAGTAATTTGGAATTGCCACAACATGCGAGGGCTGTGATATGAAAAGATGGGTCTGAGATAGATTGCAGATGATTTGAGAAATGTTGCTCTACTCAGTTATGCCCAGAAGGAAGGCATGAGCCGTGGGCCTGCAGAGGAAAGCATGGGGGGTCCAGTGGATCCACCACAGGGAGGCAGGTGGGCAGACTGCCCATCCCACCAGTCAGATGGTGGTTGGCCACTTGGCTAACCCAGAGAAGCCTTCCTAGGAACCCCACTATTAGCATGGGCCGCTGCAGCTGATGAGCCTCTCTCGCTTCACAAGAAAGGCAGGCAGGGAGGCTCAGGCCCAAGCAGCTCCGGCACCCAAGAGCTCTTGGTTCTGGTCCAGCTGGATACTGGCTGATCTTGCCCAAGGCTGCAGACACCTGGCACCTTCCGCCTGGGCTGCACCCACCCCATGCTTCCACACTGTGCCCAGAGGGAAGGTGATGGCTGACACACGCCCTGTGGAAAAGCCACCCCAAAACCAAAATTTATTCTTAAGCTGAGGTGAAAGGTCAGTTCCAGGAACATGCTACCACCTCTCATCTTGACATGGGCCTCCTTGAATTGGCACCAGGAAGGAGCATGGCTCTCACTCTTACTTCCCTTGGTTGGACACTCTCCAATGCCAGGGCCATGCACCAACAGAGCAGCTCCCAAAATGAGCATTTTCCAAAGCCCAGATGACTCAGGGTGGCGAGTGTGACCGGAGGGGAAGCCCAGCAGCTAGCTCAGATCTTTGAGAGTTAACAATTCCTCCGTGCTGGTTTCACCTGCCTGTTCTATCGTGCCCAGTGCAGTGAAAACATCCCCGATACTCTGGATTACAAGGTCAGCTCTGCAATTTTGCTGAGTAACTGTGGGCTGCTCACATGATCTTTCTGTATTTCAATGACATGACTGCATTTGGAAAAGGTTGGAACAGACACATCACAGGCTGATTCTGGGGGTAAACTGAGGTAATGCTGTAAAGCCCCTTCAATGCACAGGCCCACGGAGCATGGGAGTGGATATGAGGATGTTCCTTCACCCCTTCCAGGAAGATGGGAGCTGAAAGAACTCAGGCTCAGTCACTTCCAGCTGTGTGACCATGGGTAGGTTTCTCAGCTTTCCTGAGCCTGGGTGATCTCATTTATGAACAGCAAAATACCCAACTGGCAAGGCTGGTTGTAAGGAGTAAATGCAACTGAATATGCAGAAGAGTGTGGCACATGGTAGATACTCTATGCTCATTAATTTAACACATACTTATTGTTAATGCTAGGGGCTATGTCGACTAGGTCAGGCATTAAGGCTACTATGGTGAGCAAAGAAAAAAATACCCTGTCCCCTCCCTAGGAATTCAGTAAAGGAAGTGAATTGTGAGCGAAACACAAAGTCATGGTGGTACTTGCCTGTAGCCCCAGCTACTTGGGAGGCTGAGGTGGGAGGATCACTGGAGCCCAGGAGGTTGAGGTTGCAATGAGCTGTGTTTACACCACTGCATTCCAGCTGAGACCCTGTCTCAAAAAAATTCCGTTGTCAAGTCAACCAGGCTATGGTATCTTGTCATGGCAGCCCAAGTTGACTAACATGGCCCTTCTTCTGTATCTTGGTTTGTTTTTTTTTTTTTTGAGACAGAATCTCACTTCATCACCAAGCTGGAGTTCAGTGGTGTGATCTCAGCTTGCTGCAACCTCTGCCTCCCAGGTTCAAGTGATTCCCCTGCCTCAGCTTCCTGAGTAGCTGGGATTACAGGTGTGCACCACCACACCTAGCTAATTTTTTTTCCATTATTAGTAGAGAGAGGGTTTCACCTGTTAGCCGGGCTGGTCTTGAACTCTTGACCTCAAGTGATCTGTCCACCTTGGCCTCCCAAAGTGCTGGGATTACAGGCATGAGCCACCACACCTGACCTGTAACTTCTCAAAGGGCTCATACCTCCTTTCCCTCATGAGGGGAGCTTACAACCTCCCCAAGGCAGCCTGTCCATCTTGGAAGAAGAGCTCTGTCTGTTAGCAAGGTCTTCCTCCTTTGGGGCAGAAACATGCCCACTGAAGCTTCCACACAACAGTCCCAGCTGTCTTTGAGATTTGCACAGAACAAGGCCACTCTCTCTTCTCCAGTGCCCCTTCAGGTGTTTTCAGGCAGATATCACGACCATCGACCCGTTTGAGGTTCCACAAGGACACAGGCCATGTCTGTCTGGTTTATTTCCGAGTCTCTGGCACCTTGCACAATAGTTGCCCCAGAGGAGAAGATTATATTTGTCTGATGGTTGAATGAACAAAAGTACAATACTTTTCTCTGAGTTAAATATTTCTAGTTCCTTTAACTGTACCTCCAAGACTTTGGTTTTGAGTCTTTTCTCCATTCTCCTTATCTCCGTATTTCTAGACTCATTCTTCGGAGATAGAATTTTTGCTCCTGTAAAAGAATGAAGTTTTGATTCTTATGGCTTGATCGGTTGTCAAACACTCCACCTGTGTCTCTCCACAATGACACAGACTCCCCGCTGGAGGACAATGAGTGTTGTAAAAAGCAAGAAAAGGGAAAGAAGGCCAGGCATCGTGGCAGGCGCCTGTAATCCCAGCACTTTGGTAGGCCGAGGCGGGTGGATACCTGAGGTCAGGAGTTCGAGACCAGCCTGGCCAACATGGCGAAACCCCATTTCTACTAAAAAAAAAAAAAATAGTCCAGCATGGTGGCAGGTGACTATAATCCCAGCCACTCAGGAGGCTGAGGCAGGAGAATGGCTTCAACCCTGGAGGCAGTGGTTGCAGTGAGCCGAGATCACGCCATTGCACTCTAGCCTGGGTGACAAGAGCAAAACTCCGTCTCTTAAAAAAGAAAAAAGGGAAAGAAAAGCTGACACTTCTTGCGTTCGCAAATGCTACCTCAAAGATGTACCATGGTGAACTTGCTGCTGGACAGCCCTTAGAATGGTACCCTAATGCCTGACATGTAGATACTTGAATATTTATTAAGTGAATAAATAAATGTGATAGAATAAAACTCAGTCCTTTTTTTTTTTTTTTTTGAGACGGAGTTTCACTCTTGTTACCCAGGCTGGAGTGCAATGGCGCGATCTCGGCTCACCGCAAACTCCGCCTCCCAGGTTCAGGCAATTCTCCTGCCTCAGCCTCCTGAGTAGCTGGGATTACAGGCACGCGCCACCACATCCAGCTAATTTTTTTTTGTATTTTTAGTAGAGACGGGGTTTCACCATGTTGACCAGGATGGTCTCGATCTCTTGACCTCATGATCCACCGGCCTCGGCCTCCCAAAGTGCTGGGATTACAGGCGTGAGCCACCGCGCCCAGCCTGCAGTCCTTTTTTTTAACTGGTGGAGATAAGTCACTATTTCCTGCATTTGAGAATATTTTAAAATTACAGAATAAATTCATATTGCTTCTAGAAAAATAATTAGAAAATACAGTTGATTAAAAAGAAAAAATGGAAACGAGACCAGAGGCCAAACTTGGGTTCTGACAAGATGGCCAGGCTGCCCCGCAGGATCATCAAGGAAACCCAGCGTTTGCTGGCAGAACCAGTTCCTGGCATCAAAGCAGAACCAGATGAGAGCAACTGCCGTTATTTTCATGTGGTCATTGCTGGCCCTCAGGATTCCCCCTTTGAGGGAGGGACTTTTAAACTTGAACTATTCCTTCCAGAAGAATACCCAATGGCAGCCCCTAAAGTACGTTTCATGACCAAAGTTTATCATCCTAATGTAGACAAGTTGGGAAGAATATGTTTAGATATTTTGAAAGATAAGTGGTCCCCAGCACTGCAGATCCGCACAGTTCTGCTATCGAGCCAGGCCTTGTTAAGTGCTCCTAATCCAGATGATCCATTAGCAAATGATGTAGCGGAGCAGGGGAAGACCAACGAAGCCCAAGCCATAGAAACAGCTAAAGCTTGGACTAGGCTATATGCCATGAATAATATTTAAACTGAACCGATCATCAAGTGTGCATCACTTCTGTTCTGCCAAGACTTCTTCCTTTTTGTTTGCATTTAATGGAGATAGTCTTAGAAACATTATCGAATAAAAAAGCCCAGACATCTTCAGTCCTTTGGTGATTAAATGCACATTAGCAAATCTGTGTCTTGTCCTGATTCACTGTGGTAAAGCATGAGCAGAGGCTACAAGTATCATCTGGATTGTTGTGAAAGGTTTAAAAGCAGCAGCCCCTTCCTGCTTTTACTCATTTCCCCCATCCTGGTTTAAGTATAAAGCACTGTGAATGAAGGTAGTTGTCAGGTTAGCCGCAGGGGGGGTGGGTATTTTTCTTTATTTTTTTGAGGGGGGAGGTAGTTTTATTTTAATTTTATGGGCTCCTTTCCCCCTTTTATGGTGATCTAATTGCATTGGTTAAAAGCAGCTAACCAGTTATTTAGAATATGCTCTCTAGCCAAGTCTAACTTTATTTAGATGCTGTAGATGGACAAGCTTGATTGTTTGAACCAAAATGGGAACATCAAACAAACATCACAGCCCTCCCTAATAACGTTGTGACTTTGCTGTCAAGTGTAGATTCCCCCCTTCAAAAAAAGCTTGTGACCATTTTGTATGGCTTGTCTGGAAACTTCTGTAAATCTTATGTTTTAGTAAAATATTTTTTGTTATTCTTAAGAAGAAAAAAAAAAAGAAAAAATAATAGTTCCATGCAATCCTATTGTCCAGTCTTAACCACTGATGTTAATTTGCTATTAACATCAGGTACTCCAGGCATTCTTCTAAACAAATACATTTAAATATCAATCAAGCATGTTGTTTGGTATCTAGCTTTATTTTTCTTTTCACTTAGTCATATTCTGAATATCTCTTTGTTTCATTGAATATTCTTCTAAATCATTTTTAGATTTTTAATATTTGTATGGTATCCTATCATATGAATGTCAAATGAGCAAATCTCTAATTTTGGATATTTAGGTTATTTGCAATTTTCTTCAAATGTTTTTTCTTTTCTTTTCTTTTTTTAAAGACAGATTCTGGCTCTGTCACCCAGGCTGGAGTGCACTGGTGCAATCTCAGCTCACTGCAAACTTCGCCTCCTGGGCTCAAATCATCCTCCCATCTCAGCCTCTCGAGCAGCTGGGACTGCAGGTGTACACCCCCATGCTTGGCTAATTTTTGAATTTCTCTTGGGGTTTTGCCATGTTGGCCAGACTGGTCTCAAATTCCTGCACCCAACCGATCTGCCTGCCTTGGCCTCCCAAAGTGCTGTGATTACAGGTGTGAGCCACCATACCTGGCCTCTTCAAAAGTTTTTATGGTGCTTACCATCATACTGAGTGTTTTACCAATGTTAACCATTTAATCTCTCCTAAAACCTTATGCATTGGGTACGATTGCTGTCTCCATTTTATAAACTGGAAAATTTAAGCACAGAGGGAGTACGTGACTTGTCAAAGGTCACACCGCTAGTGAATTAACAGGTGGGGCCTGATTAACATCCAGGCAGACAAGGATTCCAAGTCTGTGAGCCTAACCCCTGCACTCTACTGTGTCTCAGTGCTCAAATGAACATACCAGCAGCTAAAGCTCTATACACATTCTTAGTTGTTTTTTGCTATAAGTGCTTACATGTGAAATGACTGGGCCAATGGGCATGCATATTTTACAGTTTTTAATGCAAGCTGTTCCAAACTGTGTTGCTGGGTTGTGAATGTGTCGACTCTCATTTCTGACAATCTCCTACCCTCAGTGGTCATACTTTCCTGGTCCAGCAATCTAGGTGTGTGGAAAAGTCTCCAAGTGCTCTGAGGCAGTGTCCTCCTGCACTCTGGGCCTGTCTGTCTTCTCCTCCAGGAAGCCTTCCCGGTCTCCAAGTCAGCAACTCCCTTTTTTAATGCTCATGTCCCCTGCTACGCCCCTGACTGTGCTGGACTGTGGCAGTGTGTGTTGAGCTCTGTGAGCTCCTGGAGGCGGGTGGGGCCTGTGACCGAGTCATTTGTGTATGCAGTGCCTAGTGTGGGACTTGGTGTGCCTGGCAGCAGTGCCTGGTCACCTCTGTTAAAAACAAGAATGAGTCAGAAAGTGAAGTGCACATGTGGGGACAATTGGTACAGAGCATCTGACATTGGAACGGTTCTCAGCATTCCAGGCCACTGTTTGATCCCTAACACTCCATCTGGTACCTAGCCCATCAAAATATGCACTCAAAAATACAATTTGACGGTGTGCACAAGTAAGCACTTATTAAATGGAGTGTTCAGAAGTCTACTTTTATTCTTTCTCTACTATCTATGTTCCATCATTTTTCTTTATTTTTTTGAGATGAATTTTGCTATTGTTGCCCAGGCTGGAGTGCAATGGCATGATCTCAGCCCACTGCAACCTCCACCTTCCAGGTTCAAACAATTTTCTGGCCTCAGCCTCCCAAGTAGCTGGGATTACAGGCCTGCACCACTGGGCTGGACTAATTTTTCTGTATTTTTAGTAGAGACAGGGGTTTCTCCATGTTGTTCAGGCTGGTCTTCAAATTCTTGACCTCCGATGATCCGCCTGCCTTGGCCTGCCAAAGTGCTGGGATTATAGGCATGAGCCACCTCACTCGGCCCCATTATTTTTCTTATTTAAAAAAAAAATTGGAAAATATGGCCAGGCGCAGTGGCTCATACCTGTAATCCCAGCACTTTGGGAGGCTAAGGCGGGCGGATCACAAGGTCAGGAGTTTGAGACCAGCCTGGCCAACATGGTGAAACCCTGTCTCTACTAAAAATACAAGAAATTAGCTGGGCATAGTGGCAGGTGCCTGTAATCCCAGCTACTCGGGAGGCTGAGGCAGGAGAATTGCTTGAACCTGGGAGGCAGAAATTGTAGTAAGCAGAGATCGTGCCATTGCATTCCAGCCTGGGCGACAGAGTGAGTCTCCATCTCAAAAAATAAAAAAAAGGAAAATATAAAAAAAGACGAAGAAAAAACCAAAATGCCTCTAATTCAACCACTCATCAGTAACCACAGAAACATTTTGACGGACATTCTTCCCGGCTTTTCTCTGTATATAGAAACAGATGCACATTTTCTTTTTTGGTTTTTAGAGATGGAGTCTTGCTGTGTTGCCCAAGCTGGTCTCAAACTCCTGGGCTCAAGCAATCCTCCTGCCTCAGCCTCCCAAAGTGCCGGGATTATAGGCATGATCCACTGCACCCAGCCTCAGATGCATATTTTAAAAACAGAATTGCCATCCTACTGTGAATTCTACTTGGTCTGCTTTTCTCCTTCAAGACAGCAGGAGCTGAATACAGTGGCTCATGCCTATAATCTCAGCACTTTGGGAGGCCACGGCAGGAAGGTCGTTTAAGACCAGGAGTTTGAGACTAGCCTGGACAACACGGCAAGACCCCCATTTCTACAAAAAATCAAAAAATGTGCCAGGTATGGTGGTGCATGCCTGTAATCCCAGCTACTCAAGAGGCTGAGGCAGGATCGCTTGAGTCCAGGTGTTCAAGATTATAGTGAGCTGTGATCACACTGCTGCATTCCAGCCTGGACTACAGAGTGAGACACTATCTCTTAAACAACAAAAACCTCTTTATGGAGTTTTTGAGAAGATTATATGAGTCTATACACACACACTGTGTGTGTGTGTGTGTGTGTGTGTGTGTGTGTGTGTGTGTATTTTTGAGACGGAGTCTCACTCTTGCTGCCCAGGCTAGAGTGCAATGGCATGATTTCAGCTCACCACAAACTCCGCCTCCCAGAGTCAAGCAATTCTGCTTCAGCCCAAGTAGCTGGGATTACAGGCATGCACCACCATGCCTAGCCAGTTTTATATTTTTAGTAGAGATGGGGTGTCTCCATGTTGGTCAGGTTGGTCTGGAACTCTTGACCTCAGGTGACCCGCCCTCCTTGGCCTCCCAAAGTGCTGGGATTACAGGCATGAGCCACTGCTCCTGGTGAGTTCATATATTTAAAATGCCGGCTAGGCATGGTGGTTTACACTTCTTTTTTTTTTCCCCCTGCTCCAGTGGCTCACACTTCTAATCCCAGCACTTTGGGAGGCTGAGGTGGGAGGATTCCTTGGGTTCAGGAGTTCAAAACCAACCTGGGCAACAAAGCAAGACTCTGTCTCTATAAAAAAAATTTAAAAATTAGCCAGGCGTGGTAGTACACACTTGTATTACCAGCTATTCAGGAGGCTGAGGTGGGAAGACTGCTTGAGCCCAGGAGATTGAGGCTGTAGTGAACCATGATTATGCCACTGAACTGAATCTTAGGCAATGAAGTGAGATCCTGTCTCAAAAAAAAAAATACTGAGCACAGAGAATGCCCAAATGTCATACATAATCAACAAACACAAGGTAATATTATTATGATTATAAGAAACATATGTTAAGCCCCAGTCTACAGATGAAAAATCATATAACAAATAGTTGACTGTTATATGATTGTGATTTGTCCACTGACAGAAATTTAGGAGAGTCTAAACTCTGTCTGACTCCAAAGAAACTAGAACCTGTGAAGTATGCATAATATACCATGCATGTATATGTATAGACATTTTACATGTTTTGGGATATGTCATCTTTGGCATCATTTAGGGTCTGGTAACATGGCACATAGAATATGCTGAATCGTAATATTGCATGAATTTTTATTATTCTTGTTTAGTGGGAAAAAATTGAGCTCCACAGAAACTAAGAGACTTGCCTAAGTACACACAATTAGCAAATGGTAGGGCTGGGACTGGAACCTTGGACCACTGTGGTCACCTGCCTCTCAAGCAAGCCTCAGAGAAGGGAAGTGGCTTGCTAAGGTGTTGCCACAGCTTCTACTCTGCTATCCCACCTCTCCCAACAGTCTTGTGGAATTTTCCAGAATTCCAGGGCTGGACGTCACCTCTATGATCATTAGATGTTTGATAAAGATGACCAGGACAGCAACATGCTGACTGTCAAAAGGTCACACTGAGACCCAGAAGGCCAAGTAGGTGAAATGCAAGGATCTCAAGCTGGAGATCAGAAGTCTCTCTCCCTGCCCCAAGCCCCCACCCCACCCTCTGCTTCCCTCCCTGCCCTTTCCTTCTTCCTTAGCCCAACAGGAAGGAGTTGTTGCTGTTTGCTTCAGGAAGCAGCTCATACAAAGAGACAGTTCCACACCTTACTGCGGCCCCTCCTTTTCCCTCCCTTCCACATAGTGAAAGTAGGAGGAATAATAATTATCATTATCAAGACAGCACTTCCTGAATGTTTGTTATTATGTGCTGAGGACTTTTCATAGGTTGCCCCCCCCAAGCCCCCACCCAGTGAATCTTCACAACAGCCTTTGAGGTTGGCAGCTACGGTTGTTCCTGTTTGATAGGACGCTGAGGTTCAGAATGGATGAGCAGTTTACTTAAAGTGCCACAGTAAAGGGCAACCACGCGGGACCCCAGAGTGTCGGATTAAAGAGCCCCTGATCTTAATCATTATCACACACTGCAAAGTAAATGTTAGTGTCCGGGACACCGTGGGCAGAGGGACCTGGAATGGCATGGCTTCAGGAGGAGTGTAGTTGGAGGGAAAGAAGGGTATGGAAGTCACAACTGAGATGTGATTCTGGGTTGTGTCTTGTCTCTGGTTTCCTGTGTGACTTTGGGCAGATTACTTTACCTCTCTGTGCCTTGAGAGACTTCATCTGTGCAACAGGGATGAGGCTAAGAGTCCCCCACAGCCAACTCTGGGCCATGTGAGGAGTGAGGATGGCAGCAGGAGGAAAACAGGCAGCAGGGGAGGGGCTCTGAGCACTGAGGGAGCTCTCAGGACCCAGCTGGGCCCTACTGATAGTTCTACGGCCTCAACTTTCTGGGAAGAGGATTTATCTGATGTCAAGGTCATCTCTACCAAAGTTAAGTTGCAATAAAAACAACACTGAGAAGGCCCAGCATGGTGGCTCACGCCTGTAATCCAAGCACTTTGGAGGCCAAGGCGGGCGGATCACCTGAGGTCGGGAGATCAAGACCAGCCTGACCAACATGGTGAAACCCCGTCTTAAAACAAAAAACAAAACAAAAAAACACTGAGGGAAAGAAGTATATATGACATATTTCTTTTTTTTTTTTTTTTCCAGATGGCGTCTCCCTCTGTCACCCAGGCTGTAGGGCAGTGGTGCAATCTTAGCTGACTGCAGCCTTGACCTCCTCAGATCAAGCAATCCTCCCACCTCAGCCTCCTGAGTAGCTAGCTGGGACTACAGGTGTGTGTCACCATGCCTAGCAAATTTTTGTATGTTTTGTAAAGATAGGATTTCACCATGCCCAGGCTGAGTTTTTTTGTTTTGTTTTGTTTTTTTGAGACGGAGTCTTGCTCTGTTGCCCAGGCTGGAGTGCAGTGGCACAGTCTTGGCTCACTGCAACCTCTGACTTTCAGGTTCAAGCTATTCTCCTGCCTCAGCCTCACAAGTAGCTGGGATTATAGGTGCACACCACCAAGCCTAGCTATTTTTTGTATTTTTAGTAGTGACAGAGTTTCACCATGTTGGCCAGGCTGGTCTCAAACTCCCAACCTCAGGTGATCCACCTGTCTCAGCCTCCCAAAGTGCTGGGATTACAGGCGTGAAACATTGTACCTGGCCACCCAGGCTGGTCTTGAACTCCCGAGCTCAAGCAATCCTCCTATCTCGGCCTCCCAAAGTGCTGGGATTACAGGCATGAGCCACCACCCCTGGCCTTGAAATATTTCTTTAAGAAAGAAAAAGAGTACTGAAATCCAGCTCAGAAGATCTGGGCCTTCGTCTGGACACACAATTATGATTACCAATGGTATAAGTCAAGGCTCAGTCTGACCCCAGCTTGAGCTGGGCTCTGGGCCCAATTCTGTTTCTCCTCTGGCCTCAGCTCTGTAATCTGTAAGCTGAGGGTATTTTTTACAGAGTCTCTTGACATACTCGCCCTGCACACCTCTATGGTCGCTAAGCCCTGTCTCTGCCTCAGTTCTTCTCCTCATGCCCCTCTGGGCCTGCCTGGTTCTTCAGGTTTCCAGGTCCAGGCCTCAGTGAGGACACACGGGATGGAGGCCCAGGTGGGCAGAGGACGGGAAAGGGGCACAGTGCCACAGGACAGACTGCTCCCGCTCTGGCCCCTAGGTCCCCCCGCCCTACTCCAAGTTGCGTGGGGGCCTGGCCTGAGATCAGAGGTCCACCAGCGTCAGCCCGTCCCCTGCTCGCGTCAGGAGGCGCCTTCTCAGTGCAGAACAATGCCGGCTCTTTGAAGGGTTGGGCAGCAGGGGATGGGTGTTTCTCCAAACACAAGGCCTCCTTTGCAAAACAGGCTTTGATTCCCAGGCCCGGAGGCCCCAGGTGCCTGTTGGGCGGCAGGCGGAGGCTGGGGGCTTTGTTTGGCAGGAAGGGGGACCTGGAAGATTCAGGAACAAAGCCTGGGACAGAGCTGGACAAGGCTGCAGTCCAGCCTGGGCAAGCGGGTCAGGGCTGAGATGCCAGTGGGGGCGGGGATTCGCATGTCTCAGCCCCTGCCCCCTCCTTAGTCTGGCCTGCTCAGGGTGGCCCTGGGCTCCTCTCTCCGTGGTCCCGACTCTCTCACTTATGCGGCAGGCACTGTTGGACTTCCAGGGTGTCATGATAGTCCACAGGCTCCAAAAATCCCTGCGTGGGGATTAATAAAGCTGGAATCCAGGACTTGGGATCCAGGCGGGAGGGAGGAAGGTGGCCCCAACTAGAGTCCACTGGCCTGTGCTCTGGGCTTAGATCACTTAGAGGAATGAAGGCTGCCGATTTCTGCCAAATACCATGCTGGTTATTTGACACACACGTGCCTCTGATTTAATCCTCATTTTCCCACCAACAGTGATCTACAGGGCTCCCCTAGGTCCTCTCTGGACTCATCTCTGATCACTCTCGCCCTCTCTCACTGCTCTCAGCCGCCCCGGCCTCCTCACCGCTCCAGAACACATTGGGCCTTTGACTGCCTCGATGCCTCCAGGCCGGCCGTTCCCTCTGCCCAGGTGCTCTGGCGTGGCTGACCTCACTTCCTGCAAGCCATGGTTCTTCAAGGCAACCTTCCAGCCCCCTGGGCTTCACTCTCTGTTAGCCAACTTGCTTTCTTTCACAGTGCCTTTCGCCTCTTAACATACATGCAGTTACTTATTTATGATGCTGTTCATTGCCTTTCTCCCTCAACTAGAATGTAAGCTCCACTAGGTCAGGCACTTTTCGGCAATTTTCCCCACTCATGTCTCCCAGGCACCTAGTACAGTGCCTAGCACTTGCAATGTTAACTTTATGTCACCTTGGCGAGACTACAGTGCCCAGCTGCTTGGTCAAACATTGGTCTAGATTCTGCTCCAAAGGAACTCGGTGATGGGATTCACATTAACGATGAAATGTTTTTACTTAAAACAAATTGCCCTCCATGTGTGGGAGAGCCTCATCCAATCAGCTGAAGGCCTTAAGAGCAAAGACAAGTTTGCGGAAAGACTGAGGCAGCCTCAGCACTGCGACATAGAAACTCTGCGTGAGTTTTGCACCTGCCGGCTTGCTCTGCTGACTTCAGACTCAAGGCTTCAACATTGATTTGAAGGCTGGAAATTCAGGTAATTTTTTTTTTTTTTTTTGAGACGGAGTTTCGCTCTTGTTACCCAGACTGGAGTGCAATGGCGCGATCTCGGCTCACCGCAACCTCCACCTCCTGGGTTCAGGCAATTCTCCTGCCTCAGCCTCCCCAGCAGCTGGGATTACAGGCATGCGCCACCATGCCCAGCTAATTTTTTTGTATTTTTTTAGTAGAGACGGGGTTTCACCATGTTGACCAGGATGGTCTCGATCTCTTGACCTCGTGATCCACCCGCCTCGGCCTCCCAAAGTGCTGGGATTACAGGCTTGAGCCACCGCGCCCGGCAGGTAATTTCATGATAGTCCACAAGCTCCAAAAATCCCGGCGTGGGGATTAAGTGAATAAAGCTGGAATTACTTGAAATTCTGCCTGAATCCCAAGTCTTAGACTCCAGCTTTATTCACTTAATCCCCACACAGGGATTTTTGGAGCCTGTGGACTATCATGGAGATTACCTGAATTTCCAGCCTTCAAACCTACCCTACAGGCTTCAGACTTGCCAACCCTGATAATCACATGAGCCAACTACACACACGCACGCACACACACACACACACACACACACACACACAGAGCTCTTACTGGTTCTATTTCTCTGGAAAACCTGATGAATAAAGTCCTCAAGAATACTAGTGTTGAGTAGCATGAAGTTGCTGTTTCTGTGAGTAAACAGTGATTGAATCTTGGCAATTTCATGTGATTGAATCTAATATTTGTAGAATGAATAAGTGAAGGAACCACAAAGCAGCCATGAGGAAGGTGTTATCTTACCAGTTAGGAAACCAAGACTCAGAGAGGTAAAGCCAACTTGCCAAAAAAGGTGCAGGGAATATGTGGTAGAGCTGGGATTCAGACTTCAGGCTGACTTCGAACAAATACAGCAGTGTCTGCCTTTTTACATGAACCAACCATGGGAGTCCCTGAGCAGAGTATATCACCTTGGTGGGCCTCAGTTTGAGAAGTCAGCGAAATAGTAGTCCCAATCTGATGAGTCTAAATGCTTTCCAACTGCAGGCTCTGAGCTGCCGGGAAAATGGCTGTGCCAGCTTCATCTCCTTCATCTAAGGCATGTCTTAGAGCTGCTGGTGACTTTCTTGGACCTAGGGTTTCTGCACAGCTAGCTGGTGACACACCTGGCCTCCATCCCTCAGGAGGTCCTGAAGGGGGGCTGACAGGCTCACACGGGGGAGGGAGGTGCAAGGCGCACCAGACTGTGGCGGCGAACGTGGTCTTGGGGCTGGCGGAATTATCTTTGCCGTGCAGTGCCCGGGTTATTTGTCCACTTATTTACAGTTTCTGAGTTTCAGGCTCCTCACATGTAAAATGGGATAATAACGCCCTACCCCTGGATTATTTCGAAAACTAAATGAGATCATGCACACAAAGTCCTTGGAATCTGGAGTGCTCAGTAAATGATAGTAGTTAGTGTGATTGCTTTTAGCAAATAGTATCACCACAAGTTTTGAGTATTGCAGGTAGCAAAGAAAAGAAGGTGACACTGTTTATCTTGGGGCCCTGATTACATCTCTTGGTCCTCTTCAGGATTCTCTCACCCTCAGCACAAACCCTTAGAAGAGGATCTGATTGCAGTCATGTAGAGAGGTTTTACTGCACTGAGTTTATAGCATCCTGGGGGATGTTCCTTTGTTTAGATCTGAGCTTTCATTCTGGCCCTAAAGGCTTTGTCTGCTGTTAAAAAAAACAAAAACAAAACAATGCCACTATTTCAGGCTGCCGGAAATGACCCCACAGCCCATAATTATAATACTTTGCATTTTTTTTACCGTAAAGTGGTATTTATGCTAAAACCATATGGGAGGTTTGCTAGGGACAGGTGCTCTAGGCCTAGAGGGGAGACACAGTTTGTAGAAGTTGTGGGTGGCAGAGCCAGGCTACACACTGCCTGCACGCTCTACTGTCCCCCTGCCCTGTGAAATAATCTTGCTCTGGACAGTATGGTTTCCAAAGAGGGGACACAAGACAATCCTCCGGGCTTCCGGAAAACCTCTCTCTCTCTCTCTTTTTTCTAGACAGAGTCTTACTCTGTTGTCCAGGCTGGAGTGCAGTGGCGTGATCTTGGCTCATTGCAACCTCTGCCTCCCAAGTTCAAGTGAGCTTCCTGCCTCAGCACCCCCAGCAGCTGGATTACAGTCACTCGCCACCGTGCTAGGCCAATCTTTGTATTCTTAGTAGAGATGGGGCTTCGCCATGTTGGCTAGGCTGGTCTCGAACTCCTGACCTCAGGTGATCCACCTGCCTCCGCCTTCCAAAGTGCTGGGATCACAGGCGTGAGCCACTGCACATGTTTGTTTTTTTTAAATAACAAAAAGTAATGACATCTTCTTACTGTGTAATATGGAGATAAACAAACCTTAAATTTAGAAAGATTTGCCTATATAAGAAGCTGCATACTCCAATTATTTTTAACCAGTAACGGTATGAGATCAAAGAGGTCTGGAGACCACGGCTCTGGGGGACCATCCTGAACTTCAGCTTTCGGGATGACTTCCTTCCTGCTCTGGGGCTCAGCTCAGGCCGGTCCCTGCGGGGGGCTCATGGGGACCTGCAATATCGTCTTTCAGACACTGGTGGATCCTCAGCCTCATCAGAGTTGTTCACTCTGCCCGGCTCCCAGATTGCCAGGCTCACACTGGCCTAGAAGGTTCAGTGCTGGAGCCTCCGACCGCCTTTCCTGTTACCAAAGCCCAAGTGTCCAAGAAGGATCCCAAACCTCCTGCCCCTTCCCATCCTGCTGGGTTACAGTCTGTCCTTGGAGAGAGAGTAAACAGAGGAGGTGACAGAGTCAATAAATGTCTCCCGTGTGGCCTTGGCGAGCATATATGCCTTCCCACCAAGAGACACAGGTACATTTATGCTCGTGGCCCTTCCTATGACACACACAAGAATAAATATTAATAAGACAGGAAATAGTAATAAAAATAAAGAAAAGAACAAAAAGGAAGAGAATGTTTATGGACTCTGAAAGAAGTCTTGAAAAGCTAGTTCTGAGTATCCAAAGTCCTGCCTCTCAAACCTTGTCATGAGTAGGGGATTTGGGTCAGAGCCAAAGTCATCCAAGAATACGAATTTCCAAGTCACGTACAAATGTTTAATGAACATGTGTCATTTAACTCATTAATTAATGAGGGAACTGGTAAGATGTTACAACAGGTTCAAAGGAGAACTTCAAGAACCACGTGTATATAGGCTATAAGAATGCTGACGAATTTAAAAATATTTAGGCCAGCCGGGTGCGGTGGCTCACGCTTGTAATCCCAGCACTTTGGGAGGCCGAGGCGGGTGGATCATGAGGTCAAGAGATCGAGACCATCCTGGTCAACATGGTGAAACCCCGTCTCTACTAAAAATACAAAAATTAGCTGGGCATGGTGGCGCACACCTGTAGTCCCAGCTACTTGGGAGGCTGAGGCAGGAGAATTGCTTGAACCCAGGAGGCGGAGGTTGCGGTGAGCCGAGGTCTCGCCATTGCACTCCAGCCTGGGTAACAAGAGCGAAACTCCGTCTCAAAAAAAAAAAAATTTAGGCCCGGTGCCATGGCTTACGTTTATAATTCCAGCACTTTGGGAGGCTAAGGCAGGAGGATTGCCTAAGCCCAGGAGTTTGAGACCAGATAGGGCAACATAGTTCAACCCTGTCTCTACAAAAAATTTTTAAAAAATTAGCTGGGCAGTAGCATGCACCTGTAGTCCCAGCTACTTGGGAGGCTAAGGTGGGAGGATCATTTAAGCCTGGGAGGTGAAGGCTGCAGTGATCTGTGATTGCACCATTGCACTTCAGCCTGGACAACAGAGTGAAACCCTGTCTCAAAAAAAAAAATTTGAATTTAAAAACTGGCCTATCTTTAGAGTGATACCCAGTGGCATTCCACTGGACACAATTTACTTGCATTTATATGGAAAAGAATAATTTGCATTATTATCGATTTTCCACAACGTACAGAGTTGTAAAACATCTCAGGGATAATAAAATGTGACAGTAACTTGGACAAGAACTCCAGACAGGACACCCAGTAATCTTTTATGCCCCCGCAAAGTCTTTCTCGCAATTTTTCCTGAGAACAGAAATAAAAGTTTGGACAATACACCCAAAGGTCTTCACGTAAAATTTGACTCTATTTGAATCCAAGTGGGAGATGAATCATTGCAAATTTCAGTCTTTTTCTCCGTATGAGGATTCGAGAGAGGGCGGTGTGCTCTTGAGCTAGGATTGTTTGAGCCCAGGAGTTCAAGGCTGCAGTGAATGAACAGTGAATAGTGCCACTGCACTCCTGCCTAGGTGACACAGCAAGGCCCTCTTTCTTAAAAATTTGGAAAGACACTTTGGGAGGCCAAGGCGGGTGGATCATGAGGTCAAGAGATCGAGACCATCTTGGTCAACATGGTGAAACCCCGTCTCTACTAAAAATACAAAAAATCAGCTGGGCATGGTGGCGCGTGCCTGTAATCCCAGCTACTCAGGAGGCTGAGGTAGGAGAATTGCCTGAACCCAGGAGGCGGAGGTTGTGGTGAGCTGAGATCGCGCCATTGCACTCCAGCCTGGGTAACATGAGTGAAACTCTGTCTCAAAAAAAAAAAAAAAAAAAAAATTTGGAAAGACAGAGAGAGGAAAAGAAGAGATTTGGCTGAGAGGAATATTGGAATAAACCAGGGGTTCCTATCTTTGGAGGAGTAATAAGAGATGTCTGAAAATCTGATAGATACCCACGTCCTCTCTCTGGAATATGTATGTACATAGGCTGGCAGGGGCTGTGCCTAGGTCTCCCCTAGCAGTGCTGAGCTTGGTATGGGGCACCCTCTTTAGCCCCCTCCTTTCTGTGAGTGCCTCAAGTTTCACAGGAACTGGGGGCCAGCTTTGTAGGCGAAATGAGAGGTGGCAGATGAGGTGCCTTCTTAGTTCCTTCCCTGTCACCTGAGCAATGGGGCCAGGTGGGCTGCTGTGGTTTACATGGGATTCCAGTCCCTTGAGTCTTGCCTTTCTTAGCAGGGTGTGTGTGTATGTAGGGGGCCTGTCCTAAGTCTCCATCACCCCAGTCTCTGATGAGTCCACACATCAGAGGCCAGTACGGGGCAAGGTGGTTGCAGTATAGGACTTCCAAAGGAAAGACATGGAGCCTTGACTTTCTCTTCCTCCCCAGCTCGTGGGGACCCTAGGTGAAGGTAAACAATGTGAGGTTTGGGCTGGACGTGGTGGCTCATGCCTGTAATCACAGCACTTTGGGAGGCCGAGGTGGGCAGATCACCTGAGGTCAGGAGTTTGAGACCAGCCTGACCAACATGGAGAAACTTCGTTTCTACTTAAAAAAGAGAATACAAAATTAACCAGGCATGGTGATGCATGCCTGTAATCCCAGCTACTCGGGAGGCTGAGGCAGGAGAATCGCTTGAACCTGGGAAGCAGAGGTTGTGGTGAGCTGAGATCGTGCCATTGCACTTCAGACTGGGCAACAAGAATGAAACTCCATCTCCAAAAAAAAAAAAAGTGAGCTTTGGAGCCAGTGTGGGATTTGTATTAGCCATGGAAGTGCATCTCTCAGCTCTCCCTTCAAAAAAGAACTTGCTGTTCAGCTGTGTATTCATTTGCTAGGGCTGCCATAACAAAGTAACACAAACTGGGTGGCTTAAAATGACAGAAATGTATTGTCTCACAGTTCTGGAGGTCAGGAGTCTGAAACCAAGGTGTCATAGGGCCACGCTCCCTCTAAGGCACTAGGAAGGGGCTGTTCCATGCCTCAGTCCTAGCTTGTGGGAGCTTCTGGTGTGCCTTGGCTTGTAGATGCCTCGCTCCAGTTCTCCGTCTCCGCTTGGTATTCTTCCTCCATCTCTGTCTTCACATGGCCATCTTCTTTTTTTTTTTTTTTGAGATGGAATTTCACTCTTGTTACCCAGGCTGGAGTGCAATGGCGCAATCTCGGCTCACCGCAACCTCCGCCTCCTGGGTTCAGGCAATTCTCCTGCCTCAGCCTCCTGAGTAGCTGGGATTACAGGCACGCGCCACCATGCCCAGCTAATGTTTTGTATTTTTAGTAGAGACAGGGTTTCACCATGTTGACCAGGATGGTCTCGATCTCTTGACCTCGTGATCCACCCGCCTCGGCCTCCCAAAGTGCTGGGATTACAGGCTTGAACCACCGCGCCCAGCAGGTGGCCATCTTCTTATAAGAATACCAGTCATATTGCATTAGGGGTCTACTCTATTCCATTACGACCTCATTTTAACTAGTTACCTCTGTGATGATGCTATCTCCAAACAAAGTCACATTCAAGAGGCAATGGGGGTTAGGACTTCAACATATCTTTTTGAAGGAGGCATAATTTGACCCATAGCAAGTGACGAGGGGGGCAGATAGTAAACCCTCTCCAGAGGCAGCACCCGCAGGTCGGCTACACTTTCCCCAGGCAGCTCTCAATCAGTGGCTGAGCACAACAGGGGGATCAGGGCCTAGTCATTTCTGCCCAATGGAGACTCCTCCAACAGGCAGTCTTGCTTCTGAAGCACCCCACTGAGCCCATGGAGGCTTCCTCAGATCTGTATCACGGTCCGAAGCCTCACCCTCCTCTGCCTGTTCCTCCTCCTTCATGTTTCCCAGGCATCTCCCAACACATATTTTGTACTCCTAACTCAAGACCGTGTCTCCTTTCTAAAGGACCAAAACTGGCACAGCAGCCCAGAAGGACTCATTTACTGGAACTCCTGCTGTCCAGCTGTCAGTCAAGACTCCATCCCTAGGGCATGTAGGGTATGGGTAGACCCTGGCATAAGGTGGTGCCTCAATTGCTAAAACTTTCATTGGCAATGACTTGGAGAAGGCTTCAGCAGAGGGAACAAACACCCTGGCTGCACACTGATTCAAGTGTTTGAAAAGTACAGGGATGGTGTATAGGAAGACAGTGAAATTAGCTGGTGTTAGGCTACATCTCTTTCAGAGAGATGATGAAAAGTTGAATGCATTTAAAAAACAAAACTTAAGTGTGAAGGTAATAATAAATGGAGCCCTGTCCAGAGTCCAGCTTACAGTGGACCCACTGGGCATGTGAGACCACTACTGAGCGGTCACTCAGTAGTCACTTCTTCAGTCTTTGAATGAATAATTCGGTTGACACAGTTGGCAGATGGAATAATACCCACATTGGGCCTTTGCCCCGTGGGGCAACAATTACCATAGTGGGGAAGGCCAAGTGGAAACCTGTGAAACTGCGCCTCCACCACACCTTCACTCCCCACCCTCTATTTTTCACATGCCCCCTCCCCGCCAAGATATTAAGTCAAAAACAATGTTGCAACCTGGTGTGGGGGGACAGATAATACAGTACTCCACACAGTTTTGCTTTCTGAGGTTTCAGTTTCCCAAAGTTAACCACAGTCTGGAGATACTAAATGAAAGATTCCAGAAATAAGCAATTCACAAGTTTTAAACTGTGTGCCTTTCGGGGTAGTGTGATGGAACCTCGTGTTGTCCTGCTCCATCTGGTCCAGGACATGAATCATCCCTTTGTCCAGTGCATCCATGATGCTGTCTGTGCTACCTGACTGATACGGTATGGGAAAAAAGAATAGTTGGCTAGGCATGGGGGCTCACACCTGTAATCCCAGCACTTTCAGAGGCTAAGGCTGATGGATCACCTGAGGTCAGGAGTTCAAAACCAGCCTAGCCAACATGCTGAAACCACCGTCTCTACTAAAAATACAAAGATTCGCCAGGAGTGGTGGATGCCTGTAATCCCAGCTACTCGGAAGGCTGAGGTACGAGAATCACTTGAACTCCGGAGGCGGAGGCTGCAATGAGCTGAGATCATGCCACTCCACTCCAGCCTGGGCAGCAGAGTGAGATTTCATCTCAAAAAACAAAAACAAAAAAACAACCATAGTATATATAGGGTTTGGTACTATCTGTGGTATCTGTGGTTTGGGGCATCTATCAGGGATCTTAGGAAGTATCCCACACACACACACACACACACAAAAGGATCCCTCATGAGTAAGGAGGAGCTACCGTAACACTATCCTTAAGGTCTGGTTTCTGCCTGGGCCAGACTGATAAATTAAACGAGGTGAGGCTGGGCACTGTGGCTCATGCCTGTAATCCTGGAACTTTGGCAGGTCTGGGTGGGAGGATCACTTTAGGCCAGGAGTTTGAGACCAGCCTTGTCAGCAAAGTGAGGCCCTGTCTCTACAGAAAATAAAACAAAAAAAAAATTTTTTTTAAGATAAAAAAATAAACTAGATGTATCTTACAGTGTGGCTATAGACCCTCAAAAGCTTTACTAAACAGTAGCCCCAAATACAGCTGCTATGCTGGTCTGCTGTCTTTGCTGGAACAGATTAATATGGTTTCAGGTACCTACTATGCGGCTGTTGATTTGGTAAATGTGTTCTTTTCTGTCACAACCAGGAAAGAAGATAAAAAGCAGTTCATATACATACAGATTGAATAATAATCTACTTTATAGTTTTACCCCAGGGTGGTGTTAATTCTCTTGCCCCTCGTCATAATATAGTCCAATGAGAATCATCCTCAAGAACACCTGGCCATCCTGCAGAACATCACACTGCCCCATTACATCCATGCTGACCAGGAGGATGAGCGGAGGTGGCCAGCACACTGGAGGCTTTGATAAGACAGGTGCTCTAGGGAGCGGGAGATAAGCCTTGCAAAGATTCGCAAGCCTGTGATTATCTGCAGAGACATTAGGGATCTAGAAGTCAGGGGCATGCTGGGACATCCAGTCAAAAGCAGAAGACCAAATGTCTGCTGTCTGCTTCTGCTACCATAAAGAAGGAAACCCAGTGCCACTTAGGCCTCTCTGGGTTCTGGAGGCACACATTCCACACCGAGAGATACCACACCAGTCCCTCCACTGGGTGAAATACAAGGCTCCCAGCTCTGAGTGGGGCCTGAAGCAGGAAAGGGCTCTGAAGCAGGTTCGGGCTGCAGGGCAGACTGCCCTGACACTTGGGCCATACACTCCAGTAGACCTTGGCGTTGGAGATGTCAGTGTGGAAACAGATGTGGCATGGAGTTTGTGGCAAGCCCCACCTGGAAAACCTCAAGGTAGACCCTGGGGTTTCTGGGGTAAGCCTGTGCCATTCACAGGAAAGAACTGTGCACCTTTTGAAAAATAGCTCCTGTATGTGACTGAGACATGCTAGAGACAGAACTGCTGACCAAATGACCATGTCTCTGGCTCGAATTGCCCTTATGTGCCAGGTCCTGTTGAACCCACCAAATCTTAAAGTCTAGCAAGTCCAGCTGCAGTGCACATAAGATTGAAACAGCACATCTGGGATCTATCCCTAGTGGGACTTCGGGGCACAAGTAAGAGGCATGAGCAAGCAGCCCAGACCCCCATGCCACCCATCATGGTTGCACCTGTGCCCCTCCCTCAGCTCATCCCTATGGCTCTATGGGGGATCATGTACTACTACTTGAAAGGGAAGAAAAAAACTGGAGCTTTGTTTGTGACAAGATGGGGACCGTCCTCCAGATGCAGTATGCACACTGAATCAGAAATCTCAACATGGTTTCATGGAATTGAAAGTACGTGAGTCTGAGAACCGAAGAATGGGAGCAGGCATGGTCCCATTTACTCTCATTTCCAGTGACCCACTGGGGACCTTGTACTTTCCATCCCTGCAGCTGCGGGCTCTGCAGAGGTAGAGGTCCTGGTCCCAGAAACGGTGAATTCTTGCTAGAGAACACAGCAAGGGCCCTGTGAACTACAAGTCACAGCGACTGCCAAAGCACTTTAGACTCCTTGTGTCCAGAAATCATCAGGTGAAAAGTGGAGCACCGTCTTGGCGGCCGTAATTGGCCCTGAGCTTCAGAAGGAGGTAGCTGCTTTTGCAGAATGGGTGGATACACAATAAAAATATAGAAAATAAAATGGGAGGACTGTGTGTGGAAGCAAGATGATCCATGTGGGGTCTCTTGGCCTCCCCTGTCCCACTGTGACTGTGAGTGGACATGTACAGCAACCCCAAGGATGTGATTACCAGGAATGAGGGTTTGGGTCACACCATTCGACCTGCCAAGGTGGTGATGAGCACTAGGTGAAGCCCTGAGGTTGACTGCTGTGGTGGGGGCTGTGGTTTGTCCCACTAACCCCCCTCTTCTAAGACTCTTCCCCTGGGGAAGAGAGGTTCACTGGGATCCTGAGAAGTACATCCCGCAGTGCCTAGTGGACAGCAGGGGCCACAAGGTGCACTACTCAGACCTCCCCTCAATGAAGGACTCGCCACTCAGCTGTGAGCGACCCAGGAAGGTGACAGCCTCCAGCTGCAGTACCTGCAGGCTGAAGTCATCGCTCTGAGAAGCTTCTGGCCACCGAGAAGGACCCGGGTACTGCTAGGACCTGGTCATTTCTGCTGACTGTGGAACTCTTCTAGTGGGCAGTCCTTGCTGGGGAGTTCCCCACTGATTTGGTAGGGCACTGTCAGGCTCCATCATGCTCTGAAGTCTTCTCTCTGCCAGGTTCGTCTCCTCCCCTTGGCATTTCACAAGTCACTGCAATCAACCTTTCACACTCCTAGTTCTGCCTCAGCTCTTGCTCCCCAGAAGGCTCAAGGACAAAGAGTTTAAATTCTAGCTCTGCTATTTCCCAGTGTGTGAACCCGAGTTGTGTGACCCTTCAGTTCTCTGAGCCTCTCTTTCCTCACTGGAAAATTGAAGGGACAAGGCCTCCCACAGTTGTCGAGAGGGTTAAATGAGATACTGCCTACAAAATGGCTGGCACTTGAGGCCACTCCATAAACGGAGCTGCCAGCCTTGATAGGCTTAAGCAGGGTAGCCAGCTCTGCCAGGCCACTGATTGGACTCCTGCACCCATCAGGGGGTCCCTCTGCCCAGGTGGGGTCCCTGGAGAAAGACGGACCTCCTGTCCTGTGGGTTTCACTCACCACTCCAGCTCTGGAGTTACAAGGACTTGGGTTTGAATCCTCATTCTGCTACTTTCTGTCTGTAGCGGTTTTGAGTGATTTCACCTCCTGTGCCTCAGTTTCTTTATCTGTAAAATGAGATGTTAATAGGTCTGCAACTGCTAAGGGTTACTGTGATAATTCAATGAAGTGGTGCATGGAAAGTGCTTCCTACAGTGCCTGATACCTAGGAAGCACTCAATAAATGATAGCTAGAGTTATTCATTTGTTCACTCAGTATAACTCCTGAGCAGCTGCTCTCTATCTGGTTCCCTGGTGTGAACCTGGGTTACAAAAAGAAAAACGAACCTCATTCATCACGCTGGGAAGGAGACATCATGGTCTATACTTTACCAAGGAAAAACCGGAGGCTCAAAGAGGTGAAGTGATTTGCCCAAGACCACAGAGCACTTCCCAAGTGGTGGAGCTGGGACATGAACCCAGATCCAATTGCCTCTAATACCTTGACTTGCACCAGGCAGTTGTTTGGAATCATCAGCCCTCAGCAAGTGGTAGGGGAGGATTCAGGGATTCCCAAAACCTTGCTTCTCGGTGGCTTCCTGTTTCCCCACAACATGGACAAACAAAGCAGGGGACCGGCGGACATCCTGACAGCAACGTGACCAATTTTGGGGGTTTGGGGTCACACTAAGTAAACCTGGGCGTTCAGTGTCCTGTTTGATGGATCTGGGAAGTGAGAGGGTTAGTCATCGGCCCCATTGGAAGGCAACTTCTTACCTGTGGACACCCCTGGAAGTAGAAATGACACAGGCTTTCAGGCAAACTTTTCTGCGGCCTGTGGGCTGCATGTAGCCCAGGATGGCTTTGAATGTGGCCCAACAGAAATTCATAAACTTTCTTAAAACATAAGATTAAAAAAAAATTTTTTTTTTAGCTCATCAGCTATCATTAGTGTTAGTGTGTTTTATGTGTGGCCCAAGACAATTCTTCTTCTTCCAATGTGGCCCAGGGAAACCAAAACATTTGACACCCCTGCTTTAGGGTCAGACAGCTGGGTTCAAATCTCGGCATCTTCACTGACTGGTCATGGAACTTCAGTCTCTCCACTTCCTGAAGAGGCCTCAAATCTATCATCTCTCCTATTCTGCTCTCTTTCTCCTCCTCTTCCCATCCATACCAGCCAGAATCTTGCAGGGGCAAATTCTTTGCCAGAAACTGCCAATGAGCTGTTAAGGAAAAGTCTCCATTTCCAAGACCACTCACCCTCCTCCTGGCCCCTCATTCCCTCTGCAGGATATCTGCTCCTTTTATTCAGGTATTTGGGCACCCGAGTTGAAACTGAGTAAACTTTCTTGACTTCTCTACTTTGTACCAGGTCTTCAGCTAGATACTTTCTCATAATAACCTCCACAACAACCCAATGAGGGAGTTTTATTATTATATCCATTTGATAGATGAGCAAACTGAGGCTTAGCAGAAGTCAGAATGTGGAGCTGGGATTGGTCCCTAACCCATGGCCCTCCAAGCCCCATGCTCTGCCTCCATGAAAGCACAGCTGAGTGCAGTCATTGCCCAGAGCTGTGGGGATGGAAATCAAGGAAGCCTGACTCATAACTAGGTAGTTGGGAAGCTGGAGCCACAGTGACTCCAGCCTGCAGTGTCTGCGTGCTGAATTAGGGAGCTTGCATTGCTCGTGGAGTCAGGGTAGTCTTGAGTAGGCCCTAAAGGCTCCTTGGAGAGCTTGGGATGACTAGAGCCCTTTGGATAATAGCAAAAGTCATGATAATGACATCAACTGTGATTTGTTAAATCCTTACTACATGCCAGGTCTCATTTAATCCTCCTGGCAACCCTGAGAGGAGGAATGGTTGCCAGAATTCCCCATCTAAGTTTGTGTGACTCCAAGGCTCACCTAGGTCCCTTGCTGCAGGCGAGACATGCATCTCCCCCAGTAATGCCTGATAGCTCCACACTGGCTTTCTTCCCAAGAGACCAGGACTCGGCCAGGCCCTTTGGCCCTGCCCTTACCCTGGCTCCTCAGAACCCTGCCCCTAAGCCCTTAGTTTTGAGTTGGAGTGTGGAAAGGATAAACCCTCCCTAGGTGTGGTTGAGTCCCTCCTCCTTGAAACATTGAGACCTAAAAAAGGTAGAAGAGACTTTCTGAACCCTATTCAAAGCAAGGGAGGAGAAAAAAAAAGGAGGGCAGTCTTAATGTTTATAGACAATATAACATAACCCAAAGGACCATGTCTTCTCTATCCTGAACAGTCTGGCTCACAGGAAGGTGCAGGCAGGGCTGGGCTGGAACCTGGCTGCTCTCAACTGCTTTTACTCCATTCAAGGCTGCTTCGGGCAGAGATGGGGCCATTCCAGAAGCTCTTTGGTGGATAGAGGTGCCAGGACACAAAGCCAGAAACATACCATCTCAATTTAAGCATGGGAAAAATATGGTGCAGCTAGTTTATGACAATCCTAGGCAAAATTCCAGAAGTTCCTTTCCTAAGCAGGGATTATTGGGAGCCAAGATGGGTTCACTTAGGTCAAGGCATGACTAACTCCCCCGATTACTCTTGGAGGTAGGGTAATCAGAGCATGTGTGGGAACAGGACCACAGACTCAGAATTTAAAAATAGGACTGTGCTGTTGTCAGAATTGCACTGAGGAAGAGAGAAGAGAGTTCACCAGCCAGAGTCTGAGATCCACTTGACCCCAGCCCATCACATATAACACTATAGGCTTCTCTTTCAAGCAGGTAGGCTCAAGGATGCTGCCACAAATTGCCTCGTGGCTGGCAGTGGAGGAGGGGCCTTGGGACATTCAAGTGAGGAAGATGAGGAATTCAGAGGCAATGGACACTGATAACATACATTTGAGGGGGGGTGGTAGTATTTGTCCGATAAAGCGTGTAGGAGGTTGAAAGAGGTTGTAGTTTGCCCAGGGGAAGAGAACATTGAGAATCTCTTAGAATACATGACACGAAGGTCTGCAGGTTAAGGAGGGGCTGGTTTCCTTCTCCGGTACCATCGGCGTCACAGCCTGGGCGACAGAGCGAGACTCCATCTCAAATCAATTTTACTGTTGATGAGGCTTTTTTTTTTTTTTTTGAGACAGAGTTTCACTCTTGTTACCCAGGCTGGAGTGCAATGGCGCGATCTCGGCTCACCGCAACCTCCGCCTCCTGGGTTCAGGCAATTCTCCTGCCTCAGCCTCCTGAATAGCTGGGATTACAGGCACGCGCCACCATGCCCAGCTGATTTTTTGTATTTTTAGTAGAGACGGGGTTTCACCGTGTTGACCAGGATGGTCTCGATCTCTTGACCTCGTGATCCACCCGCCTCGGCCTCCCAAAGTGCTGGGATTACAGGCGTGAGCCACTGCGCCCGGCCTTGATGAGGCTTTTGAAATGTCTCACACATCTCTTTGAGGGTAAATGGAGAAATATGGACCAAATCTCAGGGTAGCTCAGCTCAGCCTTTGCATGGCTGTTTGCACCCCTCTGCCCAGACGAGAAGGAGTGGGTTGATTCTGTTGGGTGTGGCTCTGCCCACCTTACGACCCAGAGCATCAGCAGTGTGGTGATTTTTCTAACCCATACTGGTCTGCTCTGGGGGTGCCTGTGTGGAAGGCTGGGTGCAGAAGAAGGGAATGTCTGTCTACCGTGTGAGAGGAACACTGCTGATGTCCTTCCCCCAGTCCTGGGATTGGTTCCACACTACTGTCCACCTGCCTGCATGGCAGGGCCATTTCTACCGGAGGCCAAGGAGTGGAGAGGTTCAAGGTTCAGGCTCTGGAGTCAGGCTGCTCCCTGTTCCAGGCTCAGCTCCACCATTTTTTAGCTGGGTGACCTTGGGACAAGTTACTTAATTTATCTGTGCTTTATATTCTCTATCTGAAAAGGGGATAACAGTGATGCCTAATTCACAGGGTGGGAGCTTTGGCCTTCGCTTTTTTGACCTGTGGCACAGTAAGAAATATATTTTATGTCAACTCCCAGTACACACATTCCTACATATATGTACATACACGAGTGCGTATAAGTGAAAAATGTTTTTCAAACACCCCCTAACCTGAGTGCAGGTTGACAAACCATGGTCTATTCTATTCTATTCTTCTTTCATTAACCAAAATGTTGGTTGAGAGCCATTAAATTGATTTTACTATACATATGGGTCATCGGCCACAGTTTGAAAATCTCCAGGTTAGACTGGGCACGGTGACTCATATCTGTAATCTCAACACTTTGGGAGGCCGAAGCAGGAGAATCACCTGAGATCAAAAGTTCAAGACCAGCCTGGCCAACATGGTGAACCCTGTCTCTACTAAAAATACAAAAATTAGCCGGGTGTGGTGGTGGGCTGTGCCTGTAACCCCAGCTACTTAGGAGGCTGAGGCAAGAGAATGGCTTGAACCCAGGAAGTAGAGGCTGCAGTGAGCCAAGATCATTCCACTGCACTCCAGCCTGGGTAACAGAGCGAGACTCCATCTCAAAAACCAAAAAAAAAAAAAGAAAGAAAGAAAGAGAGAGAGAGAGAGAGAGAGAGAGAAAGGAAGGAAGGAAGGAAGGAAGAAAGGAAGGAAGGAAGGAAGGAAGGAAGGAAGGAAGGAAGGAAGGAAGGAAGGAGAAAGAAAGAAGAAAGAAAGAAAGAAAGAAAGAAAGAAAGAAAGAAAGAAAGAAAGAAAGAAAGAAAGAAAGAAAGAAAGAAGAGAAAGGAAGGAAGGAAGGAAGGAAGGAATATCACTGGGTTAAGGTATAGCTGGAGTAGAGTAGTTTCAAATGCTATAATTTTCTTCCACATGTCACATGTGAAGAGAACCATTTGCAAGCTAGAAAGAGTCCAGAGGAGAATGACCAGAGTATTCTATTCCATTGCTCCCTTCCTTCCTTCCTCTTTCCCCACCCATCCACTCATTCAATGGTTTTCTCTTCACTCACTTAGTCATTGTACATCATTGACTTAAATTCCTGTTTCACCTAGAAAAGAGACTCCAGGGAAGGATATGATCTGTAAATCATGGGAAAGACGGGATAAATCTGTTCCTTGCAGGCGCCTGAGCAGAAATGGGATTTTCTGATGGAAGTGACAGGAAGGCATGTGGGGGTCATGGTAGTGGAAGGGTTTTCCAGCCCTGGGTGCCAATGGATGATGGGTTCAGTTTCCCTGTGGGACTTCTCTCTTGGAAGTATGTGATTGGAGGTAGAGAAATGGGGTTTTCAGTGTTGGGTGGCAGGTTGGCTGAGGTTGTTCCTTCACCCCGTGCTCCACCGAGCTCAGGGATCTGCAGCCACCTGGGCCACCGTGGAGGTGGAGAGGAGACCATATAGTTGGGTCCTGTGTCCTCACCTTATAACCAAAGCAGCTCCATTTCTGTTTTATATAATGGGATTCTCCATGCAGTTTATTTTGGAGGGGAGAAAGCCCTGAAAACATTCCATCGCTGCTAAAAAAAATTTTTTTAATCCCAAAACTAGGAGCTAATTAAATCCCTGTGAGTCTCGGAAGCAATCATTTCTAGGATTTTGGGACTTAATTTTTTTTTTTCCTATAAAAACAAGTCCATTAAAATTACAGCATAAGCCTTTGTTTTGCACTCCTAAATCCAGATATAATTGAGAGCAAGAGTTAAAGAATTACAAGTGTGGCAGGCAAATGGATTGAGATGTTATTTTGTATCGCTGGTTTTTGTCCTTCATTCCAAGCGTTGGGCGGTACCTTTGTGCTCCCTTGCCTTGGATGTGGTATTGCTGAAGCTCACTGAAATGAGAAGTCCCCGGGAGACAACTGGTTTTGCAGGCTTTTGTTGTTTGAAAATCTGAGTTTTTTGAGGGGATTGGGCTGGGAGAAAGAAAAGGAGGAATGAGATGGAGTTGTGTGAGTAGGTCCTGGGAAGAACTAGCAGAATCCCTGAGGCTAGTGGCTATGTGCCCCCCCTTAAGGAGGATAGGCTCCAGGTGCCCAGGTGTCTTTGATCATCCAAAGCTGCAGAGATGTCAGCCTACGGAAGTATTTGGGGTTTAGAGGGGACCATTATGGATGGAAGTCTACAGTGTTTCTCTCACATGAATGTGCTCAGAAATACCTGAGAATCTTGATAAAATACAGTCTGATTCAGTAGGCCTGGTGGGGGGGTCCTAAAAGTATGCACTTATTTTTTTTGAGATGGAGTCTCTCTGTCGCCCAGGCTGGAGTGCAGAGGTGTAATCTTGGCTCACTGCAACCTCTGCTTCCCAGGTTCAAGCAATTCTCCTGCCTCAGCCTCCTGAGTAGCTGGGATTACAGGTGCATGCCACTATGCCCGGCTAATTTTTGTATTTCTAGTAGAGGTGGGATTTCACCATGTTGATCAGGCTAGTCTTGAATTCCTGACCTCGTGATCCGCCTGCCTCAGTCTCCCAAGTGTTGGGATTATAGGCGTGAGCCACGGAGCCCAGCCTTAAAATTATGCATTTCCAACAAGCTCTGAGGGACTCTGATGTTTCTGCTCCTGAGATCACACTTCGAGTCGCGAGAAGCTAAAAGGGCCGGTTCCATGTTTTCTCGGCACAACATAAGCCTTGCATTCTTAAAGCAAGGAGGGCCCTTCCAAGAATAACAGAACTGGAATTTCCCATCAGCACAGCATAAAGGGATGCACTGTCCGTTTTAATTTTATTTGAAAGAACTTGCAGACTTGAGTTTGTGATTGCAAACACATAGCTGGAGCCCAGGTTGCTCAGGTTAAGTTGTAACTTTATGGGAATTTGAGGGTTATTCACCCTGCCACTCCTCCTGTGCTGCCTCAGGGTTGGATTTAGCAAACAGATTGCATCTGGTCTCCCTTTCCTGGGTTAGAAATTCTCTGGGCTTTGTGTACATTGTTTGGGGTTTTCTGAGAAGCTGGGAATTAGAGGCCTCTTCTCCTTCCTTCCCACTCCTGGGCAGTTTAAGTCCCTAGAGGAGCTGCTTATCTTCATTTCTTTGCCCGGAATTTTATCTGTTCCTTATCTTATCTTTCCTTGAAAGCACAAAATCTACCTTTATGTTCCCCATTCCCAGCCTCAAATCTCAACCTAGGATAAGAGAAAAACCAGGGAGTAATGCAAAAACTCACAGGACTCCCCTGTTTGATGACTTCTGTTTTCAGGAAGAGAATAGGTGTTAGTGTCAATTCTGCTTGATTACCTTTTCATCTCTACTTCCTTCGCTTACTTAATGCACTACCTGGGAGGACAAATTATTTTATAAAGAATAGACAAAATGCAATCCCAGCACTTTGGGAGGCTGAGGTGGGTGGATCTCCTAAGGCCAGAAGTTCGACACCAGCCTAGCCAACATGGTGAAACCCCATCTATACTAAAAATGAAAAAATTAGCCAGGTGTGGTGCTGGGCACCTGTATTCTAGCTACTCGGAAGTCTGAGGCAGGGGAATCGCTGGAACCTGGGAGGCAGAGGTTGCGGTGAGTCGAGATCACCCCACTGCACTCCAGCCTGGGCGACAGAGTGAGACTCTCAAAAAAAAAAAAAGAAAAAGAATAGACAAAGGATTACCATTCCCAGGCTAGCCCTCTGTAGCTACAGCCAACGTCAGAAAAAAGTTCTTAAAAGGGACTTCACCTTCTTTCCACGGAATTCCTGAAAACCCATTTGTAAATGGAGCAATCTGTAAATGTTCCTTGTTTGGGACTTAACGGTATCTTATATTCACAGAGCACTTTACACTTTCCAAGGGGTCTGGCATTAATCCAGCATCTGCTTGTGCTGAGGATGCTGCTCCTGTCATCCCCCAGCAGCCCCTGTGAGGAGGTATCACCATCCCTTCTCCATTTATTCTTCCACAAATATTTAAGCAATGAGCCTTCCTGGTTTAAACAAAAGTTGTAGAAACAAAGGTAGACGTGCTGATTGTAAGAAAGAAAAAAGGCCGGGCATGGTGGCTCATGCCTGTAATCCCAGCACTTTGGGAGGCCGAGGTGGGCCGATCACAAGGTCAGGAATTCGAGACCAGCCTGACCAACATGGTGAAACCCTGTCTCTATGAAAAGTACAAAAATTAGCCAGGTGTAATGGCTTATGCCTGATATCCCAGCTACTCAGGAGGCTGAGACAGGAGAATTGCTAGAATCTGGGAGGTGAAGGTTGCAGTGAACCAAGATCACACCACTGCACTCCAGCCTGGGCGACAGAGCGAGACTCCATCTCAAAAAAAAAAAAAGGAGTTTAAAAGGATAGAAAGCTGTACCTCTGGCTTCCTCAGCCGTTAACGATGCCCCTCTTAGTACCTAAGGGACAGGAATAGTGATCAATGGGAAGCACTGAGGTGGTGGTAAGGGAGTCTGACCTCCTCAGCTAGGCAAAGCCATGGGAGGAATCTACAGTGAGTCAGTTCTCTGGGAAGTGGGTTGGGTGAATGCTGGAATTTCATCAGTGGTCGGAGCCTGAATGTGCCGGGTCTTGTATGTGAAGAGGTGAGAGATTTAGAGCAATGCCGTGTCTAAGCTTGGAAACTAGATGACAGGCCTTGCCCAGCAGCACTGGCACTGGGAGTCCCAGAGTCAAGCTCACCTTTTCCATTGACCACCATGGGCCTTGGACCAGAGGATTCCAGGCCCTAAGCCTCAGTTTTCCCTTCAGGAAAATGGAGTGATTGGACGGGATGCTCTGGTCTTCCCGTGTTGACAGGGGAAATGGCTTTCTTGCCTTTGAGGCTGAATCCGTCTTCTTTAATTTTTCTTTTCTTTTCTTTTCTTTTCAGAGGGAGTTTTGCTCTTGTTGCCAAGGCTGGAGTGCAATGGCATGATCTCAGCTCACTGTAACCTCTGCCTCCTGGGTTCAAGCGATTCTCCTGCCTCAGCCTCCAAAGTAGCTGGGATTACAGGCATGTGCCACCACACCTGGCTAATTTTGTATTTTTGGTAGAGACGGGGTTTCTCCATGTTGGTCAGGCTGGTGTCGAACTCCCGGCCTCAGGTGATCCGTCCGCCTTGGCCTCCCAAAGTGCTGAGATTATAGGCATGAGCCACCATGCTTGGCTTTTTTTTTTTTTTTTTGAGACAGAGTCCCACTCTGTTGCCCAGCCTGGAGTGCAGTGGTGTGATCTTGGCTCACAGCACCTCCGCATCATGGGTTCAAGTGATTTTCCTGCCCCAGCCTCCCAAGTTGCTGGGATTACAGATGTGTGCCACCATGCCTGACTAATTTTTTATTTTTCCAGTAGAGACGAGGTTTCACCATGTTGGCCAGGCTGGTCTTGATCTCCTAACCTTGTGATCCACCCATCTTGGCCTCCCAAAGTGGAGTCACCATGCCCAGCCTGGATCTGTTTTCTTTATGGGGAGTGGAGTGGGAAGCACACGCAGGCACAGTCACACACGGGAGGCCATTCTGCTCTAGGTGCTGGAGATGCAGCAGTGGGCAGCACTGACACAGGTCCTAGCCCTTGCTCTAGGGAGCTCACAGAATGTCAGTAGGACAGACACTGAACAAGGAGTTAAATAGTGCTTCACTGAGGTTAGGAGAGAGACCACGATGATGATAAGGAGCCCATATGTGAAGGGCACAAGGGAGTTCCAGGCAGAGGGAGCAGCCATACAAAGGCTGTAGACAGGAGCATGACTGCCATGCTTGGGGAACCGAGAAAGGCTGAGTGGCACAGTGGTGAGGGGAGATGAATAGGCAGTGACATCTCGCTCACAGTCTGGCTTAGGTACAGAGTACTGTTTGGAAATGAGAAACAGGACTAGGTGACCCACCTTGGTTTCTTTCTCCCTGTGTAGGGAGGACACACACACACAGACACACACACACAGACACACACACCTTTGGATATAGCCAGGTAGAGGCTGCTGCCCTTCAGCTGAGCTTTGCAGCAGATCATTCAAGTCAGGAAAAAGTCTGTTCTTCTCCCCCCACTCCCACCGGTGGGGGGACTTTGGGGTCTCGCCCAAGGAAAGGAAGCACTGCTTCCTGGTTTATGTTGAGATGGGAAAGACTTGCCCAAGAACAATGGCGTTTTTGCAAAACACCACTTTGTTCTGGTGAGACCAGGAGGTGGTTTCCTTCGGGACCTAGCCTGGTCCCACTGCCCCAGACCTGCCAACCACAACAGCCACATGGCGTTCTCTCTGGGACCAACCTTTCATCTGAGACACTTGCTCACGCACAGCTCTGACTGGCTTAACCCTTTGGGCCCCACCCTGCCCAGGCAGCAGCATCTCAGGGCTCATGCAGATGTCCTTGGAGATCCCAGGACATGCTGGCCAGGGGAGCTAAGGCTGATGGGATGGGGAACCAATCAGACTTAACATGCTATTTTTCCATTCGAAAGGACTTTCTGGAAAAAGGACTCAGACCTATCCTAGGAGTGGCTCAGCTCAAAAAAACCTTTAAAGCAGCAGAGTCAGAAGGTCATACTTTTCTAGGTGGAAAAACTGGGGTGGAGGAAAAAAAAGTGACTTCCTCAAGGCCACACATAGAGTTAGTTGTGGGGCCAAGTCTGGAATCCATGGCTCTGACTCTCAGCTCTTAAACATGTATATAGGTAATCCCCTCACAATAAGTCAGATACAATGATAAGAAACATCCTTCAAAAGCATGTTCTAAACACTTGTTTGCAGAGTTCTCTGGGAAACAGTTCAATTCCCTGTCACAAAGCAGCATGGAACGCATCTCAGAAGAAGCATGGGTTCTTTCCACGTGCTGTTCTGCCCTAGAGGAAGTTTAAGATTAAGCGAGCAAAGGGAATACAATCTACATTGGAGGGGCAGACAAGCCTGCAATGGCCTGGAATGTCTGGGGAGAGGTGGGAGGGAGAGGGGTGTGTTGGGAGCTGGGCTGATTGATGTCACAGGCAATAGGGGGTGAGTCCTGTGACCACTCCCATGTTTTTCAGGCCTGCATGCCTGTTCCTCTATGAATCATTAAGTGAACCAATTTAGTGAAACAATCATGTCTGTTCCAATGGGGACATGAAGGGAAAGCAAGTGGGCATATCATTGTATGATCAGAACAGTAAGTTAGAGGTTTGCTTTTTTCTCTCACTGTTGTTGTGACATTCTGCCTGGTGCAGAAATGGATACAGATGGCCAGGTGTG
Source organism: Sapajus apella (assembly GCF_009761245.1). Lineage (NCBI taxonomy): Eukaryota > Metazoa > Chordata > Mammalia > Primates > Cebidae > Sapajus > Sapajus apella. The sequence goes on from NW_022437002.1 coordinate 15,054,257, forward strand.
GTGGCTCACACCTGTAATCCCAGCACTTTGGGAGGCCAAGGCAGGCATATCACGAGGTCAAGAGATCAAGACCATCCTGGCCAACACGGTGAAACTCCGTCTCTACTAAAAATATAAAATTAGCTAGGTGTGGTGCAGCGTGCCTGTAGTCCCAGCTACTCAGGAGGCTGAGGCAGGAGAATCGCTTGAACCAGGGAGGCGGAGGTTGCAGTGAGCCAAGATCGCGCTACTGCACTCCAGCCTGGGCAACAGAGCGAGACTCTGTCTCAGAAAAAAAAAATGGGTACAGATAAACAGCAGCAGTTTCTCATTCTAATAGAGAGGTGTGTCCATGGTGACCGTGTTGGGGGTAATAGTATGTTCATGGTGTTGGAGGTGTTGCTGACAACTATGTGGTGGTTATAGTGATGGGGGTGTTGGTTGTGGTTGTGGCGGCCTTGGTATTGTTGTAACTATGGTGGTAATGATACTGACGGTGATGTTTAGTGGTGATGTTGACTGCAGTTATGGTGAGGATGGTGGTGGTGGGTAGTGTGACAATGATGGTGATGGTGAGGGCATAATTATGTTGCTATGGTGACAGTGGTAAAGGTAGGTTGATGGTGTTGGCGTTGCAAGTGATAGTTATGGTTTTGATGGTAAAATAACAATTATGTTTGATGGTGTTGAGAATGGGGTTGGTATAAGGACGGTGTAGGTGTTGTTGGTCAAAATGATTTTAATGATGCTTTTTGTTGGTGATAATGGTGGTATTGGTGTTTGTGCTAGTTACAATAACGTCTTTAATGCTATTGATGATATCTGCCTGTCTCAGTAGGTGACATCGATGGAGGTGCCAGTGGCATGAGTGCTAGTGTGAGTGGTGAACTTGGTGGTAGTCTTGCTGTCATGGCTGATGGTAGTGGCACCAGAGGTGGTGGCTCCAGTGATAGTGGCAGTAGTAGGGCGGGTGGTGGGAAGTTGGTGATGGGAGCAGTGGAAGAGGCAGAGATGATGACCAGAATGGTGGGGATTACACAAAGAGTGGTACCGGTTCTGGCAGGGACCCTTAGATACCATGAGCCGACTACAAGCTCTCTTCTCTGGAGCTGACAGCATGTCGGACGTGGGGAAAGTGGCTCACCACATTCCCACAAAGCCCTTCTTTCCACCTGCTGCAATCCTGGTGAGAATTAATTATCTGTGCAGGCAGAGATGGCTGTTTTCTGGGGGTCTGTGGGGATGGTGCTGAAAAACAGGTCTGTTGCTGGGAAAGTAGACAGAGAGGGAGGCTCAGGATTGCTGAGCTAGAGGGTGCTTTAGAGGCAGGTCAGCAGGAATGAGGCACGTGAGGGTATGCTGATGGATGACAGGGGCCACTCTGGGGCTGGGGCGGCAGGGAGGCAGTGGTGGCCGGCGTGCAGGGGCTCACGTAGCTGGCAGAGCCAGAGCTGTACTTCCTGCTGACTCAGCAGAGCAGGCAGGAACTGATTCTTTTCAACTAATGTGTCTTCTCCCCGGATTAGCTCACACAGCTCTGGCTGGGAAAGGGGGAGGGAGGCAGCCTCTCCCATCTCCCCAGGCTTAGGTGCCCTTTGGAGGAGAGGGCAGGCAGACCAAGGGGCCCCAACAGGACCAGTAACTGACTCTCTATGTCCTTGAGCTCATTCTCAATGGGATACCATTTTGCTGGCAGGGATCCAGCTCCCCAAATATCAAGGGATCTAGCTGCCCTATCTCCACCAAACCCAGTCCACATGGGAGGGTCTACCCTCCCCATTTCTGCTTCCCAAAAGGTAGCATAGCCTAGGGGTGAAGAGAGTTAACTAGAGTCAGGCTGCCTCACCTCCTTCGCCAGGTTTCCCACGTGTTAGCTGTGTGACTGTCTGCATCTTGGTTTATCATTTGTGAGTTGGGGACAAAGACTGCTGCTCAGAGGCTGCTGTAGGGGCAGATGAGTTAAGCCTACAAAGTGCTTGAACAAGGTCTGGCATGGAGTGGGAATTCAGAAAGTGTTTGCTGTGATTGTTGCTACTGAGTGTCGAATAAATGATACTTTAAGCAAGATTCAGTGGTCTCACCAGTAAAATGATGAGAATTTCTTAGCATGCATACTTGATATGATAATTAAAAGGGATTAAATGGATGAAAGCCATTTAATCCTGTGCAAAGCAGCACAGCAGTTGTTACTATCCTTGTCATTAGCTCAGGGGCCAGCCTCAGCACCCTTTCTGAAGCGAAGTGGGGGGTTTGAGTGTCCTATCAGGATTTGGATCCTTAAGAGTGCTATATTGTGATTGCTGCCTCTCTGCAAGAGAAGTAATTCCTCCTGAGTGGGAAGATTTGGGCAGATCAGCTGCCCAGTTTGTACCCTCTTGCCCACTACCCCCTGCCATGAGTCCCATGCTCAGGACTCATGCCCTGGATAGGGGTCAAAAGAAAGAGAAGGTTCTGGGAGCATCCTCCTATCCTGAGGTTTCTGTAATATCTTTTTTTCCTTTAGACCCCTTTTTTTCCCTTTTCTTCCCCCCTGCTTCCTTTTTTTTTTTTTTTTTTGGCAATGGAGTCTCGCTCCTGTCTCGTGCAGGCTAGAGTGCAGTGGTGCGATCTCGGCTCACTGTAACCTCCGTCTCCCACATTCAAGCAATTCTCCTTCCTCAGCCTCTCAAGTAGCTGAGATTACAGGTGTGTGCTACTACACCTAGCTAATTTTTGTATTTTTAGTAAAGACAGGGTTTCACCATGTTGGCCAGGCAAGTCTTGAACTCTTGACCTCAGACGATCTACCCGCCTCAGCCTCCCAAAGTGCTGGGATTACAGGCATGAGCTACTGCAACAGGCCCTCCCTTTCTTTCTCTGTCTTCTTTCCCTTCCTTGTTCACTACCCATTCATTCATTCATCTATAGGACATGGAAGTCATGGGATCTGCCCTGGAGAAGCTTTTAAGTTTCCATTCTTAGGGAGAACATGGCTCAGCCTCCAATCAGGGCTTCATTATGTGATTCTGTACATGCAACAGAGGGGTGGGGATGGCACATCCAATGAAAATTCAACTTTCTCTTCATTAAGGAAAACTATCAACAATGATGCTGTGTAGGGACCATAAATCGAGATCTAAACAAAAGAATGACTGTATAACTAGTTGATTGCCTCAAGTGCGAAAGAGATTTAAGTGGTACACTTGCATGGATTTGGTTTTTTGTTTCCATTGGTTTGGACTTCAGATGCATATAGTTGAGCACCTCATACTCCCTCCTCTGTGCGAATGTAATTTTTCTCCTTCTTTCCAGAGTGTCATGCTCATTTCTCACTCCTTTACTCACTCCAGGAATCTACTCCAATATGTTTAAAAATGTGTCCTTAAAATGGGTTTGTCATTATACAATATGCATTTGGTTAACAATCAGTCGCACAAGTGCTTCTTGTTTATACTCGCCACGATGTAGAACAATGAACTCCTCCACGTACCACTGATGCTCATGATGATCCATTTCCAGTGCTGGGTACCGGATTCAACACATGAATTTTACAAGGCTCCGTGTCCTTGAGTTGCTTACAGGCTGGGGAAATGGACAATTCAGGACAGGGTTGGAACACAAAGGAGTCAGTGATCAGTTCTGCTGGTGCGGGGCGGGGAGGGCTTTCCAAAGGCAGAGCCACCTGAGCAGAGCTTTAAAAGGTGAAGAGCTCACTAGGTGTATAGCAGGGAGGAGGAAGTGGGAGGAGGTGCTCCAAGTAGAGGGAGCACTATATGAAAAGGGTTGGAAGCACGTAGCGGCTTAGCATGTCTGGGAAACCAAATGATTTTGTTGTGGCTGAGGCAAATGGTATGAAAAGGAAGGGCAAGAGACAACCGCCGGCATTTGTTGAATTATGATGTGCCAGGCGCTGTTCTAAGTGATTAAGTACTGAATTTCTTTTAAGCCACACAACCACCCTAGGCGTTGCGAAAGGAAATTAAATTTTGGGACCCCAAACGCATTTAGTGGAAGGAAAAAGTCAAGCTGGGAACTGAATCACACAAACCTGCCTCCCCTTCTTAGTTCCTAAATAAGATGGCTGGCGGGGCGCGGCGGTGGCTCACGCCTGTAATCCCATCATTTTGGGAGGCCGAGGTGGCAGATCACCTGGGTCAGGAGTTCAAGACCAGCCTGGCCAACATGGTAAAACGCTATCTCTCCTAAAAATACAAAAATTAGCCAGGTGTGGTGGCAGGCGCCTGTAATCCCACCTACTTGGGAGGCTGAGGCAGGAGAATCGCTTGAACCTGGGAGGCGGAGGTTGTAGTGAGCCGAGATCGTGCCACTGCACTCCAGCCTGGGTGACAGGGCAAGACTTCGTCTCCAGAAAAAAAAAAAAAAGATGGCTACAAGATGGAAAGCTACCTGCCTCCCCCATATTTTGCTCACAAGGAAATTCCTAGTGAGCTGTTAAAACTTCACAATGGCAATGCATATTGATAGCTTATCTTTACAGGGCAGTCACCCCAGCCCACCAGACGTAAATGCATATCTGATTGTTCCTCTACCCCATTGTGTCTGTGTTATTTTATGGAAAATGCAGATTCCTCCCATTTTTCCTCTGCCCCTTTGTTTATGCCATCTTATGTAAAAAATTCGGATTCACTTACAGGAAAACGGTATACTTCTCAATATCCCACCCTTTCCCCTTTAAATTGGGAGACCTGAAAATCACCTTCAAAGAAAGACATAAACCTGTCTCCTGGGCGTGCCCTTAGCTTTGGCAAATCAACCTCCTAAAATGATTGAGACTTGTCTCACTATTTTCCTCAGTTGACAGAGTGTACTATTATTCCCATTCTGCAGGAAAGAAAATAGAGGCCCAGAGAAGTTAGTAACGTGCTCACAGTTACACAGCTTATAAACGTGTAGGAAAATATCTGTGGTTGTGCACGGGTCTGAGCATGTGTCCCTGTGGGTGTGAGTGTGGGCCTTGGTCTTCCTGCCACCACGGGGCCCCATGGAAGCTGTCAGAGCCCATCAGCCTGGCCTGGTGTGAGAGGCCTGGTCTTGGCCTCAGATGCTAGATGGGCACACATCAAACGCAGCTTGAGTCTGGGACCGGTGGGGCAGAATAATTTAATGAGGATCCAGAAGGGAGGCTGCAGCTGGTGGGGAGTGGGAAGGGGGCCCGTTTCTGCCCAGTGAAGCTTCTGGGCTCCAAAGCCCAGCATCCGGGGTCTGTGTGTGTGTTGGGGAGGGAAGATGGCTGTGCTGGGTGCCTGGCCGTGACCCGCTCCTGCCCCATGCAATGGCAGAACGGTATCTAACCTAGGTATGCCCCACCCCTGCCTGGACACCAACCTAGTCCCCAGGTGTCCTATGGGACTTCGGGGGACTCAGGACACCAAGTCCAGCATTTTCATCTGTAAAGCTGTTCTGACATTTCCATGAGATGAAACACAGAGAAAAATCACTTCTAGACCAACTAGTCTAACCCCTCACTTTATAGAGGGGAAACTGAGACTCAGAAAGGGGCAGGGAATTCCCTGAGGTCACCCAGCAAAATTGATTTGGCCCAGGCTTAGAATCAGATAATTCTTAATTGACGTCCAACAACCTTTTCACACTTTTATTCTAAGACCAACACACATAAACATTAGCAAAATGCAAGGTCATTTATTTGATGGCCTCCGCCTCTATGGCCTGGATACTTCCTCCTCCCAGGCCACTCACCTCTGCAGAATGGAGGCCACTTCCCCAGTGCCCACAGCCAGAAGGGCTTTGTGAGGAATGCCAGGAACAGGGCTGTCAGAGCATCTCCTCATTCTCCTATGTATGTGTGTGTGGGGTGGGGTTGACCTTTTGTGGTGGCCTTAGGTCAGAAAGAGAAATGTGGGGGAACCCAATTTAGTCAGTTTTTCTATATAAGATGTGGGTAGAGAGAGGAGGAATTGGGTCTGGAGTGGGAGAAGGGGTGAAGATGATGTGTCGCATGAAGATAGTGGCCCTGGCCAGGACACAGTTGTGATGGGCACAGGAAAACCTTGTCCTTGTCCTTGGGATCTTGGGCAGCACACACACTGTCCTGTCATATCTAGCAGTCACAGTGTGAAAGATTTGTTTTCTGGGAGGTTCCTATGACAAATGCTCATTCATGGCAAGAACCTTTCACGGGTCTTAGGCTACCTACAGCATCAGGATTGGACCCTCAGCTCCACCTGCAAGCCTTCTCCAGATTCTAGGGTCTAGACTCCAGAGTCCAGAACTTTAGGCTGCAAATTCAAGGTCTACTGCTAAACCTAGTCCACAATGCAGGCTTTTTTTTTTTCTGGTTGCCACAGGATGGACAGATTTTTTCTTTTCTTTTTTTTTTAGACAGAGTCTCACTCTGTTGCCCAGGCTGGAGTGGTGCAGTGGCACGATCTTGGCTCACTGCAACCTCCGCCTCTTGGTTCAAGCGATTCTTCTGCCTCAACTCCCCAGTAGCTGGGACTACAGGTGCATGCCACCATGCCCAGCTAATTTTTGTATTTTTTTTTTTTTTTTTGAGACAGAGTTTCACTCTTGTTACCCAGGCTGGAGTGCAATGGCGCGATCTCGGCTCACTGCAACCTCCGCCTCCTGGGTTCAGGCAATTCTCCTGTCTCAGCCTCCTGAGTAGCTGGGATTACAGGCACGCGCCACCATGCCCAGCTAATTTTTTGTAGTTTTAGTAGAGACGGGGTTTCACCATGTTGACCAGGATGGTCTCGATCTCTCAACCTTGTGATCCACCCGCCTCGGCCTCTCAAAGTGCTGGGATTACAGGCTTGAGCCACCGCGCCTGGCCTAATTTTTGTATTTTTAGTAGAGACGGTTTCACTATATTGGCCAGGTTTGTCTCGAACTCCTGACCTCCTGATCTGCCCTCCTCAGCCTCTCAAAGTGCTGGGATTACAGGCATGAGCCACCAAACCCAGTGTTTTTTTTTTGTTGTTGTTGAGGCAGCGTTCACTCTGTTGGCCAGACTAGAGTTCAGTGGCGTGATCAGATCACAGCTCACTGTGGCCTCAAAGTCCTGGACTCAAGGAATCCTCTCACCTTAGCCTTCTGAGTACCTGAGACCACAGGTGTGTGCCACCACACCTGGCTAATTTTTATTTTATATTTTTAGTAGAGAGGAGGTCTTGCTATGTTGCCCAGGCTGGTCTTGAACTCCTGGGCTCAAGTGATCCTCCCTCCTTGGCCTCCCACAGTACTGGGATTATAGGTGACAAATACTCTTGAATGTAAAAGCTTTCGACAGGACATGGGCTCTCCTGTTAGAAACAAACATCACTAGTCCCTATTAACCCAAAATGCCCTCCATTTTTACTCATCTAGATCACCTTCCTGGCACCTGAAAGCACTTAAATTTGGGACCTTTGAGTCTGAGCTCCTTGAGACACCCAGGTCCTTGTATTTTACATGCCATCAGCCAGCATGCAGCAGATACTTGATAAATGTTTGCTGAGTGCTTGACTCTAACTGGCCTCATCTATTCTTTCACCCTACACTCCACTTCCAACCACATTTCAACTGTTCTCTGAAACATTTTTCTCTCTGCCTCAAAAGCTTCTTTGTGAATTCCTATTCACCCCTCAAGACCCAGCTTAAGTGGCCTCCCCTCTGGTCCACTTGTCTGCTTCCCTCACAGTGCTCCTCTATTAGAAGACTTTGACAGCTCCCTTCTTCATGGACTAGGTTTTGAGATTGGCTGTATTTGATATGTACATAGTGTTTCAGCCACCGAGAAAGACTTAGTTGGCTTAACTGGCCCATCTCAAAGTGTCATGCAGAAGCCTGAGTTAGCTAGCTCACCAACCTCGGTAAACCCCATTAGCAGCTCTGGGTCTCTGTCCCCAAATCCTGATGCCTCAATCCTCATCTTCACTTGGGTGTAGGAAGAGGCCTCATGACTCAGGGTCTGGCCCATGGAGGGAGGAGAGTCCCTAAACGGGCTCCAGGCAGAAGATAAATATTAGTGAACAAGCTGGGACCAGCCCTGCTGCCAGCCTGGCCCAGACACCCTTGGCCCATGACTTGACATTTTCTGGGGCTACCTGCTGGGCTTGGCCAAGGTGATGTGGGGCGGGTTGCCCAGGCCTGTGGAGAGCTGTTGGCAGAATGCACTCTCCAGGGCTGCAGACGGCAATGCCAGGGAACACCCACACAATGCCACACTGGTTCCAAGGCACCCCCTCTTAAAGGCTCCATGTGCACCCCCACTCCATGGTCCAGCCTTATCTGTGCAGAGCCCCTATCAGGGTCAGCTTATCTCTTTTGCATCAAGAGGGTGGGTACATGTGAGTGTGGGAGTCAGGGAACATGGGTGTGTGTTATGGCGTGTGTGTGAGTAGATCTGTGAGTATGAGGATTGTATGGGAATGAGTGTATGTGCGTGTGCATGATGTGTGACTCTCTGTCCATGTATGTGTGTATGTGTGTGTGTGAAGGGTGAATGTCTGTGGGTATGCTCATGGGTTCGTGGGTTTGTGTGTGTACGTTAATGGGTATGCTTGTGGGTTTGCGTGTGAGAGTCTATGAGTAAACTCCGTGGTTTGTGGATGTGTATACATGTGACTTGGTGTGACAACAAAGGTGTGGATGTCAGTCTTGGTTCTGCCATTTCATAACTCTTGAAAACTTAAACAAATCCCTTCCCTTTCTTTTTTCGTAAAATAGAATGGACAGGACAAGACAAGACGATCTTTTAAGTCTCCTTCCAGCTTTGATACACAACAACTGGTTTGGGGGTTGTGTACAAGTGTGTGAAGGCTGTGTGTGCACCTGTGCATGCGTGTGAGAGAGCATCAGGGTGGTGCTGTGCGAAACACATGGCTTGGAATTCGGATTCCACATTTATCAGTTATGTGGTCTCAGATTAGCCCCTTCCCCTCTCTGAGCCTTCCCTCTGCCGACAGGGCTAATGATTCCTATAAGGCTGCTTTGAAATCTAAGAAATATTGTTTGGGAAGTGCCTAGCCCAGAATCTGGCTCAGCTCCCTCTCTGAGATATGTGTGTGTGTGTGTGTGTGTGTGCGCATATGTGTGTTCCCACATACACACACGTGGGTACTCACGGGCACATGCTCCACTGTGCCAGTTGGTCCAGAGTACAGGGTAGGTGCCTAGATCATTCCTGCCTTCTGGGGTTTCTAACTTCTGTCTGTGCTGGGAACACAGTCACCCAGGAGAGAGAGCCTTGAGAAGACAGTCTCCCAACTACCTGTCTGGACCCACGTGGTCCTGAGGCCTCCCTGCTGCTCCAGACTGGCTGTCACATGGGTGCAGTGGCCTGGAAAGGAGGATTGGGGTGGGCAAGAGACAGGCTCCCAAATCCGATTAGTGCCCACCCGCCATCCGGAGTGTTAGAGACTAAAGAGATTCTTCTTAAAGGGTCAACTGCAAGTCTGGGATGGTGGCTGAGCTGATCTTGGGACTCCAGGCCCCTCTAGAACAACGTCTCAGGATGGGAGCCAGGAGCAGACAGGGCCTTGAGCTCAGAGAGCTCCCAGCCTGATGGAGAGAGCTGGAAGAGTCAGTCTAGCTCTGTGGCTGCCTGTGGTCTCAGGAAAGGAGGGCTTCAACTCTGGGCCTGGAAAAAGGAGGGGCAGAGGCTTGAGGGACTGGTAGAGACTGGGGAGAGAAGAAAGAGGGCATTCTAAGTAGGAAGATTAGCATGGGCAAAGTGGGAAGACTGGCCTGAGAAACTAACGTGACTGTGTGTGCGCTTCTATGTGTACTAGGGAGAGGGTGCCCTAGGGGCCTTGGAGAACATAAAATCCAACTTTTCATTTTATTGGTGAGGAAGCTGAGGCTAGAGAAGGAAGGGACGTTTCTCTGGTCAGAGTGAGGTCCTGACTGACTCCAGCTCAAGTCTAAGGTCTGCCTCCAGTTCCTGGGCTCTAAAGAGAGGCTGTCAAGCTGAGCTGCAGAGCCCCTCCTCCCCTCTTTTTGCTGATCCCATAGTGATCTTGGTGAAGCAGAGCAGAGGCTTAGCGGTGATGTCTGCCTTTAGACCAATGCGAGGGTCTAGGGCTGGACCCTGTATCCCTGTTCAGGGGTCTCAAACAAACCTGGAGTGGCTGCTTACACTTGGGCCTGATCCACAAGGGCATGTCCCAAGCCCAGACTCTGGATACCCAGAGAAGAACCCAACACTGAACCCCACGCTGGCTGGGCTCCAACACCCACACTAGCGAAAGCCCAAACCACTGACCCTGAGAGAACTCACAGCTGGGCTCTGAACACAAAGAAAAGGTCCCAGCACCCGGCTGAGCTTCCACTGCAGGCTCGGTACTGGGTCGCCACAACGCCATCCAGAAACTCCGCGAAGAACCCAGCATCCAAATAAGAGCACCCAGGTCCCAGCACACACCCTGAACACGAAGAGGAGATACCAACACCCCAACAGGGTCCATTTGGATCGGCTTCCAATCCAGACCCAGAACATCCTGATTCTATGCCTACAATGGATTCAGATGTGGGGCCCACACCGGGAATGGCTCAGGAGGCCTCCCTCCTTCCCATCCAGCTTCATTGAGGCTTATCCAGAGAGGTCTTCCAAGTTCCAAGACTTTTTCTTCAGAAATGCTTGATCATAGATCGGGATGACTGTGACTGGGGAAGGGGGCAGGAGGCCAGGCCTGTTCCCTTTGGGGGTAAGGGGAGGGGGATCCAGTTTGCAGGGCTGGGGTGGGAGAGGGCAGGCGAGGTGTGCGCCCCGACCCCTTCCACCAGGCGCGGGAGCTGGGGCGGAAGCTGTGCACCCTCGGAGGCCCTGCGCTCCCGGCACCGAGGGCCCCTAAACAGCCCGCGGGGCGCTGGGCGCGGGGCCAGGAAATCCGGCGCCGGCCCTTGAAGCGCACCCGGGCCGGGCGGGGGCGGGCTGGGCGCTGGCACCACGGCCGCCTGCAGAGCAACGTGACTGCGCGGGCTCGGGTCCCCACCGGGACAAGGCGGCCTCTGTGCCGACCCAGCTGATTCCTCTCCGGCTGCAAATCCCTTCCGGCTGACAGCCCTGCCGGCTGGGACCAGGCGTGGGAACGGGGAGCGGGGCTGGGGGCAAGGTGGGCGCGGAGGAGGGGAGCCCATTGGCAGGAGGCCCCCCGGGAGGCCACCTGCTCTGTACATCCAGGGTGGCAAGGGCTACCGTTGCGGACAGGGAAGCCGAGGCCAGGAGAGGTCGAATCTAGTTCAAGTCGCTCAACCTGTTTCTTGGTTAAAGCCAGAGTTCTGAATTAACTCTGTATTTGTTGTTGAGAGGTAGGTGGTATTATTACCATCAATTTATAAATAAGGGACTCTGAGGCTCAGAGTTGAAGCCGCCTGCCCAACGTCCTAAGACAAGAAGGGAGTGAGGCTGGGACTGGAGTCCAGGACTGCCCACTCCAAACATGGGGGCCAGGCCGTCCCAGCAAACCCCTGACCCCAGGTACTCACTGGACACACAGCCGGAGGCTCGGCATGGGCCTAAGTCACAGGGTCCCCCTGCTCAAGGCCTTGTGTCTGGTTGGCTCAGTGTGGTCGGCCCGGGGGATGAGTTGCGTTAATCTCCTGGAGGACAGAAGTGGGGCTGAAGGAGGGAGATGGGGTGAGGGTGGAGGTGCCAGGTGGCTGGACAGAGGACTGGAGGGCAATGCGTCTGGGAAATGACTTTCAAGAAACCCCTCTGCCCTCCGCATGCAGCTGGGGACGAAGCTGGAACCCCAGAGGCTAGAGATAGAGCCATGAGGTGGGCTGGGGAACCATCCAGCATCCAGCAACCAGCCTCACCCTGGCCTCCGGGGAACACGATGGGTCCGATGAATTCTGCGGAATTAAAAAATGGGGACTTCTCAGCAGGGAAAGAGCTCAGCTGGTTCCCGGACTGTCTGGCTTCTGTCCTGACTCCCACAACTGGGGCAGCTTGGGACTTTTTTCCATTCCTTGCCCAAGATTTGACCTAGACAAGGAGTGTGGGGGCTCAAGGGAGGAGGGAGGATGGCAGGGGCATGGGGGCGACTGCTGAGTGGGCACGTGACTGCCCGCTATGCGTGTGCCTGTGTCTGCACAAGATGAATATCTTTGTGATGCTTTTACACACATGTGCCTCTGAGAATGGTCGTGGTGGCTCTGGCGGGGTGGGTGTATTGTATCTGTGGGTGCTGTTCATGTCTGAGCACTTTGACCCTGTCAGGATCTGCGTTATCTCTCTGGGTCTGTGTGTTTGTGGCTAAACCTGTATCTGTGAGTCTTTGTGTGTGTCTGTTTCCGCCCCCAACAGAGCCCTGAATGCCATTTTGCTGCCTGAATGTGCAGAGGAATGTGGGGGGGACATGGGAGAGGGGAGCACATGTCCTGGGCTGCTGGCCTGTTGGTTATGGAAATCTACTGAGGCCTCCTGGAGCTGGGCAGCCCAGGCCAGGCCCAGAGCCAGGCTCTGCAGATTTTGCCCTTCCAGGCTCCTCCCATCCCTTCTCTGCAGGGCTGGGGACCTGCTGAGATGGGTTCTTGGTGGAGCAGAGAGCACTGCCTCCCTCCCACCACTCCCCAGATGGTTTGCCAGGCCTGGTGGGGGGGAGGGGAGTGAGGGGATGAGATTAGTTTCCTCTGAAGTCCTTCCCAGCCCTGACATTCTCTCCATTCTGTGACTGTTAAAGGGATTTAAAAAGGCAACTTTACCACCATTTTGGGGGATTGTGAAAGCAGTGGGGTCTCGGACTGTCAGAGCAAGAAGGGCTCCTAAAGATGATCTAGTCTCACCCCCTCTATCTTACGGATGAGGGCACAGGCCCACAGTGAGGGGTCCAGATCTCCCAGTCACCTTTTGGAAGGGCAAGAACCATGTCATCAGGCCTGCCGTCTCCCCATCGCCACGGGCTCGTCCCCCATCATACTGCGTGACCTACCCTGCACAGAGGAAGAGGCTTTTGAGAAGGCCTTGGAGGATGGGAGCATTTCAACACATGGAGGTGGGGTTGAGGCTCTGGGTGGCAAGAAGACACTGGTGAAGGTGTGAAAGTGGGCAGCTGAAGGGTGCAGTCAGGATGGAGCGTGGGAAGGCACCAAGTGAACACACTGGGTCCTAGGACTGAAACAGTGTGTCTGAGCTGTATGTGAGGGTCCTCGCAAGCAGGTGTGGACTTTATCCTACAGGTGAGTCTGGTAAGAGGTAAAATTGCCATGTAGCCGAGTGGTTTAGGGCACATGAGCTGCAGTTGAATCAGATTACCTTGTATTCCAATCCCAGCTCTAAGACTTTGGTAACTGTGTAACTACCCAGCCCTGAGCAGGTTACTTAAACTCTCCATAACTCACTTTTCTCATCATTGGAATGAAGGGAGTAGACCAGGCCCGGTGGCTTGCATCTATAATCCCAGCACTTTGGGAGGCCAAGACAGGACAATAGCTTGAGTTCAGGAGTTTGAGATCAGCCTGGACAAAATAGTGAGACCCTGTCTTTATTAAGAAAAAAAAAAAAAAAATGGAGGTAATGATGGTATTTCACTCCCATGGTTGTCATGAGAAAGAAATGAGAATATAGGCAAAGCCCTCAATGCCCGATCCTGGCCAGTGCTCAGTAATAGCTGTGATGCACCTGGCAGTGAGGTCTGTATTTAAGGCTAGTCCGGAGGGACAGAGAGAAGGCAGGGATACCGGGAGGAGTCCACAAGAATCATGTTGATGAGATGCCATGATGAGGTCCACGACACTGTCCCCTGGGTTAACTGGCTGGAGTCCTCAGCAGGGCTGCAGGAAGGTGGGCAGAACCCCTCACTGAGCGGTCTTGAGTTTGTCCCTGGGTGAACAGCACCTGAAAAACCATTTTCAGAGGAGGATTGGTGGAATGGGGAGGGAACTGGGGAGAGAAGATTCTCAGCTTCTGACAGCAGGAGGGTAGCGGGGTAGGGCCCAGGAGAGAGATTAGGGAAGTGTAGGTTGCTTACTGCTTGTGGTGCTGGAGGCTGCTGGTTTGGGAGAGGTCATGCACAAAGCGAAGAGAGAGGAAAGGGGCTCCCACAACCCAGGGAACCCCTTCTGAGCCAGAGCCTTGGGAGAAGCAGCAGCCACAGGGGCTGAGGAAACTGAGGCAAGCTGCGGTCAGAGAAGGTGAGGGAAGAGTGTGCTTCAAGGAGGGAGCAGTGAAGAGACCCCCGTCAGGGGAAACAGCAGGACAAGGAGGTCGAGGTGGAGGAAAAGGAGCACAGAGGCAGTCGGCTTTGGCATTGAAGAGGCCACCTGTGTAGAATCCGATTTGCAGAAGAGGGAACAGAACCCAAGCTGTGGCTAGGTGAGGGATTAATTAAAGGGATGGGGAAGTGGAGGCAGAGGCAGGTGTTCTGTGACTGCTCAGAAGCTTGGCTGAGGAGAAGGGGAATGACTTGTGGCAGCCAGACAGGGGAGGTTTGGAGCCTTCCGGGGACAGGGTGACGGGTGATATTCTCATATTTCCGGTGGAGAAACTGAGGCTCAGGGGTTAAGAAGCTTGTGCAAAGTCATGATAAATTATTGAGGGAGGGCAGCTCAAGCTCTCTGACTCTTAATGTAGTAATTTCCTAAATGGACAATTGAAATAGTATAATACACACACACACACACACACACACACACACACACACACACACGGATATTAGTTCTGATCACAGAAGTAAAACATGTTCATGGGAGAAATCTAGAAACAGATGCAATAGTGTAAGGGAAAAACACATAAATCACCTGTAATTCTGCCACACAGAGATAAGCATTTTTACCATTGTGTGTCATGACTTTCTACTGTTTTCCTCTGCCAGTATACATAAATACACACTGGGATCATGTTGTACAAACTGTTTTATAAATCCCTTGCTTCATTTAGCAACATAGCATAAATGCTTTTCCATAAGAATAAATATCCCTTGAGAATTATTTTTTTCTCTTTTAGCTCATAGTCTAGGCAGGAAGATAAGACTCACAGATGGGATCCTGCAGTAAGCAGTTGAGCACAATTAATGAGGTGGCGGGAAAGTGCCTGGATCCCTGGACTGGGAGCACAGTGAGCTGGCTCTTTGGCTCCTGACTTGGCCACTGATTAGTTATGTGGCTTTTAGCACTCATAGCATATTTGGGCCTTAGAACCCCAAGTATCTCCAAAGGGTTATCAATGAGTCTCTGAAGGCCAGCTGTCATCATGGCAAAAGGGTTGAAGGAGAGTCTCAGAAAATGAAACCATGCCGGGCGCGGTGGCTTATGCCCATAATCTCAGCACTTTGGGAGGCTGAGGCAAGTGGATCACCTGAGGTCAGGAGTTCAAGACCAGCCTGGCCAACCCGGTGAAACCCCGTCTCTAAAATACAAAAATTAGCTGGGCATGGTGGACCATGCCTGTAGTCTCAGCTACTTGGGAGGCCGAGGCAAGAGAATCACTTGAAACCAGGAGGCGGAGGTTGCAATGAGTCAAGATCACACCACAGCACTCCAGCCTGGGCAACAGAATGAAACTCTGTCTCAAAAAAACCCAACAACAACAACAAAAAGAAAATGAAACCACATTATCATCGTGATTCTGTGGGTCAATTTCTTCATCAGAAACTTGGGAAGCGTATTTACCTATCCTGCCTGCCAGAATTGGTGATAATCAAATCAGATTATTTATTTATTTATTTATTTTTTAGACTGAGTCTCACTCTGTCACCCAGGCTGGAGTGCAGTGGCACGATCTCAGCTCACTGCAGCCTCTGTCTCTGGGGTTCCAGCGATTCTCCTGCCTCAGCCTGCCGAGTAGCTGGGATTACAGGTGAATTCCCGACCTCAGGTGATCCACCTGCCTTGGCCTCCCAAAGTGCTAGGATTACCGATGTGAGCCACCATGCCCGCCTTAGGTTAATTATTATGATGCCTACAAACAACTAATATTTGGATAATGTTTTGCTGTTTACCCACATTATCTCACTTAATCATTCCAACAATCCTGTGGGCTAGGTAGTGTTTTTGTACTCTATTTTTCTGGATAAGGAAACCATGGCTTGGAGAGGTGGGGTCACTTGTTCAAGGTCAAAGATAGTGGTAGAGTTGGGGTTGAAGCCTAGTCTCCTTGTTACTAAAGCCATGAATCTTTGCACTATGCCACTGTGATGTGTTCTGCAGGCCTGCAGAGGAGAGGGACATGGAAAAGAGGAAAATTTAAAAAAGTAGAATGCCAAGCTGCTTCATCCTTGGTTTAGCTGTTGTTGTCCCAGGTACCAATATCTGTGGGGAGTTGCCACCCCCTGGTGTTCCGTGTGTGATATTTCCTGGAAGGGAGGAGAGCCAGCAATCTGCCTGCCCCAGTAGAGAAGTCGGGTGGGATGAGCTCAGAATAATCCCAGCTTGTCCTTTTAGAGTCAGGGCGGGGGTGGGGGAGCGGTGGTCGGTGCATATTTCACCCAACAGTTCTGAGTAGAAGCTTGGTATATTTCAGGCCCCACTTGCTCCTTATCCTCACTAGGGTGCCCTTGCGCAGGGTTAGCAGCCAACTGACAATATTTTATTTCTGACTCAAGTGCTAGGTTAGAAGGGTGTTACATCATAATTATTTTCTAAACTCTACATTAATGTTTCATATGCACTTCTGTATCTGGGATACAACTCAATAGAAAAACATGGGATTTTTAGCAATGCTTAGGGAATAATTTTTACTCTGGGCTGAAAAATTTGTCACTGGCATAGCATCAAATGGCAGAGTGGCACAGCCAGCACCTGAAGATGTGTACTTTAAAGCAGGCTTTCACCTGTTACCTCATTTTACAGTACCATAGCCTTCCGAGGAAGGTATTTATTTTCATTTTACACATGAGAAGATAGACTCAAGATTCCCCCCACCCCCTCTACCCAACTGGTTGAAGTCAGGGAACTTTCCAAGACCCCACACTGCCCCCTTGTGGCAGTCCTCATGGCTGACTCAGTAAATAGGCCATAGTGGCATGCCCAAATGAGATCGATGTTGCCTCCAAAATCTAATATGTTGGGCTTCTTTCTTTGTGATGGGAGATGCCAGATGCAACAACTATCCTTAATCTTGCAAGAGATATTTTCGTGTTCACCTTATAAAGGATACTTTGATGTACTAGAGACCATTGGAAGCAAAAAATTTCACTAAGGTGGTAGGTTCCTCGGGTTTGGTTTGGGATTTGTTTCCTATCATCTGTTACATACCTGTCTTACCAGCGTGCCTAGGGTATCAAGTAGTACTCACCCTGTCCAATCAATATGATTTTATCAGTGTAGTAGGCCAGCATGATCTCCCATGAAACGGTGAAATGATTAGGTCATAGCAGGCTAGATTTTGATAGAGGGCTGGAGAGTTGATATAGCTTTGAGCGAAAAAAGTGAAGGTGTAAGGCCGGACGCGGTGGCTCAAGCCTGTAATCCCAGCACTTTGGGAGACCGAGGCGGGTGCATCACGAGGTCAAGAGATCAAGACCATCTTGGTCAACATGGTGAAACTCCATCTCTACTAAAAATACAAAAAGTTAGCTGGGCATGGTGGTGCGTGCCTGTAGTTCCAGCTACTCAGGAGGCTGAGGCAGGAGAATTGCCTGAACCCAGGAGGCGGAGGTTGCAGTGAGCCGAGATCGCGCCATTGCACTCCAGCCTGGGTAACAAGAGCGAAACTCCGTCTCTAAAAAAAAAAAAATCAGTGTAGAAAAAAGTGAAGGTGTATTGCTAACTCCACGAGGTTCTGCTTTAAGTCCCCACTGACTGGCATTCCTAGCTCTCTGTCTTTGGATATGTTGTTTTATAGTATACCAAGGAAGTTTTGACCTTTCTCCTTAATGTAATGTAGGCCACCTTTAAGTCCAAGTTTCAGTTAGCCAGCCCAGTAAGCTGCTACAGCCACTCTCAGTTTCTTGAGATAACATATCTGTGTCAATGAATTCAGTGCAATAAAAAATTACAGTTTTCTTTCTCAGGTATAACACTCTTGGAATCCACTTCGATAAATATTTCCCAGCCTCGCAAAACGTATACTGACAAAAACTTGTGATTCTTTGGGTGTTTTTGATATCTATTCTTTTTTTTTTTTTTTTTTTTTTTTTTTGAGACAGAGTCTTGCTTTGTCACTCAGGCTGCAGTCCAGTGGCATGATCTTGGCTCACTATAACCTCTGTCTCCCGGGTTCAGGCAGTTCTCCTGCCTCCAAGTAGCTAGGATTACAGGTGCCCGCCATACAAATACAAAACACCCGGCTAATTTTTGTATTTTTAGTAGAGATGGAGTTTTGCCATGGTGGCCAGGCTGGTCTCAAACTCCTGACCTCAGGTGATCTGCTTGCCTTGGCCTCCCAAAGTGCTGGGAATACAGGTGTGAGCCAATGCGCCTGGCCCCTGTTCTTTCTTAATTTGTGTAAATTTAAGGTTGTATAAGTGTAGTTTTATTACATGGATAGTTTGACTCGTGGTAACATCTGGGCTTTTAGTGTATCCATCACCCAAATAGTGTACATTGTACCCATTAAGTAATTTCTCATCCCCCACCCTCCTCCCACCCCTCCATCCAATGTCTATCATTCCACACTCTATGCCCATGTGCACACATTATTTAGCTCCCACTTATAAGTGAGAACATGTGGTATTCAACTGTTTCAGAGTTGTTTCACTTAGGATAATAGCTTCTAGTTCTATCTATTTTACTGCAATAGGCATGATTTCATTCTTTTTTATGGCTGCACAGTATTCCATTGTGTATATATGCCACATTTCCCTTTTTTTTTTTTTTTTTTAAAAAAAAAGACAGGGTTTCACCATGTTGGTCAGTCTGGTCTTGAACTCCCGACCTCAGGTGATCCGCCCGCCTTGGCCTCCAAAGTGCTTGGATTACAGGCGTGAGCCGCCACGCCCGGCTGCCACATTTTCTTTATTCAATCATCCATTTGGCTCCTATTCTGAGTCACACTTTGTAGTCCTGTAGTCCTTCTCTTTCTCTTTGGATCTATTGCAATTTGAGTATTATTATGTGTCTGGAAGCAATGATAGATCATGTGCATGGATTTTGAAAACCGTCAGGATGCTTCTTCAAGGTGACTACCTCTAGCAAGATAACTACAGAATCCTCAGGAAAGGGGCAGCTAACACCTTCAGATGAGAGGAAGGGCTGCTTATTATGGCAAAGAGGACTAGACTATCATTTGGGGGTTCAAGAGAGTTTAAATCTACCCAAATACCTCTATTACAGTTCTCAGAATCTGTCTTTTTCTATCAACAATATAACTTCACATTTAAAAAGCAAGGCTGTGAATCTAATTTATATGTAATTTGGTCAACCACAGGAACAGATTCTGGTTTTCAGAAATCTAGGCTTTGCACTACAAAAAATAAAGGATTCCCTCAAGCTGGTCATGTTTTCTGGATTCCTACTTATGTAGCCAGCTGAGAATTTAAAGCTCCGACCTTGCCATTTTATTTTTCCAACATGCTCAGAGGAAGCCAGCCCTTCCCACAGTCTTTGTATTCCTTATTTCTATCATAATGTTCTTTTTTAAATCTTTTTTTTTTTTTTTTTAAGACAGAGTCTTGCTCTGTCACCCAGGCTGGCGTGTAGTGGCGTGATCTCAGCTCACTGCAACCTCTGCCTCTTGGGTTCAAGTAATTCTCTACCTCAGCTTCCCAAATAGTTGGGTTTACAGGCATGTGCCACCATGCCTAGCTAATTTTTGTATTTTTTTAGTAGAGACAGGGTTTCACCATTTTGGCCAGGCTGGTCTTGAACTCCTGACCTTGTGATCCACACTCCCGGCCTCCCAAAGTGCTGGGATTACAGGCATAAGCCACCACGCCCGGCCTTTAAATCTATTTTTTTATCCCTCCTTTTTTTTGCCAACCAAGAAACAGCACTGAGATTTCTATGATAATGTTCTATTACTATAGCTACTTAGTATTAAGTAGTTTATTAAGGTAATTTTACACAGTATTTTAAATAATATAAGCAAACCATCATGTGAAGTCAGGTGTGAAATTTTTCTCTTGTGGCATCATGTCAGAGCTCAAAAATTTCTAGACTTTAGAAGACTTTGGATTAAGCTGCTTATTACTAGCCTTGTCATTGATAGGCCCTTAATTATAGCCAGTTATAGGTAATAATTTAAGTAACGGCATTAATGTTGCTTGTCATGGACTAGCAGTGTCCCCTTTTCCAATATGGATATGACAGCCACATATCATAAGAGGACATGAACAGATCTGAGTGATGCCAGGGGTGGGTTTTGTCAAACCCAGTTTAGCTGCGTCCTGAGATGTGCTCACGTCGCCTGCAACAGTGCCCCACCTTTTGTTCAATGGAGATCCCTGTCCCCGCCCCTCCCCCACTCTCCGTGCCTCATTTCCTAACACCACCAGGGTGTGTTTCAGGGTGTAGCATTCAGTCCAAACTGTTGGTAAGCTGGTCTCCACGACCACGTAGCTGCCTGGGCCTTCGTGTGAAATTCAGGGTTGCACCGTCATGTATTTGCTTTCTTTTCTCCCTGCTTCACTTCTCTTTCCCCCTCACTCTTGCCCTGGGATCGTATTTTCCAAGAAAGATTTAACATGTAAACTTTGCCTCAGGTTCTCTTTTATAAGGGACCTGGGCTAAGACAGAACTCTAGAAGGGCAGTGACTGGCCCCAAAGCGGGTACTTTTTGTTTTGCTCGGTTTTGTTTTTGTTTGTTGTTGTTGTTGAAAGCAACAGAAATAGCTTAAGATAAAAAGGAGAGAATTTTTTTTTTTTTTTTTTTAGGGGAACGTAATTCAAAGAATCAAAGAAAAGACTGAATGAATCTATAGATAAGATGGGAACCAGAGAAAATCTGCTCATCTATGTAACAGAACCAATGGACGGTGTTAGTGGTGTGGGTTGAACACCCCTACTCTGAAAATCCAAAATCTAAAATGCTCCAAAGCCTGAAACTTTTTGAGCTCCCGCATGTAGAAATTTCACACCTGACTTCATGTGATGGTTTGTATATATTATGTAAAATATTGTATACAATTACATTCAGGCTATGTGTATATAGTATATATGAAACATAAACAAATTTCATGCTTAGACTTGGGTCCTATTCAAAAGATATCCCATTATGTATATACAAATATGCCAAAATCTGCAAAAAAAATCCAAATCCAAAAACTGAGATACTTCTGGTCTTAAGCATTCAGATAAGGAGGAATATTCAACCGGTAGTTTTAAAAGATGTCCACAAATCTTTCTATCTTCAAGCGGTGGAACCTAGTTCCCTATAGGTGAGTGTGAACTGTAGCTGGTGACTGATTCCTACTGAATAACACGTGCTGGAAATGAGAGCGTGAGACTTCGGAGGCTAGGCCACAGAAAACATTGTGGCTTCCACCTTCCTCTGCCTTTGATCACCTGTTGCTGCCATGTCATGGAGACAGTAAGGCAGCCCCGGGGGAGGTCTAGGTGGTGAGGAACCGAGTCCTGCCACCAGCCACATGAGTGGACCAAGTGAGTCAGTCCTCTTGCCTCAGTCAAGCTGGGACTGCAGATGACTGTGGCTTGGCCGACAGCTTTAGTACAATCTCATAAGAGACCCTGGGCCAGAACTAGCAGCTAAGAACTCCAGAATTCATGACCTACAGAAACTGTGAGGTAATGAATATGTGTTATTTTCAGCCACTGAGTTTTAGGGTAATCTATTTTGCAGCAGTGAATAACTAACACAGTAACATTAAGGTATCCTCAATGGTTATTGATCTTTGTGTCACCATTATTAGTATTATTATTATTTTTGAGATGGAGTCTTGCTCTGTCACATAGGCTGGAGTGCAGTGGCACAATCTTGGCTCACCGCAACCTCTGCCTCCCAGATTCAAGTGATTCTCCTGCTTCAGCTACCCGAGTAGCTGGGATTAGGCATCCACCACCACGCCCAGCTAATTTTTGTGTTTTTAGTAGAGGTGGGGTTTCACCATGTCGGTCAGGCTGGTCTCGCACTCCAGACCTCAGGTGATCCGCCCACCTCGGCCTCCCAAAGTGCTGGGATTACAGGCGTGAGCCACTGTGCCTGGCTGTGTGACCATTATTATCCCCATCTGCAACTAAGGATGATAACAGTACCTTACTTAGACAGCTGCGTATAAGGATATAAAACACTCAAGAGAGTGCCTAGGACAGAGTGAGAAGCCAGTAGATGTTAGTTGTAGTGATAGTACTGCTGCTGCTACTCCTACTAACATCTATTAACTTCTCACTCTGTAATCCCAAGATTCAAATTCTCAGGAAAGAGAATATGATTAACTTCTCTTGGGCCATATGACTTCCTCTTGGGTAAGGGAGGAGGCAGTTTGATAAGCAATCCCAGCAAGTCTGTATTTCCTCAAAGGAAATTAAGATGCTATTGTGAGATTAAGAAAGAGTAGTTGCAAGACAGACAAAAGGAACACCCACTACATAGGGTGTATATACTTTTAAGGCTTTTTAAATATAAACCCAAATTGCTTTCCCAAAATAGATCCATCTACACTCCCACCAATAGCCACAAAAACAGCCTTCTCTCTTCATCTTTGCCAACTTTGCTATTATCTTGAAGAAAACACAAAGAGCCAGATTAATGAATGGAAAATAACATCTTATTGTTTAAGTCTGTGTATGAGTCCAAAGAAATTCTGGCTGGGCCTGGTGGCTCACGCCTGTAATCCCAGCACTTTGGGAGGCTGAGGTGGGTGGATCACTTGAGGTCAGGAGTTTGAGACCAACCTGGCCAACATGGTGAAACCCCATCTCTAATAAAAATACAAAAAGCTGGGCGTGGTGGGATGTGCCTGTAATCCCAGCTACTTGGGAGGCCAAGGCAGGAGAATTGCTTGAACCCGGGAGGTGGAGGTTGCAGTGAATGGAGATCATGCCAGTACACTCTAGCCTGTGTGACAGAGCGAAACTCCATCTCAAAAAGAAAGAAAGAAAGAAATGCCTGATCCATGTTGTTGGCGCCCCCTGCCAAAAAAAAGAGAAATGCCTAAGACTAGGTAATTTGTAAAGAAATGAGGTATAGGCCCGGCATGGTGCCTCACACCTATAATCCCAGCACTTTGGGAGGCCAAGGTGGGTGGACTACCTGAGCTCAGGAGTTCGAGACCAGGCTGACCAACATGGTGAAATCCTATTTCTTCTAAAAATACAAAATTAGCTGAGTGTGGTGGTGGGCGCCTGTAATCCCAGTTACTCTGGAGGCTGAGGCAGGAGAACTGCTTGAACCTGGGAGGCAGAGGTTGCAGTGAGCTGAGATTGCACCATCGCACTCCAGCCTGAGCAATGAGAGCGAAACTCTGTCTCAGAAAATAAATAAATAAATAAATAAATAAATAAAGTTTAATTGGCTCATAATTCTGCAGGCTGTACAGGAAGCATAGTGGCTTCTGCTTCTGGGGAGACCTCAGGGAACTTATTACACAATCATGGCAGAAGGTGAAGGGGAAGCAGGTATGTCTTACATGACTGGAGCAGGAGGAAGAGAGAGAGGGAGCATGTGCCACACACTTTTAAACAACCAGATCTCATGAGAACTCTCTCAGGAGAACAGTACTAGGAAGATGGTGCTAAACCATTAATAAGAAACCACCCCCATGCTCCAATCACCTCCCACCAGGCCCCACCTACAACACTAGGGATTACAATTCATCAAGAGATTTGGGCGGAGCCACACACCCAAACCATGTCAGTCTGCAGTTCTTTACTTGTGAAGTTGGACATGTTTCCATTGGTCATCTGTATATCACGTATCACGAATTACAGGAATTGAGACTCTCAAGATAGAGAAGCTGAATAGTACTGGAGACAGTGGTGAGCAATGAATCCTACAAAGCACACAGCTGAAATTCAATGAATGATGAAGATATGTCTGAGAATCTTTAGTACTAAGTGTGAAGAATTCTTGAAACAGAAGAGACATGTAAGTAGGCAAAACCGATTAACAGACTGTATTCTTGGAAATTATCTTGCTACATTGTGATTTTACTATTAGATAAAAATTGGTAAAAAATATTTATAGCCAGATACAAGAATGAACGTAACTGGACAAAACCTGAAATAGAAGCAAATTGTCTCTACATGAAAGTGAAATATAGCACTGATATCTGGAAATGTTGTTATGAACAACTTGACCTCTAAAAGTTAACTTATCTTAGATTACCAGTGTCAATATTTAATATAGAAGGCTTATGCATGCAATAAAACTTTGGAATTCTCCTACTGAAAGTAGACATTCCTCTGGTTATTAGAAATAAATCCAGATGTCTGCAAATTTAAGTAGTCTGGGTTTTGTTGTCTGTTCTGCTGCAACTTGGACTGAAAGCATTGTCTTTTACCTTAAGTTTTTCATAATGTTAGGCTTACA
The DNA here is from genome assembly GCF_009761245.1 of Sapajus apella. Lineage (NCBI taxonomy): Eukaryota > Metazoa > Chordata > Mammalia > Primates > Cebidae > Sapajus > Sapajus apella. Next base: position 15,078,543 of record NW_022437002.1, read on the forward strand.
GAAAAGTTGCAACAAAGCTAGAATAATACAAAAACCCAATGAGCACTTTACACATCTGTGTGTGTGTGTGTGTGTATGTGTGTGTGTGTGTCTGTTGGGGGGGGTGTGTGTGTGTATGTACTTTTTCTGAATTTTCAAGAGTAAGTTGCAGAAATGAGGCTCCTTTACTCCTAAATATTTCAGTGTATATATAGAACCCAAATAAGAACATTATCTTAATAACCTCAATAAAATGATCAAAACTAGGAAATTAACATCAATACCTACTATTTTGTAATCTACAGACCTTGTTCAGGTATCTCCAGTTGTTCTAACAGAGTTCTTTATAGCAAAAGAAGATTTTTATTCAAGTATTGATTCCAGTTGCCATGTCTCTTTAGCATTTTTTTTTTTTTTTTGAGATGGAGTCTGACTTTGTTGCCCAGGCTGGAGTACAGTGGCACAATCTCTGCTCACTGCAACCTCTGCCTCCCAGGTTCGAGCAATTCTCCTCCCTCAGCCTCTTGAGTAGCTGGGATTACAGGCTCGAGCCACTACACCTGGCTAATTTTTGTATTTTTAGTAGAGACAGGGTTGGCCAGGCTGGTCTTAAACTCCTGACCTCATGATCCAACCGCCTCGGCCTCCCAAAGTGCTGGGATTACAGGCGTGAGCCACTGCACCTGGACTGATCTTTTTTTTTTTTTTTTTTCATAAAACATTTGATGTGTTTGAAGGCGCTAGTACCTTAACTTCTATTGCTGCTGTAACAAATTACTGCAAAGTTAATGGCTTAAAATGACACTAATTATCTTATAGTTCTGGAGGTGTAAAGTCTGAAGTGAGTCTCAGTGGGCTCATATCAGGTGCTGGCAGGGCTATGCTCCTCCCGAAGGCTCTAGAGGAGAATCCATTCCTGTCTTCTAGAGGCCACCCCCTTTCCTTGACTCAAGTCTCCCATTTTCAAAGCCAGCAACTTTATACTGCCATCTGTCTGGTTCTCTCTCTTTTGTCTTTGTCTTCCACTTATTTGGACTCTTGTGATTACATTATGTGCTCCCTCAGGATAATCCAGGGTATGCTCCGCATCTCACAATCAGCCAACTGGCAACTTGCATTCCATTTGCAATCCCTGTTCCCGTTTGCCATGTAATCTAATATATTCATGGGTTCCGAGGATCAGGACATGGACATCTTCTGCCCACCACCACAAGCCACTTTATTTTTAGAATGTTGTTTAATTTTGGCTTATCTGATGCTTCCTGATGATTCGATTCAGATTATGCAGTTTTGGAAGAAATATCAGATTTTTTTTAGCCAATTGATCTTATATATGGACACTTTCCTTAACTCTTGTATGGGTTTTAGTGTCTTGATTATTTTGGATTTTCTGTGTATGCTCGTATCATCTGTGAATATTAATAACAGGTTTTTTTCTTCCCATTTTAACACTTATAATTTTTCTTGTTGTATTGGCCAAGACCCCTAGCATTGTGGTATCCAGCTGGGATACCAGGCATGTTTTTCCTTGTTCTTGATCTTACTGGAATGCATCTAAAATTCTATGCTAAGTCTGTATAATGTGCTGTAGGATTTTTTTCTTATAGCTTTTTATCAAATTAAGACAAATCCCTTCTATTTCTAACTTTGCGAAATATTTTTTCATTGAAAGATGTTGAACTTTGTAGGAGTCATCCCTTGCCCTCTGAAGCACATGTGTCTTACCAAGGCCTTCAGAGTTCTTGCCACTTCCTGCTCACTAGGTCCAGTTAACATGACATCATCAAAGTGGTGTTCTGTGGGGCGGTCAAACAGTTCAAGACCCTTTTATTCTATTATGATGGAGAGAAGAATTACCATAGCCCTGAAGAAATGTGAATTTTGTGACTGTAAACATGAAACCTGCAAATGCATGATGATATCTGTCCTATGTTAAGGCAAACTTCTATGGATCCTCCTAAACAAAACAAAATATTCAAACACCTTTAGACTTTCCTTACCAAAAAACTCATCTTTCACACTTCATAGCTCTACGTACCCAAAGCATGTCTTACTTTCTTCACATATGGAGTTATTTTCCTTTTCCTTTTTAATTTTTTTAAAATTTATTTTTCATTTTTTTTCTTTTTTTTAAGATGGGGTTTCACCATGATGGCCAGGCTGGTCTTGAACTCCTGACCTCAGGTGATCCACCCACCTCGGCCTCCCAAAGTGCTAGGATTACAGGCGTGAGCCACCGCGCCCAGTCAGTTTTTCATTTTTTCGCTCTTGTTGCCCAGGCTGGAGTGCAACAGTGTAATCATGGCTCACCGAAATTTCCACCTCCCAGGTTCAAGCAATTCTCCCGTCTCAGCCTCCTGAGTTGCTGGGACTACAGGCATGCACAACTATGCCCAGCTAACTTTGTATTTTTAGTAGATATGAGGTTTCACAATGTTGGCTAGGCTGGTCTCAAACTCCTGACCTCAGGTGATCCACCTGCCTTGGCCTTTCAAAGCGCTAGGATTACAGGTGTAATCACTGCGCCTGGCCTTCCTTTTTAATGTTAGTTCCCATATATTGATTAGAATTTTTGGCCGGGCGCGGTGGCTCAAGCCTGTAATCCCAGCACTTTGGGAGGCCGAGGCAGGTGGATCACGAGGTCAAGAGATCGAGACCATCCTGGTCAATATGGTGAAACCCCGTCTCTACTAAAACTACAAAAAAAATTGGCTGGGCATGGTGGCGCGTGCCTGTAATCCCAGCTACCCAGGAGGCTGAGGCAGGAGAATTGCCTGAACCCAGGAGACGGAGGTTGCAGTGAGCCGAGATCGCGCCATTGCACTCCAGCCTGGGTAACAAGAGCGAAAACTCCGTCTCAAAAAAAAAAAAAAAAAGAATTTTTACAAATTCTTAGAAATCTTAATTTTCAATAAAAACTAGCAAGCATTGTAAACTGTCTTATCATTTTATAATTTCTGGAAACGTGCTTCCTCATAGGACGGTTTTTTCATATTTGCTAACAGATCCAAATATATTTAGTCTTTTTATAAAAATTTAAAAGCCAAAAATAAAATTAAACTTATGTCCAGTAATTTATGTTTTAGTATTTTATGTTAATTGGAAATAACCTAGTTATTCAGTGAATATCTATCATTTAATTTAAGCTACCAAAACCCTAAGGGTGCAGTTAATAAAGAGATTTAGCGAACATTTTTTAAGCAGACATACTATAAAACATAATTGTTGTTAAAAAGTTCATTTATAAACTTTATCCAAGTTATAGCTATTCAGATCACTTGTTTTTAACAATTATGCCTAGAATACTCATGAAAGTTAAATGAAACATTAGACAAAGCTAGCCATCATCTCAGGTTATTTTCCCATTAACCCTTTATACATCATGTGCATATCAGGCAGTCATTGCTAAAGCAGGAACCCTAAAGTAAAACACATGGATATTTCATTGATAATCCAGAAGACACAGCTGTTTTTATTAAATGAATAATATTAAACTAGTCTTATTTGCCAATGATTTTTCCACGTCAGGTAAACTTGACAAGCATTTTGGGTTAGTTCCTATATTTCTAGCAGTTTTAGGTATGCTCATTTATCTCTAAATCAAATCAGATAATGCCTTTTACTAGTATTAATAGAAAAGACTTTTAAGATATTTCATTTGCTCAATTTTTAAATAGCCAAAAATCACGCCCACAAGAAAGAAAGTAGACAGATGGGGCAGAGCATATAGTTAGCAGGGGCCCAAAAGGAGGGGTTTAGTTGACTGAGGAGTTTTCATGGGAGAAGCAGGATCCAACAGAGAGAGCAGAAACCTCCCCGTACCCCCCCATCCCCACCAAAATTACAAGCTTCCAAGTAAGCTGACTTATGATGATAGAGCTCTTAAAAAATCCTTTTAAAATATCTTACAATCAGGTTTCAGCTGGGACAAACAGCAAATATTCCTGGCAATATTAAATTCCTCTCCCCCACCCCCACCCCATGAGTATATTTCAGCTTAGGAGAGAAGGCCAAACACACTAGACATGCCTATCATGCTGCAAACATACAAACAATCCAAACGAACTTTTGCAAGTGTCTCTTTCCTAAGCTAAATGAATGAACTGTAAAAAGAATTTATGGTGGGCTTAAAGGATTTGAACTTTGTTGTGATTTTAGATTTTTAATCTTGTTAAGGGAGTCCCTAATGCTAGCTGTTATACTCTTTTATGTCTTAAAAAAAATAAGTAAGTTACTCAAGGTCTTTGACTTCTGTGAAGAGTCTTTTAAAAAAAGAGGCAATGAAAACGTTTGAAATCTTTTCAGGAGCTTCTGTACCTCAGTAAGTACCCCTGGTGAGTCTAATTTGGGAGCCGCCTTTTTGTTTGTTTGTTTTGTTTTGAGACAGCATCTCGCTCAGCCTCCAGGCGCCAGGCTGGAGTGCAGTGGGGCCATCTTGGCTCACTGTAACCTCTGCCTCCCAGGTTCAAGCAATTCTCCTGCCTCAGCCTCTGGAGTAGCTCGGACTACAGGCACACGCCACCACACCCAGCCAATTTTTGTATTTTTACTAGAGATGGGGTTTCACCATGTTGGCCAGAATGGTCTCGATCTCTTGACCTCATGATCTGCCTGCCTCAGCCTCCCAAAGTGTTAGGATTACAGGCATGAGCCATCGCACCCGGCCGGGAGACTTCATTTTTAAATGCCCTTCTTAAAGTGCAATGTTGTTCCTATGGAATGTTCCACGTAATGGTCATTGTAATTTTAAATTTTCTTTGGCATAATTTGCCCATCAGTTAAAAAATATGCAAGATAATGGACCATCATGTTTGAACATGTGGCCGGCTGGAATCTCTGAAGGAGCACTATTTTTGCATACCATTTTGTTTCTTATTAATCTCTCAAGAGCAAAAAGAAAAACCATACAAATATACTAGCTGCAAACGGTGCAACCTACATTTCTGTATTACCATGTATTAGCTACAAATGGGACACAAACAACATTTCTGTTTGGTTATTTGTTGGGGTGCTTCTAACCGTTTTGTTTGGTGCCTGCACATGCAGCTGCAATAACCTGTGTGCCTCCAATAGACAGAAAGTCAAAATAGCGTTGACTCATGCCTGTTAGCATGCTATTTTGTTCTTGGAAGATGTTCAGAAACAAGAGAAATCTAGCTTGCCAACATTTAAAATTAGGTGGGCAGAAACCCAAAGAGTACTCACCAGTTGGATGATGTCCCTGAGGCCGTTATAAAACCGAATCCTGAATACAGTCAGAGCTCAGCCAGAAGGAGTGAGTCCAAAATCTATGAGGAGACGGACAGAAACAAAAAGGTGGCTCATGAAAGGGAGGAGCCCAGGGAGCCCAGGTGGGTACCGCACTCTATTCCTGGGGCCACCAGTCTTTCCAAGGTGAGCTCGCTTCACTCTCACCTCTGACACCAGTTGTCGACCTATAATGAGTGACAAAGAGACCAATTCTCCAAAGCAAAGAGTTTATTGGAAATAGCAAAGGGATTGCAATCTGGAATACACATGCTATAGCAACCATATGCATATCTGGGGAGGCTGGGGTGAAAGGAAACTTTTTTTTTTTTTTTGAGATGAAGTCTCACTCTGTTGCCCAGGCTGGAGTGCAATGGGGTGATCTTGGCTCACTGCAACCTCTGCCTCCCAGATTCAAGTGATTCTCCTGCCTCAGCCTCCTGAACAGCTGGATTACAGGTGCCCAGCACCACCCCTGGCTAATTTTTGTACTTTTAGTAGAGACGGGGTTTCACCATGTTGGTCAGGCTGGTCTCAAACTCCTGACCTTGTGATTTGCCCACCTTGGCCTCCCAAAGTGCTGGGATTACAGGCGTGAGCCACTGCACCCGGCCCAGGAAACTTTTAAAGACAAAACAAGAAGTCCACATAAGGTCTTTTGTAAGCATAGTTTACAGGGGCTTGTTGCAGGAGCTGGCATCAATTCATTGGTGAAGACACTTGTTGCTAGATAAATGTCCTTGTGTGGCCAGGCGTGGTGGCTCACACCTATTATCCCAGCACTGTGGGAGGCCGAGGCGGGCAGATCACGAGGTCAGGAGTTCAAGTCCAGCCTGACCAACATGATGAAACCCCGTCTCTACTAAAAATACAACAATTAGCTAGGCGTGGTGGTGCATGCCTGTAATCCCAGATACTCAGGAGGCCGAGGCAGGAAAATCACTTGAACCTGGGAGGTGACGGCTGTTGTGAGCCAAGATCCCACCATTGCACTCCAGCCTGGGCGACAGAGCAAGACCAGGTCTCAAAAAAAGAAAAAAATTGAAATCTTAGATTTAATTACATGCAACAGTACATACGGGGCATTTAAAATATACCTGCTACATAGTGTATGCAAAAAATTTTAGCTGTTATTGTTGCATCATTTTAGTTGTGTTTCTGGAGGAGGGGGAAGAGAACTTCCATTTTTTTGTGTGTTAGTCAAGTATGGGAAAAATAGGGTTGGGGAAGACCTGTTAAAACCACTGCAGCTTTGTAATCACAGCAACAACAAATGCAAAAATGATCCTAATGAAAAAAACTCACATACTTTAAAAAAAGTTAAACCCCTAATGAGAAGTAACTGTGAATTTAGGACTTTAGCTTAAAAGATGAAGGTAGCTTGACGAAGAGGATGTAAAGAAGGGATCTAAGTGCTGATTTATGGAGCTAAGTATAAAATGCACGAATACCAGGGGAAACTTCCCATCAGTTACTTCCATGACAAAGCTGTTTTGGGGAAACATTTCTGCTTTTTCTCATCAGGAAGTTTGTTTGTATATACGATAGCTAGCTGCATGGGTAGTAGGTTGTGTTTAGCAAATACTTACAATTTGAAACCACAGATCATAAGCTTCCTGAGGAATGTTCCTGAGTGTGACTCACGGAGGGGTTGGCATTTGGTTTAGCGTTTGCAAATGAGATATTCTTAGGAACTCTGATATTGATTGAGGATTCGGAGGTGATCAGAGGTGAGTTCATTGCAGCAAAGAATATTGTTGCGTAGGTTAATTTTCTCTCTTTTTTCTTCTTATATGTGGGCACTTATTTATTGATTTGTAGCCTGTTCTTGCTATATGATTATTTATTATGATTCCTGCTGTCTACTAATTAATCTTCATTAATTCTATTATTCTTCACTATTAATCATTAATTATTCTTCACTATTAATTAATTGTCATTAATTCTTCCTTATTTTCCAATCCTCATTCTCCAGCCTTTTATTATTTCTGTTAACCCCAATTACTTCCCTTATTGCTTAAAAAAAGAGCTCTTTTGTATCAAGAGCCCTGATACAATTATTGCTGGTATATATAGCAAAACTATTGACTTCTATATGTTATTTTATTTTACTTTTTTGAGACAGGGTCTCACTCTGTCACCCAGACTGGAGTACAGTGGTGCAACCATGGCTCACGGAAGTCTCGACCTCGTGGACTCAAGCAATCTTCCTGCCTCGGCCTCCCAAAGTGCCAGGATTATAGCTGTGAGCCACCATGACAGGCTTTATATGTTATTTTTATATCAGGCCATCTCACTAAACACTCAGTTTCAATGCTTGTCTTGAATTTTGAATGTTAATTTTAATAGTTTTCTCAATTGATTACCCTGCCTCAGAATTTCTGACTATTCAGATTATCTGCAAACAATCTATAAATAAGAGAGAATTTGTCTCCTATTTTTTTTTTTTTTTTTTTTTTTTTGAGACGGAGTTTCGCTCTCGTTACCCAGGCTGGAGTGCAATGGCACGATCTCGGCTCACCGCAACCTCCGCCTCCTGGGTTCAGGCAATTCCCCTGCCTCAGCCTCCTGAGTAGCTGGGATTACAGGCACGCACCACCATGCCCAGCTTATTTTTTGTATTTTTAGTAGAGACGGGGTTTCACCATGTTGACCAGGATGGTCTCGATCTCTTGACCTCGTGATCCACCCGCCTCGGCCTCCCAAAGTGCTGGGATTACAGGCTTGAGCCACCGCGCCCGGCCCTTGTCTCCTATTTTTAAAAATTTGTGCCTCTTGCTGCTTGCTGCTGATTTATCGCATTGGGTAGGACGTCCAAAAATACTGAAATAGAGCAGTGATAGAATGATATTTGCTGTAGTTTTTAGTTCTGGGTACATACAAGGCTTACTTATATTTCTAGGTGACTAAGCGTTTTTAAAAGAAGTCAGTGATGAATTTTATGGAATGTCTTTTCAGCAACAATTAAGTTGGTCATGGTTTTTCTCTTTTCCTAAGGTTAAACCATCCTAACATTTCAGTGTTGATAGTAGTGGTAATCACAGCTTTGCTATCTGACATTTATTAAGTGTTATTATGCCATTCAGTAATCTTAGCTCTTTATGCTCAACTTACCATCATAACTCTTTTTTTTTTTTATGGTGAAAAGATATACATATATTTAGAATTAGCCAGCTGGACTCAGTTTAGATGATCCCAATTTTGTTGGCAACATCCAAACCATCGTAATCAGGAGCCAGTCGAACATATGCCTTCTTCTCTCCATCAGGCTGAATCAGGGTGTTGACCTTGGCCACATCAATGTCCTAGAGCTTCTTCACAGCCTGTTTGATCTGGTGCTTGTTGGCTTTAACATCCACAATGAACACAAGTGTGTTGTTGTCTTCTGTCTTCTTCGTGGCAGACTCAGTGGTCAGCGGAAACTTGATGATAGCATAGTGGTCCAGTTTGTTTCTCCTGGGGGCGCTCTTCCGAGGATATTTGGGCTGCCTCCGGAGTCGCAGTGTCCTGGGCCACCGGAAGGTGGGTGACGTGCGGATCTTCTTTTTTTTTGTGGCTGTGGACACCTTTCAACACTGCCAACACTGCCTTCTTGGCCTTTAAAGGCTTCGCTTTGGCTTCGGCTTTAGGAGGGGCAGGAGCTTCCTTCTTCGCTTTCGGTGCCATCTTGTGAAAAGGGTCCACCATCATAACTCTTTCATGGAATCTTTGGGTGTTGCTGTTCTGGCCGGAAACCTCTGTGACCTGTGGCACCTTTGCCCAAATTTTGCTTTGGCTGCTGGGCTGATTCTGCCCACCTGGTCTGGCAGGCTGCACTTGGCTCATGTTACCAGCCTGGATCCCATGCCTGCCAAAGGCAAGCCAGGCCTGGAGTGGTGAGGGGTGTGTGAGCGTGAGGTCTGGCCACTGTGCACAGACATGCCAGCTGCTGCCATGGGGCAGGCAGATCCAAGTGCCAGCACGGGAGCCAGCTCTCTGTGAGGCTGTGGCAGGACCAGGCACATGGTCAGCAGCTTCCCCAGCTGGCACTGTGGAATGCAATAGTGTCCAAAAGCTTGGAGGTGCAAGGTACCACAGGACCACAAAGAGGGAGTCACAGCTCTGGCTCAGAGAACTCCCAGGTCTGGGCTCGCCGAGGGGCTGCAGCTCTTCTCTCCTTCTCTTTGCCCGCAATGTGGCAAGCAAGGGGCATATTTCAGCCCTGTTTGTTAACAGCTCTTTTAGCTCTGCCATTTGATCAGTCCTGAGTTCTTGTCCTACAACCGGGAAGAATGAGGTAGGCAGACAAGTGGACAGTGAGCAAGTTGAAGAAAAGGTTTATGGGGGTAGCTCCTTTCTGCAGCTGGGGCGTCCCAGTGAATGTTCAGCTCCTAGCAGAGGAGACCCTGGAGTGGGAAGCTCCTCTCTGCAAGCAGGACATCCTGTCATCTCCGCGGCTCTCAGCAGAGAGAAGGCCTTAGAGTGGGCTGCTCCTCTCTGCAGGCAGACCCTCTCAGAGCTCTTTTCTGGGGTAGCTCCTTTCTGCAGCTGGTCTGCTCATCCTCTGCTCAACTGTGACTGAGCCTAGGGCTTTTATGGGGCTCAGAGGGAAGGAAGTGCCTGCCGATTGGTCCATGGGTGGCCATGAGCGGCCAGGAAAAGGCACCACAAGTTCCCACTCCAGTCTGTGGGACTGGCAGCCCAGTCCCCAGCCTTCATGACTGTCCTGGCCTGAAGGTGGGGCCTCAGCAGGGACCCACCCATTTCACCATCTTCTGTCTGCCTCCTGTGCCATTCATGGCTCCTGGGCTTGCCCCAAATTTGCTTGGAGATCAGAGCTGGCACTGACAGCAGGGAGAAGCCAGGCAGCAGGAGCAGGAGCTTCCAAGCCTACAAGGGCAGGGATACACTCCTGGGCACCCCAAAGTGCAGGGATGCCTGAGTCAGCAGATGCAGTTTATGTGGCTGCAGCTGAGTAGAGGTGGAGGGGGGCAGGGCTCCTGCTTGCTCCATGGAGCTGGAGACCTGGGTCTGTAGCTATGGTTTGGATAGCTGCAGCTGCACCAGAGAGTACAGGGAGGCTGGGATCTGCACCCAAAACTTGGGTGGCTGCAGCCCAGCCCAGGAAGGCAGGGCTCCTGCCTCCTCCGTGGAGTGGGAAGCCCAGGTCTGCAGTGTGCTTTGGGGGTGGCTACAGCTGTGTCCAGTAGGACAGAGATCCTGCCTGCTCCATGCAGCAGGAGGCCCGGGTCTGCAGCCCGTGTTTGGGGGGCTGCAGTGGCATCTGGTAAGCCCCCACCCCAACTAGGAAGTGGAGAGGCTTCCATTGTGCCCCCGTTTCCTCAGGCTCCATGGAGCATGCAGCCCAGTGGCACCTCCCTGCTGCACCCCAAGTGATGGCAAAGGCAGGCCGTCTGGAGTACCTCTGCCATCCACCCTACGAGATAGCTACTACTCTATTATTACCATGTTGTTTTATGAATGGGGAAAATGAGGTACTGAAAAATGTAAAAACTTGTCTCTAAGTTACTTAGCCACTTTTTGGGCATAAAATTATTATTCATTTAGAACTCTGCTGATTTTAATTTTCCTGCTTTTTTTTCCAGAGATTTTACAACTATATTCATAAGTGAAATTAGTCTACAATTTTCTGTTTTGGTGTGCTGCCATCTAGTTTTAATACAAAGATTATGGTTTTCTCAAAGCATTAGTTTGGAAATGTTCTTCCTTTTTCTGTGCTTTGCTATTTCCCATTTCATTTTTAAAATTAGCTGCTATTATATTTAATAATAGCAACCATTTACTGAGCACTTACTTGAGTTAGGCACTATGTAAAACCCTCCTCAATTTGTTTCAATGTGTTCCTCACAATTGAAAAACATATCTATTTCTCATTTATAAGATGTATTAGTTCATTCTCATGCTGCTATAAGGAACTGCCCAAGAATAGGTAATTTATAAGGAAAAGAGGTTTAATTGACTCACAGTTCCACATGGCTAGGAAGGCCTCAGGAAACTAACAACCGTGGTGGAAGGCACCTCTTCACAGTGTGGCAGGAGAGAGAATGAGTGCAAGTAGGGGAAATGCCAGATGCTTATAAAACCATCAGATCTCATGAAACTCACTCATTATCACGAGAACAGCATGGGGGGCTGCCCCTATGATCCAATTACCTCCACCTGGTCCCACCCTTGACAAGTGGGGATTATTTCAATTCAAGGTGAGATTTGGGTGGGGACACGAGCCAAATCATATGATAAGATTTTTTTTTAAAGTTTTTTTGTCCAAGGTTCCACAGCTAATATGGATAGATAGGGTACGAATGTAGGCTCTCTCACTTTAGAGCTTGGGTGTATTCTTAACTTCTGTCCTGTAGTGTCTTCCCTCTACCTCCCTGTACAATAAAGGTCCCACAAGATAGCCTACATTCCTGTTTTATTCATTTCATGATCACTCTGCTTCAGCTCTTTTCTTTGCACGGCCTATATGTTGAAGTTCCCTCAGTTCTAGTGTTACGAATCTTTGCCAGAAATTAGAAATACTTTGTTGTCCATATCCTTTGACTCAGAATTTCACTTACAGATTAAAACTAAAGAAAATCACACAAGCAATAACGTTTTTCTATATAAAAGGAGATGTACTCCATCATTGTTTTTAAAGGAAAAATTAGAAGCAATCTATGTGCCCGTTGATAGGTGATTGTTGAAAATAAGATGTCTTTTCAAAGACAGTATCTATCACTTACTCATCTGTTATCATGTCAGCCATTCTGAAAATTCTTTTTATACATTATCTAATTTTAGCAGCAATTATGGTAGATGTTATAATCTCCCTTTCTCAGTTAATGGAACTAAGTAAGGCTGACAGAGATGAAATGATTTGCTCAAGGTCCTGCTGCCAGTACATGTGGATTCAGGATTTGACCATGACTGCCTGATACCAAAGGAGATGCTCATAGCTACTTCATTTAATACATGTACTAGAATACCAGGAAGCAAATAAAAATAATAATATAGACCTAAATTTCATATATAGAGATATCCATTGTGTGTTGTGAGCAAAAGCAGGTGATTAAATAGCATATACAGAATGAAGCTGTATGAATACTGTCTTCTGCATCTTTTACATTATTAACAGAAAAAAATACCTCACTATTTTATTTTTGAAAAAAAGAAAAACCTAAGTTTTCGGATCTCACATGTGCAGACACTATGGTAAATAATCATTAAAAACAAAACTAGGGCGGGTGTGGTGGCTCACGCCTGTAATCCCAGTACTTTGGGAGGCCAAAGTGGGTGGATCACGAGGCCAAGAGTTGGAGACCAGTCTGGCCAACATGATGAAACCCCATCTCTACTAAAAATACAAAAATTATCCAGGCATGGTGACACATGCCTGTAATCCCACCTACTCCAGAGGCTGAGGAAAGACAATTGCTTGAACCTAGGAGGGGGTGGTTTCAGTGAGCCTAGATCGTGCCACTGCACTCCAGCCTGGGTGACAAAGCAAGACTCCATCTCAAACAAACAACCAACCAAAACTAAACTCTTGGTACATTTTAATCCTAATCCTAATTATAATGACATGAAATAACTACATTCTCTCTTCATTCTTTTAGGTTTGAGATCAGAAGGGAGAAGGAAGACAACAATGCAAAAGGGGATGTTTTTGAGAAGTGTTGCTTGATGATGCATTTTAGGTTTCACCATGTTGGTCAGACTGGTCTCGAACTCCTGACCTCAGGTAATCCACCTGCCTCAGCCTCCCAAAGTGCTGGGATTACAGGCATGAGCCACCACACCTGGCCAATTAGGCCTCAGTGTGCAGACATTAATCAGTGGTTTTAATGTCAACATTTTACCTTTATTTATTTTCTTCCTAACCTATATGTCATTATTGGCATTGTTTTATTGCTGTATACATTTTGCACTCCAGATGACATTATTATTTCTGTTTTTACATAGCTGATAATCATTTTCATTTACCTACATGTTTACCATTTAAATTTTCCTTTATTCTTTCTTCTCTCTCTGACCATTCATCTGGGACCATTTTTTCTGCCTGAAGAAAATCCTTCAGGCAGAAATTTCCTTTAGTGTGGGTCTACTAGAAACAAAATCTTTCAGTTTTTGTTTGAAAATATCTTTAACTTTATTCTTTTTTTTTTTTTTTTTTTTTGAGACAGAGTTTTGCTTTTGTTGCCCAGGCTGGAGTGCAATGGCATGATCTCAACTCACTGCAACCTCCACCTCCCAGGTTCAAGTAATTCTCTTGCCTCAGTCTGCCAAGTAGCTGGGATTACAAGCATGTGCCACCACGCCTGGCTAATTTTGTATTTTTAATAGAGACAGGGTTTCTCCGTGTTGGTGAGGCTGGTCTCAAACTCCCAACCTCAGGTGATCCACCTGCCTCAGCCTCCCAAAGTGCTGGGATTACAGTTGTGAGCCACTGTGCCTGGCCAACTTTATTCTTGATGAATATTTTCACTGGGTATAGAATTTTAAGATGGAAATTCTTTTATCTTAGTACTTTCACAATAATCATTTCTTTATTTTCTGGCTTCCAGTATTTCTTTTGAGAAGGTCAATTGGCAATATTATTATTGCTTCTTTGAAGATAATCTGTGTGGTATTTTATTATGTGACTATGTTATAATTTGTGTATCAATTTTACTATTGATGTATATTTAACTTAGTTTCGGATTTTGGCTATTAAAAATACTGCTATAAGCATTTTAATATATCTTCTGGTGTATGTATGCATTAATTAATTGCTCTTGGGTATATATTTAGGACTTGAATTACTGAATCATAAGGTATGCATATGTTCAGCTTTACTATTTATTGATGAACAGTTTTCTAAAGTGATTTTGTCAAGTTTTACCCTTACCAGATGGACATGAGAGTTTCAGTTACTCTATGTCCTTACCGACTTTTAGTATTGTCAATTTCACACACTATGAACCATTCTGGTGGGTGTGTAATGGTATCTCATTGTGGTTTTAATTTTCATTCTCTCAATGATTAATGATACTGAACGTTTTACATGTTTATTGGCTATTTGAATTCCTCTAGTGGTTAGGAATGTTGAGAATCTTTTCATGTGTTTATTAGCCATTTGTGTATCTTCCTTAGAAAAATGTCTAGTCATATCCTTTACCCCCCCCCCCTTTTTCCTTTTGAGCTGGAGTTTTGCTTTTATCACCTAGGCTGGAGTGCAGTGGCATGATTTCAGCTCCCTGCAACCTCCATCTCCTGGGTTCAAGCCATTCTCCTGCCTCAGCCTCCCAAGTAGTTGAGATTACAGGGGTCTGCCACCATGTCCAGCTAATTTTTGTATTTGTAGTAGATATGAGGTTTCACCATGTTGGCCAGGCTGGTCTCCTACTCCTGATATCAGGTGATCTGCCTACCTCGACCTCCCAAAGTGCTGGAATTGCAGGCATGAGCCACTATGCCCAGCCCTCTTTTGTTCATTTTTAAATTGGAGTTTTTGCTGTTGTAGACATTCTTTATACATTCTAGATATTAACCCTTTTCAGGTATATGATTTGCAAATATATTCTCCCATTGTATTGGTTACCCTTTCACTCAGTTTCTTATATCCTTTGAGGCACAGGAATTTTAAATTTTGATGTAGTCTAAGTGATCTATATTTTATTTTGTTGCCTGTGCTTTTGGTGTTGCATTCAAGAAATCATTGCCAAATCCAATGTCATGAAGCTTCCCCTTGTGTTTTCTTCTACAAGTTTTATAGTTTTAGGTCTTATGTTTAGGTCTGTGATCCATTTTGGGTTAATTTTTGTATTTGGTGTAAGGTCCAACTTCATTCTTTTGCATGTGGATATCCAATTTTCACACCACCATTTGCAGAAAAGACTTTTCTTTTCTTGTTGAATGATATTGACACCCTTGTCAAACATCATTTGAGCACATATGCAGAGGTTTATTTTTGGGCTCTCTAGTCTATTCCATTGGTCTATGTGTTTATCTTTATGCCAGTACCACATTGTTTTGATTACTGTAGCTTTATAATAAGTTTCGAAATCAGGAAATGTGAGACCTCTGACTTTGTTTTTGCAGATTGTTTTGTCCCTTGAGATTTCATCTTAGTTTGAGATGGATTTTTGTTTTCATAGAATCGTTGCCCAGGAAATGTTTTAATTTCTAAAAAGAAATCATTGGGATTTTGATAAACATTATATCAGATCTGTAGATCCCTTTTGGTAATAGCGACTTCTTAACAATATTACATCTTCCAATCTATGAACATGGATTGGAAAGGATATTCCACTTAAGGGTGTCTTCCTTAATTTCTTTCAGCAATATTTTGTAGTTTGCAGTGAACAAGACTTTTGCCTCCAAGGTTATTCCTAACTATCTCATTCCTTTGATGCTGTTGTAAATAAAATTTTGTTCTTAATTTCCTTCCTGGATTGTTCATTGTTAGTGCATAAAAAGCAACTGATAATTGCATGCTGATTTTATATCTTGTAACTTTGCTAAATTGGTTTATTAGTTTCAACACTTTTTTTGGTGGCATTTTAGGGTTTTCTGCATATAAGACCAAGTTTTCTGTGAACAGAGATAATTTTACTTCTTCCTTTCCAATTTGGATGCCTTTTATTTCTTTTCCTTGCCTAATTTATCTGGCTGAGACTTCTAGTACTATGTTGAATAGAGTGATGAAAATAGACATTCTTGCTTCTAATTTAGAGGAAAAGTTTTCAGTCTCATATTTGTTAAATAGGGACTTCTTTCTCCCTTGCTTGTTTTTGTCAGGTTTGTCAAAGATCAGATGGTTGTAGATATGTGGCATTATTTCTGAGATCTCTGTTCTGTTCCATTGGTCTATGTATGTGTTTTGGTATCAGTACCATCCTGTTTTGATTACTGTAGCCTTGTAGTATGTTTGAAGTCAGGTAGCGTGATGCTTCCAGCTTTGTTCTTTTTGCTTAGGAATGTCTTGGCTATACATTATTTTTTTGTTACATGTGAAGTTTAAAGTTTTTTCTAATTATCTGAAGAAAGTCAATGGTAGCTTGATGGGGATAGCATTGAACCTATAAATTACTTTGGGCAGTATGGCCATTTTTACAATATTGATTCTTTCTATCTATAAGCATGGAATGTTTTTCCATTTGTTTGTTTCCTCTCTTATTTCCTTAATCAGTGGTTTGTAGCTCTCCTTGAAGAAGTCCTTCACATCCCTTGTAAGTTGTATTTCTAGGTATTTTATTCTCTGCGTAAGAATTGTAAATCGGAGTTCACTCATGATTTGGCTCTCTGTTTGTCTATTATTGGTGTATCGGAATGCTTGTGATTTTTGCACATTTATTTTGTATCCTGAGACTTGGCTGAAGTTGCTTATCAGCTTAAGGAATATTTGGGCTGAGACAATGGAGTCCTCTAACATACAATCAAGTCATCTGCCAACAAAGACAATTTGACTTCCTCTCTTCCTATTAGAATATCATTTATTTTTTTCTCTTGCCTAATTGCCCTGGCCAGAACTTCCAATACTGTGTTGAATAGGATTGGGGAGAGAGGGCATCCTTGTCTTGTGCCTGTTTTCAAAAGGAATACTTTCAGCTTGTGTCCATTCAGTATGATATTGGCTGTGGGTTTGTCATAAATAGCTCTTACTATTATGAGATATGTGCCATCATTCCTAGTTTATTGAGAGATTTTTTGTAGGTTTGTTTATTGTTGTTGTTTTTAGCATGAAGAGATGTTGAATTTTATTGAAGGCCTTTTCTGCATCTATTGATATAATCATGTGGTCTTTGTCATTGGTTCTGTTTATGTGATGGATTAGGTTATTGATTTGTGTATGTTGAACCAGCCTTGCATCCCAGGGATAAAGCCAACTTGATCATTGTGGATAAGGTTTTTGATGCGTTGCTGGATTTGGTTTGCCAGTATATTATTGAGTTTTTGCATGGATGTTCATCAGTTGTATTGATCTGAAATTTTCTTTTTTTGTTGTCTCTGCCAGGTTTTGGTATCAGGATGATGCTGGCCTCATGAAATGAGTTAGGGAGGAGTCTCTATTTTTCTATCATTTGGAATGGTTTCAGTAGGAATGGTACCAGCTTCTCCTTGTATCTCTGATAGAATTCAGCTGTGAATCTGTCTGGTCCTGGACTTTTTTTGGTTGGTAGGCTATTAATTACTGCCTCATTTTCAGAAGTTCTTATTGGTTTATTCAAGGATTCGACTTCCTCCTGGTTTAGACTTGGGAACGTGTATGTGTCCAGGAATTTATCCATATCTTCTAGATTTTCTAGTTTATTTGTATAGAGATGTTTATAGTATTCTCTAACGGTAGTTTGTATACCTGTGGGATCAGTGGTGATATCCCTTTTATCATTTTTTATTGTGTCTATTTGATTCTTCTCTCTTTACTTCTTTATTAGTCTGGCTAGCAGTATATCCATTTTGTTTATCTTTTCAATAAGCCAGCTCCTGGATTCACTGATAAGAAATAAGAGAGGACACAAACACATGGAAAAACATTTCATGCTCATAGATAAAAAGAATCAATATCATGAAAATGGCCATAGTGCCCAAAGCAATTTATAGATTCAATGCTATCCCCATCAAGCTACCATTGACTCTCTTCAAAAAATTGGAAAAAACTACTTTAAACTTCATATGGAACCAAAAAAGAGCTCATATAGCCAAGAAAATCCTAAGCAAAAAGAGCAAAGCTGGAGGCATCACGCCACCTGACTTCAAACATACTACAAGGCTACAGAAACCAAAACAGCATGGTACTGATACCAAAACACATATATAGACCAATGGAACAGAACAGAGGCCTCAGAAATAATGTCACACATCTGCAACCATCTGATCTTTGACAAACCTGACAAAAACAAGCAAGGGAGAAAGGAGTCTCTATTTAACAAATGGTGATGGGAAAACTGGCTAGCCATATGCAGAAAACCGAAACTGAACCCCTTCCTTACACCTTATACAAAAATTAACTCAAGATGGATTAAAGACTTAAACGTAAAATCTAAAACCATAAAAACCCTAGAAGAAAACCTAGGCAAAATTGTTCAGGACATAGGCAGGGGCAAAGACTTCATGACTAAAACACCAAAAGCAATGGCAACAAAAACCAAAATTGACAAAGAGGATCTAATTAAACTAAAAAGCTGCACAGCAAAAGAAACTATCATCAGTGTGAACAGGCAACCTACAGAATAGGAGAAAAGTGTTGCAATCTATCCATCTGACAAAGGGCTAATATCCAGAATCTACAAAGAACTTAAACAAATTCACAAGAAAAAAGACAAACAACCCCATCAAAAAGTGGGTGAAAGGATAAGAACAGACGCTTCTCAAAAGAAGACATTTATGTGGCCAAGAAACATATAAAAAGAAGTTCATCATCACTGGTCATCAGAAAAATGCAAATCAAAACCATGATGAGATACCATCTCACACCAGTTAGAATGGTGATCATTAAAAAGTCAGGAAAGCACAGATGCTGGAGAGGATGTGAAGAAATTGGAACACTTTTACACTGTTGGTGGGAGTGTAAATTAGTTCAACCATTGTGGAAGGCAATGTGGTGATTCCTTGAAGATTTAGAACCAGAAATACCATTTGACCCAGCAATTCCATTACTGGATATATACCAAAAGGATTATAAATTATTCTACTATAAAGACACATGCACATGTATTTTTATTGCTGCACTGTTCACAACAGCAAAGACTTGGGACCAACCCAAATACCCATTAATGATAGACTGAATAAAGAAAATGTGGCACATATACCCCATGGAATACTATGCAGTCATGAAAAAGGATGAGTTAATGTCCTTTGTGGGGACATGCATGAAGCTGGAAACCAACATTGTCAGCAAATTGACACAAGAACAGAAAATCAAACACACATGTTCTCACTCATAGGTGGGTGTTGAACAATGAGAACACATGGACACAGGGAGGGAGCATCACACACTGGAGTCTGTTGGAGGGGACTAGGGGAAGGACAGTGTGGGTAGGGAGGTTGGGGAAGGATAACATGGGGAGAAATGCCAGATATAGGTGACAGGGGGATGGAGACAGCAAACCACATTGCCATGTATGTACCTATGCAACAATTCTGTGTGATCTGCACATGAACCCCAGAATCTAAAGTACAATTATATATACATATATGTATATATATATATATACACATATATAATTATATACACACACACACACACACACACACACACAGTGGTTGATCTCATTGGGGCACATTTACTGCAAAGACTGTGTATACGAGGAATCAAAAGAGAACATAAAAGGCAGAGCTGATTGCCAGGAGTTTGCACAGGGTTTGGCTCATCGGGACCCCATAATGGGTAGATAGCATATGGCAACATACCTGTCACGGGCCATGGCTGCAAAAATCTAGGTCTCTGATGTCCATGGTCAGGAAAATGTACATATTCAACATAGGACATGGCTTGATTATTGCTTACAAAATGGACCAACATCTTGCTGGCACTTGTGGCACTGTGGTAGTGGCATAGCTGAGACCCAGAAGAGTGAGGATGCTGAGGAAGAAATACATGGGGTGTGGAGGCATGCATCAACTCTGATCAGGGTAACAACAAGCCCAATGCCAAAGACTGTAAATAAGTAGAGGAAGAGAAAGAAAAGTAATCCAGTTGGTCCTTGGATTTCTAAAGAAGTCTAGGAGGATCCACTCAGTTACAGAGCTGTGATTTCTCCAGCCTTCACTATGCATGGCCTTCCTTCTGAGGAAAGAAGAGGACATATTCCGGATGCCCTTGCAGTTGCAATGGGAGAACACGGTGTAAGATCATAGAAGCAGGGACTGAAGCCAAAATGCCTACCTCCATGCTCAGAGAATGCTCTATCCAAATTGGCCTAGCATAGCTCTAGGCACTCAGTAGGAATTTTATTAATACTTTCTGGTTTGTCTAATTGACTAGCCCCAATAAAATTCCAGTGGCTCTGTTGTGACAGTTGTACAGAGAAGTCTTACTTTGATGAACACACACACACACACACACACACAAACACACACACACACACAGCATAAATCAAAGTGAGGAGGCTAGGGAAATACAAAATGTTTTATAGCAAGCCAAAATGTTCTAGACCTGTCCGTAATTCCTAAAGTCATTCTTTCAGGTATCAAGACTATAGGTGCTGCAAATGACAGTAAATAAAAAAAACAAATAAATTAAAAAAGTCGTTTCTTCTCTTTGTTTTCTCTCTTTCTGATGATGTACCTTTCTCACACACTATAAATTTTGAGGAAAAAAAGGGAAACTAAATAAATTTTTTTGGGAAGAGAAAGAAACCTTTTCCTGGAAACTTTATCCCCTTATCCACACCTTTCCAGTCCTACCTGCAGTGATTACAAGTGTAAAGAACAAATTGACATGGAAAGGCGGCCTCAGAGACTCAAGAATTTAAACATAGATAAAATTTCTGTCCCCTTGGTATTGCTCAAAATGGTGAAACATATTTTCCTGGAAATGAGATACCTGTATGTATTAGTCTGTTTTCATGCTGCTAATAAAGATATACCCAAGACTGGGCAATTTACAAAAGAAAGAGGTTTAATTGGACTCACATGTGACTGGGGAAGCCTCACAATCATGTTGAAAGGCAAGGAAGAGCAAGTCACGTCTTACAGGGATGGTAGCAGTCAAAGAGGGAGCTTGTGCTGGGGAACTCCTCTTTTTTTTTAATTATACTTTAACTTCTGGGGTACATGTGCAGAACGTGCAGGTTTGTTACATAGGTATACACGTGCCACGGTGGTTTGCTGCATCCATTTCCCCGTTATTGACATTAGGTATTTCTCCTAATGTTCTCTCTCCTCAATCCCTCCACCCCCTGCTATCCCTCCCCCAATTCCCCCACCCCCTGATAGGCCCCAGTGTGTGATGTTCCCTCCCTGTGTCCATGTGTTTTCATTGTTCAACTCCCACTTATGAGTGAGAACATGTGGTATTTGATTTTCTGTTCTTGTGTCTGTTTGATGAGAATGATGGTTTCCAGCTTCATCCATGTCCCTGCAAAGGACACAAACTCATCATTTTTTATGGCTGCATAGTATTCCATGGTGCATCTGTGCCACATTTTCTTTATCTAGTCTATCATTGATGGGCATTTGGGTTGGTTCCAAATCTTTGCTTCTGTAAACAGTGCTGCAATAAACACATGTGTGTATGTCTCTTTATAATAGAATGGTTTATAAACCTTGGATATATAGCCTGTAATGGGATTGTGGGGTCAAATGGTATTTCTAGTTCTAGATCCTTGAGGAATTGCCACACTGTCTTCCACAATGGTTGAACTAATTTACACTCCCACCAACAGTGTAAAAATTTGGAACTCCTCTTTTTAAAACCATCAGATCTCATGAGACCTATTCACTATCACAAGAACAGCAAGGGAAAGACTTGCTCCCATGATTCAGTTACCTCCCACTGGGTCCCTCCCATGACACATGGGAATTCAAGGTGAGATCTGGGTGGGGACACAGCCAAACCATATCACTGCATGTCTGGAAGCTTTTCGTAAAACTTAGTAAGGAATCTTCTATAGCCATGTTGTCCACAGGATAGAGCTGAATGGTGGGTGAGAATGGATCTTCAGTCTGATCTGGACTCAGTCCATGGTCCTAGGTTAGCAGCCTGGACAACAAGACATGTTACTGACCAGTCCTTTTTTTCTTTATCCTTCTCTTGGTCCTTAAATGACTATAACAGAGTTCTGTCATCTGCATATGCCACATTTTCCAGATCCCAGAGAAGGAATGGTCATGTATAAAATGGTGCTGTATAAAATGTTTTAATAAATGTGATCCCTTCAGATTATTACCACAACCCATGGAGGTCAGTTCCACTATTTTCATTTTCCTAAAAGAAAATTTCAAATTCAGCTATCCAAAGGCAGACAGATATTATAGTATGTGATAGACCTAGGACTCAAACTCCAAGTCCCATGTTCTTACCACCACATTAAGCTGAAGTCTGTCTCTCACACCATCCAATTTCATGTAGGGTTTAGCAGGACAAAACACGATATAGGCCCACTTTAGGTGACATTGTTTGAGAGAAGTGACTTGTGTAGTCACAATTTTAGAGGACAGAAAGTACATATTGCACAGCATTGTGGAGTGTCAGGTTTTTTCATACAAAACCCCCAAATCTTGGATCTGAATTTCAATATCTAAAATATTATACATAAAGTGAAAGCCTGATAGCTATCAATTTGGATTAAAATAACAACTCATAAAGTTAGGGACAGGACTCCAGCTCGGATGGATGAGGAAAATTATTTCATGCTCATGTTAGAGGCAGTATGCAATAGCATAGGAATTGGCAGGATCGGAATTTGAATTCTCACTCTAATTTGGATACAACCTAGGCATTGAATGCTAACTATGTGCTGATAAATATGAACTATATCTCCATCCTAGATCTTTTCTTTGAACTCATCTATTCAACTACCTACTTGATATCTATCTCCACTGGAATATCTAACAGGAGAGTTAAACAACATTTTCTAAAATCAAATTTTTGGTCTTCCCCTATAAACGTGTTCCCCTTAAGTCTTCCTCAGCTCAGTTAATGGTAGTTTTATCCCTGGAAGTGGCTAAAATGAAAAAAGGCAAGTCAGAGTCTTTTGAACTTTTCTCTTGCTTCTATACCCACCACTCCCATGCAATACATCAGCAAATATTATTTGTTTCTTCTCAAAGATATATCCCAGGAAAAAAATCACCTCTCCATCTCCATTATTAACACCAGTCCAAATTGTCATCTTGTCAGAAATAATGCAATATCCTCCTAATAGTCCCATAGCGTCAACTCTCTTTCCTCACAGTCTATTCTTAGCACAGTTACTAGAGTGATCCTGTTAAATATAAGCCAGAAAATGTAAATTCTCTTATTAAAACCCTCCAGTGGCTTTTTGTATCATCAAGAAAAGCCAAAGTCCTGATGAGTCATCTCCCTGCCCTCACTCCTACCTCTCACTTCTCACCCTATTGTTACCTATAGAGAGTCTTGACTATGAGTCATCCAGGTTCTTGGCGTTTTGAACAAAGTATTGGACAAAACTCACAAACAAAGCAACAAAGAATGAAGAAAAAAAAAAGCACAGATTTGTTGAACTGAAAGTATTAATACACTTCACAGAGCAGGAGTGGGCTAGAGCATATGGCTTAAGAGTCCTGGTTACAGAACTTTCTAGGGTTTAAATACCTCTAGAGGTTTCTCACTGGTTACTCGGTTATGCCCTATGTAAATGAAATACTGCCCCCCAACTGATCTGATTGGTTGTGGGAATGACCAATCAGAGGTTGAAGTGAAGTTACAGGGTTACACCCCTATACAAATGAAGATTAGACCTGCAACCAGTCTGATTGGTTGTGGGAGGGGACCGATCAGAGGTACTTTTCATTTTTCCTGTGCCAGGAAATGGAAATTTGGAGGGCGTTGCAAAAGGAGTAGCTGCTGATCCTTCTGTTACTTCTGCATGGAGAGGTGGGGAAGTAACAGAAGGATCAGCAGCTACTCCT
This sequence comes from Sapajus apella, assembly GCF_009761245.1. Classification (NCBI taxonomy): domain Eukaryota; kingdom Metazoa; phylum Chordata; class Mammalia; order Primates; family Cebidae; genus Sapajus; species Sapajus apella. Next base: position 15,102,327 of record NW_022437002.1, read on the forward strand.
TTTGCAACACGCTCCTTTTGATTTAGTTCTAGGTAGCCAGCAAGAATCGGCTTTAGGTTCCCTGCCTCCAGACCCGATTCTCCTGCTTCACTACCTTTTCCCCATGCAGTCTTTTGTTGCTCCTCACACAAGACTTGCTCTTGTTTCAGAGCTTTTGCACTTCCTGTTACCACTGCTGGAAATTCCCTTTTCCAAGGTATCTTTATGATTCATACTCTCACCTCCCTCAAGTATTTGCTCAAATGTCATCTTAGGGAAGATGTCTTTCCTGACCATTCTGTATATGGAAAGATCTCACACTTCCTATACCTCCCATTTAATATTTCATAAAGATAGCATTTAGCATTTTCCAATGTACTATATAGGTTCTAAATTATCAGTTTCCCTCACAAGAATAGAAGGATTCTGTCTTTTTGATTAATTGTGTTACCAGATGCTAGGACAGTGCACACTGGATAAATACACTTTGTATAAATAAGCACTAGCATGTCTTGTGGCGGAGCTATCCTTGGTGCTGAACCTTACTTCATATGCAGTTTACCATTGTGCAGACCTCATTTTAAGACCTTTCCTTGGATTTATATAGCTCTTACTAGTTTTCTAAACAGGGACTGACCCATGCCATTTACATGCATTTTCCATAGTCATTCCATAATCCAAAAAAAGTCAATATCCACTCCTAACTGCATCTTACAACTAATGAAAGTGCGATTTAATTAAAGTTAGTCAGAGTCCAATGGTGCTCAGAATACTGTTTTTGATTCTTGTACCTTCAATTCAAAAGGAAAAATGACAAACTAGAGTTTGTCTATCCGGAGAAGAAAGCTTTTCAATAAGGGACCCATGAAACCATGTTATTTAAAGAAGAGAAAAGAGACTGAGAAATTTGAGCATGGAGACTTATGAAGAACTTTAGAGATCCCATCACATATTTCAAACTTTGTCACGCAAAAAAGGGAGACATGTGTATTGTATGTTTCCAGAGGGAAAAATTACAAATGATTTGTAAAAGTTTCAGGGAATACCCCTGGTGATTCATGCTGTCTAATAATGGAACATTTTGCTGTTCAGAGGAGAGTGAGACAGTAAGCTCTCCACTTTTAGAACGGTCCAAGAATAAGCTACAAGGCCATATGATTCAGAAATACTATCATTATTTTGGATGTAAAGTTAGGCTGGATGACTTATAAGTCCCATGTACAACAAACATCCTTAATTTCTAAAACTGAATGACATGAAGATTCAGAGAATTTATAATTTTAGGGGTGACTTCTCAGTAAGTACCCAACCTCATGGCAGAATCAAGAGTCAAAACAAAGTAATATGGCAGTGATGGGAATGAAGTAAGACTAAAATAACATATTGGTCAACTGTAATGAAAATTTAAAGTTTCTACTGTCTTATTTTTTGCAAATATGGCGCTCCCTTGGCGGCTATGCTTGGTACCTAGAAAGGGTTACTGTTCTGCCACCTCAGCAAGACCTGCTCAATGTTCATGTTTTTATATGGGTTTCTAGCTAGGAATGGTTTTGAATTTTGATATTGTTGAAAATATTATTCATTATGTCTTTGTCTGCTTTTGCCCTCCAACAAGAGTTGAGAAGTTGTGATAGAGACTGTATGTATCCCACAAAGCCAAAGATGTTTACTATCTGATCCTTTGCAAGAAAGCTTACCGACTGCAGTTCAAGACAAACCATTTCATTCTCATACTCTAAGTACTCCAGGTAATTTCACAAAGGTGTGGTCTATGAGGCAGACTGTATCAAGGAGGCAGTACAGGCTCTGTGGTCAAAGAAAATTCAAGTTTAGCCCTGCCACTAACCAACAGAAAAAACTAGAGAGTTGTTAACCTTAACAAACCTCCAATTTGTCATCTGTAAAACTGGAAAAATAACACATACCTTGAAGTCTTTCATGAAGATTAAATGAGATTTTAGATGTATGTAATACTATAGTAATAAACATCATTTATTTTTACTACTATTATTAAATTACTCCTCTGATTATAATTCTCTACGCTGTTTTCTCCTCTTGATAAAATCCTAATCATAAAAGTCTTCCTTGAAGGTGCTTCTATGATTTCTCATACCTACACTGGTACACACTCTTGTTTGTGGAATTCCTTAAAGATGGAAAACAATGTCTTACCTTTCTTCAATTCTTAGCACAGGGTATGGGTAGGTATAGGGTTCAGCCCTACAGGGTTCTGTGAGCCCCTCCTAGCTGGTGCAGAGATAAGAAATTGTAGAAATAAAAGACACAAGACACGGAGATCAAGAAAAGAGTTTGGGCTCAGGGGTCCACTGCTACCCAAACGCGGAGACCAGCAGTGGCCCTGAATGCTGGGACGCTCTCACTTTTATTGAGTTGCAAACCTGGGAACAGGGTAGGTAGGGCATGGTCTTGCTGGTAGGAGACTAGGGGGCAGGGTAGATAGGGCATGGCAGTGACAGGGTCAAGTACATCACATGTCATTCAGGTAGGGGCTCAGGAATTTCTGGCACCCGAAATCCCGAAATGAGGTAAGGAGCATAATGCATCAGCACTTTTTCCATATTTATCAAGAAAGAACTAAAACATTAAGATTTATATTACTATTACTGATTATCTTTTCTAAGAAAAAAGGAACCAGGTGCAGAAGCAGAACATAAGAGTAGACATAGAACGTGACCACTGACGCACAGCATCACATAGAGACAGTTAAACCCCCAGATGTCTGCGGGCCCACCTGACAGCCCTCAAGCCTTACCACAAGAGCTTGGAGAAGCAGGGTTTTCTCCTAACTCCTCCGGGGAAGGAGACATCTCAGCTATTTTGGACGTCTCCTTCCCTAGCTGGCTAAACAGCGGGCGATTTCCCAGCTCTGGCGCTGCCACACAGCCAAGGCACCCTCCAGCAGCCCTTATGCGGGCGTGACAGAGGGCTTAGAGCATCTTGCCTTAGTGTCATTCATTTCACAATGTCACCCCAGGTTCACACTTCCGACCTGAGAGGCATTAGTAAAAGAATTAAGATCACCTATGAATAACTAAGATCACATATAAATAATAACTACTATGGTTATATTTCTAGTTAGTTTCTTCTTCATTATTTGTATGGAAATAGGCCGAGGCTTTTTGCTCCTGCCTTGGTGCTTATGGAGTCTCCCTCCTACAGACAGGGGGTAATAAATACTGAATTAATGACTCTGTGAGTTATGCCAATCATATGAGAGTGAGTTTATTGCAAGGATGAATTTTCAGTCCAGTGGTTTCTCTATCACTTTCTCTCTCAGAACTACTCTTAAGGTCTTATTCCTTGAGGACTTCTGCCCAGGTTGTCCACTCCACCACAGCCATAATCCTCTCTTTGGCAATTTGTTAACTGAAATTAACAAAGTTAAATAGAAAGCAGGAGAAATTAAGTAAAGAACACATGAAGAGTTCTTAAATTATCTTTCTCAAATGTGCTTCTCTTCCAGTCAGTCTGCATCACTTGAAATGGCATTACAGTGGGTGATGGGGCCGGAATAGAATGCATTTTCATTGAGCACTTACCATGGACCCATTACTTTACATCAAGGACAGGATAACGGTTAAGAGCACAGGCACTGGAATCCGACCTGGGCTTCAGTCCCAAATCTGCTAATTAGGAGAGTGACATTGGGCAAGTTATCTTTTATTTTATTATTTAAATATACCCATACTATGTACCTGAAGGGCATGTTATCTAAGTTTTGTGTGCCTACATCCTCTTCTAGAAACCAGTGATAATAATAGTACTTATTCCAAAGGATTGTCATGATGATGAATCGAAATAGTACATGTAAAGTGCCTTAGCACTGTGCCTGGTGTACCTGAAAGACATTACAGGGTCTGGTCTGCCAGAGAGTGAGCTGTCTCCCACGGACCTGTGTGGAGTTGAGATTGGGAGCTGAGCGAGAGTTTCCACTGGTGCTGCTGGTCATGTGGTGAGTGTTTGGGACAGTGACTGTGCATCATGAATCTTATTTCTCAGACCCCCAGCTATCATTCCAGGGACTCATTCTGGGGCCCTGCCCCAGCCTGTCACCTTGAGGAAAGCCCTCTTCACGTCCTTGTTCCGGAGGCTGTATATGATGGGGTTGAGGAAGGCAGAGATGACATTGTAGAACAGAGCCAGCTTCTTGTCCTCTTCTGGGGAGGCCTTAGAGCCAGGCTTCATGTACATGACCATGGCTGGCACAGAGAACATGGTGACCACAGTGATATGGGAGGCACAGGTGGAGAACGCCTTTAGCCGCCCCTGTGCTGAATGGATCTTTAAGATGGCAATGAAAATGTTGACATAAATTATAAGAATGAGGGACAGTGGGATCAGGATGACACTGAAACCAAGAATGAAATCTACTCGGTCATTGACTGAGGTGTCCGCACAAGCTAGCTTTAAGACTGCAGGGACTTCACAGAAGAAGTGGTTGATTCTGTTGGGGCCACAGTAGGGCAGATGCATGGCAAACATGGTGTAGACAAGGGCAGAGGTGACACCCCAGAGTCCACAAAAAATGACCATCACCCCACAGAGCCACGAGCTCATGATGACCTTGTACCTGAGTGGGTGGCAGATGGCCACATACCTGTCTACAGACATGATGGCAAAGAGCCAGGACTCAGTGATGCCTAGCACCAAGAAAATGTACATTTGGGCCACACAGCTAGTGAAAGGGATTGTCTTCTTCTCACTGGCCAGATGTGCCAACATCTGGGGCACAGTTGTGGTCGTGTAGCCAAGGTCCAACATGGACAAGATGCCAATAAAGAAATACATGGGAGTGTGAAGGTGCGAATCCAGACAGATGAGGATGGCAATCAAGCCATTGCCCAGAATAATCAACAGGTAGATCATCAGTAAGGCCGAGAAGAGCAGAGGAGTGGTCCTGGGGCCAAGGGAGAATCCCAGGAGGATGAATTCAGTAACAAAGGACTGGTTGGGCTCTTGCATTATGCTCTACCTCTCAGTGAAAAAGAAAGGCACCAATCCAGACAGGGAACTAGCTCAGGTTTGCAATCGAGCTGGGGTCACTGGTGGGGTTGGGTTGTGGTCAATGCCCTGTTCAGATGAAGCAGTGTGATAATCCCAACAACACAGCTCATTTTACTTGCGCTTGTCACCGCCACCACTCCCAGGAGATTTTATGAAGAGTCACATCTAGCACTGGCTGTACCTCCAAACCTCCAACAAGTACCTGGCTCAGCCTCAGATTCTTCAGCTGTGGAATGAAAACATTGGGCCAGCTGGTCTCTAATTCCCCTTAGCATCCTCCTCTCCTTAGTGAGGCACTTGGGCTTCCTTCATGCCACTAGGAATTTCGAGATAAATATTGGTATATTGACTCTATGCAGGTTGGAAAATTTCAGAGGCCTGTGACAATGAGAATGCCCACATTATCCTTTGAAGATACCTATTTTTTTTTTTTAACCACTTTACCTTCAGTCTGTCTACAGGCCAGGACAGCTCTCTGACTACGCACCCATCCCATCTCAGGCCACGGTGTATTAGAAAGAACACTGACTTCTAAATCCAGCCTGTATAATTTGCTGAGTGAATGACCTTGAATAAGTATTTACCCTTCCCCCCGCCTCTTTGAGACTGCTTTCACAAGTGCAAAATGAGAATAATTGTCTCTCTGTTACAGGTTTGCTGTGAAGATTGAATGATATTTTGGCATGGAAATTATCACACAGGAAGGCCTAACATGTGCTATGTGTCCAATACATCTTAACTGAATTTCTGCATGACTCTCCATACACAAGACTGGTATTCAGGTCCAGGCTGTGCAAGCAGACATCTTGGGAAATCACTCCATCATCCCTGATGCCCAGCATCAATTTTCACTGCCCCATATGTCTACCATCTGTTCCTTCTCCCCACAAAAGCCAACATTCTGTTAACATTTTTGGCTTCTTGCTGACCCCTAGCTCTGTCTCCCTGAGCTTCAGTTTCTCATGGGAACAGGGAAAGGGCAGCCTCTTTGAAGAGATGTCATATGCATCACCGGCACTTAGGAAATGGAGCTATCTTGATGCTCTCAGTGTTACTCTTCCTGGCACCAATTTGTCTGACCTCAACCTACGTGTTCCCCAGTTTGCTTGCTCTCCTTTGGAGCACCATAGATGAGTCTTCACAAGAACCTGTGTCTACACTCAATCCATTAGATGGTTTATGGATTTTGGCCAACAGGACTGCACACAGTTTGACTCCTCTGTGCTAGGCACCTTTCCAGGATCTTCACTATGTTAATCTGATAGGTGCCATGTAGCTGGCAGACAACTATTTTTATTAAAATCTACCTTTCACTAAAGAGCTTTTGCAGGTCATGTTGTTTCCCTAGTTTGGCCTTAGTTTCTTCATCTGAACAAAAGATAATGGTGCTTCAGCCAGGTGGTCCTGAAGGGAGAGAAACCTCACGTGACAGGGTGGAAGGGACATGGGGTTTAGAGACAGCTGGTCCTGCTTGGATCCTGGCTCTGACTTGACTTCCTTTGTGACCTGGGCTGTTAGTTCACTCTTCTAGGCCTCTCCCCGTTTCTTCAGCTGTAAAATGGTATTCAAAATACCTACTTTGAAAGCCACATTCTTCCTGTGGAGAAGCAGCCCAAGGAGGTTGGACTATTCCACCTTGGGCCTTGTGTGGGAAAACGTGCTGCCATTTCTCACAATTCATTTTTTACATGAAGTCGATGAATAAGATTTTTCTTGAGGCTCTGGTGTTAAAGAGTGTTTAACCTGGTCAAACTGTGAAGGTGGGCTGTGGTCAGCTGGGACAAGCTGTCTATAAACCAGTGAAGTATGCCTGCAGTTGCCATTCTACAACCAGGACCTTGTTCCCTGAACCCCAGAGCCCCCATCACTTCTCCCTGACTCTCCCGAGGGTACTCAACAGCCTCAACAAAGTAGTTGGCAAAAAACTGCCTGACTCTCAGACATTGTAGCCAGAAAGCCCATGTGAGGGAGACCCAGGAGCAACATCATCTACCATGATGAGCCCAGCCTCTGTGCCTCCACTTGGGCCAAAAATATAGAATCTGGCTTTTGAGCTATGCCTTGCAAAATGCTTTGACATTAATTCTCACCTTGAGCCTCCTGATGACTCTGTGAGAAGTATAGAGGAGGGATTATTATTGCCATCTCACAGGTGGAAAAGCTGAGGTTCAGAGAGGGAACATATGGGAGAAACTGAATCTCTTTCATTCTTCAGCAGTCATAGGATTTCCCATGTGCAGCAAAACCAGAACTAGCCAAAGCTCAATTAATCTGAGTCATCAACTTACTGAAACTTTCCGTCCTTGATTCTTAGGATGAAAAGGCAAATCATAAGGGAAAAGAATCTTGTGTTGGTTTTGGTTTGATTGTATGTATATATGCATATGTATACACATATGTCTATGTAAGCATACATGCACACACACACATTCACACACATGCATGCACACACAGTAGTCAATGTCACTTGTTAGATCAATCCAGTCAGACTAGTCAGAAACTTGGAAAATCCCTCAGCTCCTGTCTCATGGCCCTATGTCCTATCTGTCCACTGGTTTCATTGCTGCCATCTTCAAAATGCCTCTCCCCCACATCTTGTCTCTCTCCAATCCCACTGCAACAATCAGCTCAGACACTCAGCATCTGTCTCTCACCTGGTCTCATCTCAGTCCACCCACTGGACCCTCGCCCAACCCATTCTCTGCTCTGGCCTTCACAGTGCTCTTCCTAAAACAAAAATCTGATTGGGCCACTTCTTCATGGCTCCCTTGTCTGCAGGGAAAAGTCTAAGAAATTTAGGCCAATTCCCCATCTTCACTCCTCAAAGCCAGACTTACTTTTGGTCTCCAGGCTCCAAGAGAGGTTGAGGGGCTGGACACTTTAAAAGAGATCATCTGCCGCTCTAGAGCTGACATAGAAAGGGTCCCAGCAGCCCTGGAGGTCATCTCCAGAGAGGAGATACAGAGACAGATTTTACCGTAGGAAGGAGAGGTCTTCCAGGTCGCAACAGGAGTTTGTGTCAGAGTTGAGATTAGGATCCAGAACTCCTGGCTAGCTTCTTGGGCTGTCTTAGCACAAGGCAAGCCCAAGCTAACTTAGAAATCTTGCAGATCACAGTTGGGCATGGTGGCTCACGCCTATAATCCTAACACTTTGGGAGGCCAAGGTGGAAGGATCACTTGAGCCCAGGAGTTTGAGACCAGCCTGGGCAACATAGTGAAACCTCATCTCCATAAAAAATAAAAACAAAATAGCTGGGCAAGTTGGCGCATGCCTGTAGTCTCAACTACTTGGGAAGGCAAGGCAACAGGATCATTTGAGCCCTGGAGGTGTAGGCTGCAATGAGGTATGATTGTGCCACTGCACTCCAGCCTGGGCAACAGAGTGAGACTCTGTCAAAAGAAAGAAAAGAGAAAGGAAAGAAAGGGAGAAAGAAAAGTCGGCAGGTCAGACACATCCCCACCAAGCAGCACAGCTCCACTTCATGCATGCCTTTATTACTGCCTTCCGTAGCTTTCTTACTTAATACAGAGCCTGGTGTATCATAAGACTCAATAAATATTTGCTGAATGATCTGTATACTGGGAAGACCTGGGAAGCCAGAACAAAAGAGAAAGGAGTGATTACCTTCTCTTTCTCCCTTTCTTTCCTTTCTCTT